>NW_024038597.1:195000-615000 GCF_016077235.1 Cyprinodon tularosa | reverse complement strand
ACAGGAAGAAACCTCCAGCAGAACCAGGCTCAGCGTGAGCGGCCATCTGCTGAGGCCGACTGGGGTTCAAGGAGACAGAAGCAGACATAGAAAAAGAAGCATAGATACAAAAGGCAACTGTCAACCACCTCCACAGGCGGCCCCGTCCAGGAAACACACAGCCAGGCAGACGAGCTCCGAGCCAGCTCCCATGTCAGAGGATGAAGAGAGCACATCAAGTTAGTCACAGTCAGAGAAACAGGACTACACTGGAAAACAGGCCAAGCTCCAACATCTAGAAACAAAGGTGTTGATGGCAGCAGCACAGCTGATATTTCTCTCCAGGATGGAGTCACAGCCAAACAGGAACAGACCAGATGAAGCTACTATGAGAAAAAGCAGAGAGAGCAGAAGGTTAGAGATTGAACTAACAGATTCTGCAGAGTGGGAGAATAGAGATAGAATGAAGCAGAATGATGAAAAAGGGGTCCCTATGTCCTCCAGCAGTCTAAGCCTATAGCAGCATAACTACAGAGATAGCTCAGGATAACCTGAGCCACTCTAACTATAAGCTTTATCAACAAGGAAAGTTTTAAGCCTAGCCTTAAAAGTAGACAGGGTGTCGGCCTCACTGACTAAAACTGGTAGTTGGTTCCACAGGAGAGGAGCCTGATAACTAAAAGATCTGCCTCCCATTCTACTTTTAGAAATTCTAGGAACCACTAGTAAACCTGCAGATTGAGAGCGAAGTGCTCTGTTAGGAACATAAGGAGCAATCAGATCTCTGATATCAGATGGAGCTTGGCCATTTAAGGCTTTATATGTGAGAAGGAGGATTTTAAATTCTATTCTGGATTTAACAGGAAGCCAGTGAAGAGAAGCCAGGATAGGAGAGATATGATCTCTCTTTTTCATTTTCATCAGAACTCTGGCTGCAGCATTTTGGATCAACTGTAGTCCAGCCTTGAAGTAACAAATGCATGGACTAGTTTATCAGCATCACCCCTGGACAGGATATAAAAGCCTACTGAAGCTTTTTCAAATGCTCCCTGGCCATTGTTGGAGCTAATGCTGGATTACATGATAGTCGCTTTTTTTTTTACCTTACCTAAAAAAAATAAAACAGAAGTTTGTAATTTTTTATGATTACTATTGTGTCGGAGAAAAGAAAAAAAAGTGGATGAATGCTTTTAGACACCATTGTATTCAGCTTCCAACTCACAAGGAAACACTTTAAGTGCCATTTGTTTCCATCAAATCTAAAGTTGTTGAAAAGACCTTGGAGAGGATTCATGCTGAAGTTCATCACAGAAAATCACAGCTGTCAATACTGAAACACGACAATAAAGAGAGAGATTGTGTCAGACTACCTACCAATACGATGGCAATTAATATAAAGGGCTGGAAATAAAAATTGTCCCTGAGTGTCTCTTATATAAACAAACATCCGACAGACAAGGCCTCGCAACTTTTGGTTTGATTACAGGATCCTGATTGCAGATGTCACTTTCATCTGCCTGCTGCAGCATCCATTTGCTCTCCATATGGCACTACAAAGCCCCTCGTGCAAGAAACGACGGCCCCTAAAACCATCCAATCCTAACCACTTATCCTTTAAGATCAAAGAAAAAAGAAAGCAAACATACGGGAAACAATCACCTGAAAGCAAACAGGCAACCTTCGCACAAACCCAAGTTCAAACAGAAGCACTGAGGAGCCAATGTCAAATTATTTTACAAAATCTACATCAACATGGAGGAAAACATTTCAGGCACGGAATCACATATGCATTATATCTATCATTTAAATTTACATACAAAAGTAGGCTTAAAAGAATAAAAATGAAATGTTTAAACTTATATTTTTCCTATTTTAACAGTCTTTTTCAGAAAATGACACAATACACAAAATTCAAGCAAATTCTTGTAAAAACATTTACTTGACTGTATTTTATCTAATTAAGAAGTATGTATTTCTGAGATATGATAAAATATCAATGCTGTTTGATTTCATTCACCTGTTTGGGGAAAACAATCAGTAGCAAAAGTTATCAGTCATTACAGAAACATAACTTTGTTCATACGGATTCACACTCTTTAATTCCCAAAAACGTTTCAAACAATCCATTGGACTTTGTTTCCAAGTTTGAAGACGTTTCTCTTCCATCCAGGAAGCTTTTTAATTCAAAATGTCAGAAATAGCGTTGAGTTTGAGGTTTTATCCAGCAGCCCAACAAAGCCTGGTTTTAGTTTAGAAAACATGCAAATTGAAACGAACGAACGGGTCCCCCCCTTAGGAGTGGGGGTCGTTTGGCTTCTTTGTTAGCCTGCAATGCCCCATACCTGTCTATGTCTCTGAAAGAGGGGTTGTTAAAGGGAATTGTTGGCCTGGCTGAATAGGCGAGGTCTTCTGTTCTCCTCTAAAGACCCAGTCTGTTCAGACTGGAATTCATCTGACTGGTGGTCTGTAACCTCAATGGTCCAAGGAGCAATCTTCACCCTCCATCCGCTTAAACAAACTCATTTGAAGCCACTAATGCTTCCTTTTTTTCAAAAAGACAGCTTAAATTTCTGATATATATATCTTATGTAGGAAATACATTTTATTAAAAAAAAAAGCACAATTTCATTTCTATTTTTAAGTTTGAAAAGAAAATAAAGCAAAAGTTTCTTTTGTGGGATCTTGTCATGATCCGGCCTGTTTGCTACTCCTTAATTGGTTATTTCTCTCACCTGTTGTTTTCCCTCCCTGCCTCAATCATAATTTATTCCTCTCACCTGTTTCCTCTGGTTTATAGTCAGTTCAGCCAGAGCATTCAGTGCCAGATCATTTCTTGTCTTGCTGTTAGCCTGTTTGTTCAGTTTATTTCTTGGTTCATGTCCTGGATCCTGGCGGCCATTGGAAGGAGGGTTTTTGTGTTTGTCTCGTCTCCTGATCGTCCACTGTCCCTCCCCTGCTGAGTCCTCTGGGTTTTTGGCTCTTTATGCAGGGAGGTTCAGTTTTTATCAAAGTAAGCCTGGCTCCAAGGTGGAGACCAGTTTAAAGGTCCTGCATCAAGTTCTGGTTCCATGTCCTGTCTCGCTACCCTCTGCCACTGAGCCTGCCCGTCTGCACCTGATCCCCTGGTCAGGCTTTCGGACCCTGTCAGACTTTGAACCCTCCTGGGAAGTTGTGGATGCCTGGAAGTTTGGATCCTGCTACCTGTTTCTGTTCCTGCCTGATCTGGATCCTGTCTGTTCTGGATCCCTGACCAGGATCGGCTTCCAGCATGTCCTCTGGAACTGCAGCACTTGGGGACATTCATGGACTAAACTGCTAAACCAGGTAAGTGACTCACTGAGAACATCATCTTCAGTCAGATGATCGTAGTCACTTACCTGTGTTTGTCCCACAGAGGGTCTGAGATTGGGCGGTGCCCCGCCCCCCTCCTGCAGAATCCGTGAGCCACAGCTCCACTTTAGTTTTCTTTATTTAATAAACGTCTTGAACTTTCCTACCGGCTGTCTCTCCTTGAATATTGGGTCCATCTGTCCGCGTTTCATGATAGATCTTGATTATTTTGAAAAACAAATTGCATAGTTCCCAACTACATGTTGGGGGAGAATTTATAGAAATATTCCTGGTAGATTTAGTGTCATATTTTTATTTCTTTTGTAAATTCCTAATCTAGTGGAAGACTGTTGCCTCTGTAACATAGTTAATGTGTTATAGAATTCCACTTGTCAGCATTCCCAAGTTTGGGTTCATCGTTTATGGGTGAAACAGCACCCCCTTCTGGTGGTTGGTCATGTTAAGTATAGTGAACTCGGACATCTCGTTGCCAGTTAATGAGTGACGGGCACGAGGTAGGTTCACTGAGCTTAACATTCCAGAAAAATTGTGTTGGCTTGATGCTAACATGTAATACTGTTCCTTGTAAGGTGCTGTACCGGCTGTGATGAGCCTGATCGCTGATTGTTATTATTCTGTTCTGAACTGGTACATATTATCTTATTTCTCTGTATTTCTGTTTAATATTCATGTATTTAAAATGGCTGTTGGCCAGTTAATGAGTGACGGGCGCGAGGTGCTGTACCGGCTGTGATGAGCCTGATCGCTGATTGTTATTATTCTGTTCTGAACAGATAAACATTTCAACTCAGCACCAGGAAATCACCTCCTCTATGCAAAGTGCGACATCCAGTGCTGAAGTACGGACTCCAGTTACTGTTGTTGCTCCACCTATTGAGAAGCCAGCTGGGAGCTCGCCTGACCGCCTGGATCGAGTCATCGCCCTACTCGAACGTGTTTTGGAGCAGCAGCCACAACAGCACAAGTCTCAAAGTAGGTTCAATGCACGCACTCAGAGGGTCCAGCTGACAAATGTAAAGCCTGCCGTACCGTGTGCTGTGTGCAGTGATGGTGAACACACCACTCAGTACCACTGCAGATCCAGCCATCTCTGCTTTAGTTGTTTTGCACCTGACCATATTCGAGCGGAGTGTCCAGGGGCGGTGGTGAGGAAGCCCAGGAGCGATAATCAGGTGGTGCAGTCTCAGGAAAACTGACCGGCCTGCATGTGGTGGGGGCAAGTGTTGGGCCTAAATGGGATCCCCCTGTTTTAAATGTTGAAGATGACATGGAGTCTATATGTCAAAGTGCATGTGAAGTGAGAGAAATGGGATATACACCAATATTCCAAAACAGTCTGAGACTGAAACAGCATGACAACTTGTTTTATGAAGATGTGACACTGGGAGGTGTGGTTACAGTCAGAGCTTTGTTGGATAGCGGGTCGATGGCATGCACACTGAGTGCTAAAGTAATACCTCAGCTGTTACATCGGGATGTTCTAAGGAGCCCCACCCTTGAGCCGACAACCACTGTGTTGATTGGGTGTGGGGGGTCCAGGACCTTACCTTCTGGCATGTGTGATCTGGAGATGGGTCTTTATGACTGCAATGTGATTGTCCCGACATTGATTGTTGAGAACCAGAGTGAAGAACTGATTGTTGGGAGCAACCTGCCTAGATACATCATTGACAGGTTTAAGCTGAGGCAAGATCTCCATGGTCAGAGCCCCACAGCACTCTGTGACGGTAGTGATGCAGAGCAGAAACTGCTAGGGTTGTTGGCAAGGGTGGAAGCTGCCGATGAAAAAGTCCAGGAAGCAGTTGGGACTGTTAAAATCAAGCGAGCTGTCACTCTCGAACCCATGACTGAACATCTGATCTGGGGCAAGTTGCCACAGGTGAATGACCGGTTGGCTGGATGTACTGTTGTGGTGGAGCCAACTACAGCACGATCTAAATCGAGAACAGTCTTGGTGGGGAGGTCGGTGTCTATTCTAAGAGCAGATGGTTGGCTCCCACTAAAGGTCATTAACCCATCAGACAAGCCAGTTACTTTGAGACGTAATGTTAAGTTGGCGGATGTGTGTACTTGTGATTCACTGGAGATGTTTGCTGGTTCCCAACTCCACATCCATCAACAACTTCAAGTGCCGTTGGACAACAGTACAAGACACAGCCTCGTCTCAGAGGATTCCACCTTGCCAGATCATCCTCACCTTGTGACACCATGCAAAGTTGACACACCTCAGGCAAGGCTAAGAGGACTGGGACTGTCAGATGTGGATATTGAGGAATGTGACGTTGCCCCTGAATATAAAGCTAAACTGGCTGAGCTCATTGTACAATACCAGTCGATCTTCTCAAGGTACAAGCTGGATTGTGGTAAAGCCACTGGTTTTCTACATCGCATCCGGGTCACGGATGAGAAACCATTTCGTTTGCCATGTAGGCGCATACCACCAACCCAGTATGAAAAATTGAGAGAGGCATTGGATGAGATGGAGGAGCGGGAAATCATACGAAAGTCCAGCAGTGAGTTTGCATCTCCCTTGGTGATCGTATGGAAAAAGTCTGGTGACTTACGAATATGTAATGACTTCCGTTGGATCAATGCACGCACTGTCAAGGATGCTCACCCACTTCCTCATCCAGCTGATGCTCTAGCAGCCTTGGGGGGCAATGCCTTTTTCTCAACCATGGATTTAACCTCAGGCTATTACAATGTAGAAGTGCATGAGGCTGACCGAAAGTACACTGCCTTTACATCGCCATTTGGATTGTATGAGTATAATCGGATGCCTCAGGGACTCTGTAACAGTCCAGCAACGTTCATGAGAATGATGCTAAACATCTTTGGTGACAAAAACTTCATGAGCTTGTTGTGCTATTTGGATGATGTCTTGGTGTTTGCTCCAACAGAAGACCTAGCGCTTGAGCGCCTGCATATGGTCTTCCAGAGACTCCAGAATCATAACCTCAAGCTTGCCCCAAAGAAATGTCACTTTTTGAGGAAGTCAGTGAAGTTCCTCGGTCATATCATCAGCATAGATGGGATCCAATCTGATCCTGATAAAGTGACTGCTATCACCAACATTGATGAGTCAGACCTTATGGAGATCGGCACGAATATTCCCTCACAGAGAAAGATTCGTTCCTTCCTTGGCATGGTAGTCTACTACCAGCAGTTTATTGAGGGGTGTTCTGCAATGCCCAAACCGTTGTTTAGGCTGATCTCACCCCCTAAAGGTCCACGTGGAGGTGGGAGAAAGCGCCGCCAAATCCACAAGAAGCTCCATGCTGAGGATTGGACTGCAGATTGTCAGCAGGCTTTCCACCAATTGAGACAGGCTTTGCTAGATTGTGTGGTGCTGGCTCACCCAAACTTCAGTGAGCCCTTCATTCTGTCTGTAGATGCCTCTACCGACGGACTCGGTGCAGTCCTATCCCAAGTGCCTGCCAATGGTTCAACGGCAAGACCAATAGCTTTTGCAAGTAAATCACTGAGTTATGCCAAATCTAAATATCCTGCACACCGACTGGAGTTCTTCGCCTTGAAGTGGGCGGTGTGTGACAAGTTCCATCATTGGTTGAGAGGTCACCAATTCACCGTGTGGACGGACAATAATCCGCTAACCTACATCCTCTCCAAGGCTCGGCTGGACGCATGTGAGCAGCGGTGGATCGCTAAGTTGGCGCCATTCCAGTTCGATATCAAGTATATTGCTGGATCAAAGAATGTGGTGATTGACGCCCTTAGCAGAGAGCCCTTTGTAAAGTCTAGTACATCTCACCGTTTGACAAGAGTACCTTATGATGACCTACTGGCAGAGGCTGCGGCGATTGGTGCTGATGGGATTCAGGAGGTGTTTCGTTGGTCAGCTAACCCGCCTGAAATATCGGAGTGCAACCAACAGATATCTCAAGGTGTGGCGGTTGTCAAGGCCGGAACAGTATCATCACTGGAGGTTGCTGCTGTACTCCAGGGATGCAGTGAAAGTGGTTCAGTGGTGTACCTGCATGCCCTTCTCCTGCCACAGTTCTCGCAGACTGTTCTAATAACACCCCAAGCCAACTCTGAGGTGTTCTCGCTTGAAGTGTTGCGGGAAATGCAGAGAACTGATTCAGTTCTAAGTAGAGTGATCTTCTTCGTAGAGAGAAGGCGGAGACCTTCCAGGAGGGAACGTTTCAAGGAGTCATCAGAAGTCATTAAGCTTTTGAAAGGCTGGGAAAAACTTGCATTGAGAGACGGAGTTCTGTACAGGGTAGCTAAAAACCCTGTCACAAAGAAGAAGTCCTACCTTTTTGTGGTCCCCCGCTCATTGCGCCAGAAGGTGTTACAAGGTGTTCATGATGAAGCTGGTCACCAGGGTCAGCAGCGGACTTTGTACCTGACGAGACAGAGGTTTTATTGGCTTGGCCTAGTGCGTGATGTTACAGTGTATGTACAACACTGCAGACGATGTGTTGTCAGCAAGGCACCAGAGCCTGAAGCCAGGGCTCCTTTGAGAAATATAAGAACTTCTGAACCCCTAGAACTTGTTAGTATCGATTTCTGGACTGCTGAGGATTCTTCAAACAACTCGCTGGATGTGCTAGTGGCTACTGACCACTTTACAAAGATGGCACATGCTTTCTTGTGTCCAAATCAGTTGGCTAAAGCGGTTGCACACCAGTTATGGAACAACTACTTCTGTATCTATGGGTTTCCCAAGCGACTACATTCTGATCAGGGGGCCGGTTTTGAAAGTTCGCTTATTGCCGAGTTATTGAATGTGGCGGGCGTGCAAAAGTCCCACACCACGCCTTATCACCCTATGGGGAATGGCTCGTGTGAGAGAATGAACCGGACTCTAGGTAACTTGATTCGGGACTAAACATCGTTGGCCGGAGGCCCTGAAATCTCTGACGTTTGCCTACAATTGTACGGTGCATGAGACGACGGGCTATGCACCGTTCCTGCTCATGTTTGGGAGGGTGCCACGTCTTCCGGTGGACGTCATCTTTGGTTCGGTGTTCAGTGATCTGGAGGTGGTGGACTATGATCGCTACGTTGAGTCGCTGCGAAAGGACATGAGAGAAGCTATTGCGGTAGCTCAGTCGACAGCAACTAAACAGCTCCAGCGTCATGCTGAACTATACAACCGAAGAGTGCGTGGTGCACCAGTGGAAATGAATGACAGAGTGCTGTTGGCCAACAAAGGAGAACGTGGAAAACGGAAGCTTGCTGACCGTTGGGACAGCACAGTGTATGTGGTGGTTGGAAAGGATGATGAGAACCATACCTTCAGGATCCAGAATCCCACTACAGGCCAAGTAAGAGTGGTCCACCGCAATCTGATAATGCCGATAAACTTTCTGCCATTACCTGAGGATGACCCTGATGACCAGGAGGAGGTTGTGATGTCTTCCGCATCAAGTTCCCTTGACCTAAGTGTTGGGAGGTCAGCAATCAGTGATGTTATTTCTGACTCAGCAGAGTTCAGAACAAGAGTGTGGGTATCTGACCTACCGTTGGGAGCGAGCGACATCACAGATGCAGAAGATACTGAGCTGGTGAAGGGCACTGTGCTGGAGAGAGCCACAGAACCTACTAATTTTCCATCAGAGGGCAGGGTATTACCCCTAGCCCAGCCAGTCCTTGATCAGTTACAACACTCTGATGGAGGCGCTTTGATGGAGGGCAGTTCATCAGACTCTGGTTGCTCAGCAGTCCCAATGTCTGGCCCAGAGACCTTTCTGGCTCCTGTTACTGACACACTCACTGACGTACCTGCTACTACTGCAGCTACAGTGATAGTAGTTGATGGTGTGACGGACCGTAGATCTAGAGCTGGGCGGTTGTTGAGGCCAGTGACTAGACTTATTGAAATAATGCACCAAAGAACAGCCTTAGTTTGAGTTTAAAGCTACAGTTTTATTTGTTTGAAATTTGATCTTAAGATTCTGTAATAATTTTGATATTGGGGAGGAGAGTTCGCAGTTACATGTTGATGAAATATGTACATGGGCATATTTGTTTTTATTCCCTATGTATGTAGATGGGGTTTGGCCAACCTTTTCTCATACTCATCCTCATGGGATAGTCAAAGTGACTGGGTGTTTGTAACTGTGAATTTGATTTTATTGTACCTCACATGTGACTTGGGAAACAGTGGTTGTGTATTGGTTTCCTGTGCATTTGAATAATTTTTTTTTTCTCTTTCCATTTTGTGAGTTTGTACCTGTTGTACCTGTTTGCTTTGCTTGTTGTTATGGGGCAAGTGGAATTCGGCAGGAGGGAGTGTAACATAGTTAATGTGTTATAGAATTCCACTTGTCAAAATGTAAAAATGTAAAAATTGCTGTTTGCATCGCTCATACAAGCTTAATTTCAAAAAGATTTGCAATTTTTTCCACTACGTCAGACTCTCCACCAGTAAGTGAAAATATATTTATGACAAAGAACCTCTGTTAGAAAGGCGAGCTTCAGTGTCCAGCAGAAACCGTAGCTCATCACACATATACACTTGAAAGTACAAATGAACGAACAGTTAGGAGGACCACTTATTTTGAAGATCCACCCGTAAAAAAAAATCCTCCACTGCAACTTTAAGTTGTTTACATCCCACCTGTAGATTATACAATTTTTCCAGTTTTTTGGCAAAAAAGACAGTTTTTTTTTAATCTATAATAAATGTTGTATGCTTTGTAAGCTGCTTTGGTTTTCCACTGTGAACTCTCCATGTTCAACTATTTTGAGTGAATTTAAAGGCAGCTTTTTAGACAAGAACTGACTTAATGATATGGAGGGAGACACTCATTTAGTGATGGCTTTTGTCCTTGGCTTTGGAAAGATGCCTTGGACATGCGGGTCAGCTTTAATAGTGATTGAGCTGCTGGTTCGTTGCCAGCTGTTAATGTAATTAGCTGATTTTTTTCTTAATGTACAAAGTTTGAAAGTCAGTCAGAGCCCAGGAAAAAATCGGACATTCCAACTTTAATCTAAAATTACCAATTAAAATATATCAAATAATTATTTATTTAATTGTAACAACTGAAAAGATTAGCTGTGTCATGATCGATTTAAGAGATCTGACCCACATGCAGAGAATCACTCAGAGAACCAGGGGAAAGTTTAACAAGTTTAGTGAGAAGACTGTACAGGAGTTGAATCTGGAACCCAGAGAACTGATGAACCGGAACTGGAAAGTCTGGAGAGGAGATCACAGTGGTCAGTTCATGGGCCGTCGGAAAAACTAACTGAATCTTTAGTTCAGTGGAAGCGGGACTCACATTTGAGGGGGTTCTTGTTTTTCCTTGATACAGTAGGTGTGGGTTTATTCAGAGAAGAGGGAACTCATTGGAGAGTGATCAGGTAGACATTCGTTGGACCCTGAGCAGCAATGGAGCGGACTGTAACTTGGATTTCTGATGGGGACTTGAACGGCACATGTGGAAGATTTCCCCTGCTCAGTGTGAACTCAGTTAATCCTTCCAGGAGGAGAAGGCCAGGCATCCAGTTACACAGGAAGGCTTCCTGCCGAAAAGGCAAAGACAAAAATGAAGTTAGACTCAGAGAAACAAAGGCTCAGATTAGACTCAGCTAAACTCAGCTTGGCTAGAGTACCCAAAACTGGCAAAACATTCTGGCGTAGTAGGTAGTGACAGTTCGCCCCACAAATACTCTTCAGTGATGAACAAACGAGCCGCAGGTGTGCAGGAAGGCCAATGAGAACAGGGTACCACCTGGTGGTGGAGGGAGAGAAAAACACACAAACTGGATTCCTAACAAGCTGCTCATCTGAATTTGAGATGTTTTCAATGTTATGTATAATATAATCAGTTCTGCTCTGTGGTATAAAAGTAAAAGTAATGCAGGAAAAAATGTTAAGAACTGAAGCTTTATTGCACTATCCTATTAAAGGAAAATCTTTCTACAATTCTGGATGATAACTTCCTTAGCCTCTTTAAACCAGTCGCGGCGACACGGTGGGTTATGTTAAGTGGGGGTAATAATTCAGAATGCATAAAATTCCACCGGTAAACACCAGCAGGTGGAGCCATTGTGCACAGCTCCAAGCTGATACTATAGGTTCCAAACCCCACAGCTCTGGAACTGTTATAGCTAGAGGTCTGATATTTTCTGCACTTGTGGTTGACATGATGTGGAGCAAATCTAATACAATGAAACCTGCCTTTTCTCAAGAATGTCTTTATTACAGCTGTTAAAACAAAGACCTATCATTTCCGAGAATAAAAAAAACAACTTTGAGTCATGTTTGAACTGATGCAGTTTGGTCTGTGTTTTATTCTCCCAATTTTAATTTATATATTCAGAAACTAGAGGGTGTTAGCTTTCAAAAAATATATTGCACATGTAATTCAGTTCCTGAGTTATTTGCTTTTCCATTTGGGTATGCAAAATAGGCGCAGATCACCCAAAATGAGATGGATGTTTAGAGGTTAGACTTCTTTTTCTTAGATTTATAACTAATGGTAACAGTGTAAAAATTTTATTTTGCATCATCTTGAAAAACTATTTATTTTGGTTTGTGGTGAGCAACAAATTGGGGCAGCACCGAGTCCAGCAACGGACAAAATTAATTGTCTGGATAAAAAAAAAATATTTTTATGTTTTTTTTTCATATAACAACAGGCCATAATGAAAATGAGCTTAAAGGGATAGTTCGGGATTTTTGACATGAATCTGTATGGCATCCCCATCACCAGTGTCATGCAACACACTGACTTACCCCTGGCAGCGTCCTGTTAGCAGAGTTCTCGTCCACTTTTGGTCAAGCCGAAAGTAGTCCGGCAGGTTTGCTAGACCCAGCGAAATAAAACGTTTCTCTTCCCAAAACATTATGTGTTCAAAAGAGTGATATTTTTGCATCCCAAAAACAGCTAGGAGCTAGGCGGAGCGAGACATGCATCTGGCTGTTGTCAGGTTAGTAGGCCCTAGCTCTCAGGTCAAGGTGTCGCGCGCACTGATACGAATAGAGAGAAAATAGGACCAATTGATAACGACGTGTGACTTTTTCCACTACAATGTTTTTGGGATGCAAAAATATCCCTCTTTTGAACACATAATGTTTTGGGAAGAGAAACGTTTTATTTCGCTGGGTCTAGCAAACCTGCCGGACTACTTTCGGCTTGACCAAAAGTGGACGAGAACTCTGCTCACAGGACGCTGCCAGGGGTAAGTCAGTGTGATTGCATGACACTGGTGATGGGGATGCCATACAGATTCATGTCAAAAATCCCAAACTATCCTTTTAAATTGTCATGATCTGGGCTTTTTGCTCTCCCTTAATTAGTCATTCCGTTCACCTGTCGTTTTCCCTCCCTGCCTCAATTATAATTTATTCCCCTCACCTGTTTCCTCTGGGTTATATTCAGTTCAGCCTGAGCATTCAGTGCCAGATCATTATTTGTTTTTCTGTCAGTCTGTCTGTTATTTTGATTTCTTGGTTCATGTCCTAGATCACCTTAATTTTTCATTTAACTGACCTGCTTAACTCTGCCCAGTTTCTAATCACTCCTCATCCTATCCACCTGCATTTCGGCTTTATATTCGGCTCAGGAGGAGCTATCGCAGCCAGATCATTGGTTTGGGTTTTGTGGTCTGTTTAGTCTTAAAAGTTACTCTTCACATATGACTGAGTTTAATTAACAATGGGTGGAAGTTTCATATCAAACCTGGTTGACAGAAACCATGTGCAGCTGTCACAAGAGCAGAGAGGGGTTCTGCAAAGAACTAGCATACCACATTTTCTATATTTTGATTTAAAAACGTGGTAAAACCTTTTTTCTTCTTCTTTACTATTACAAACCACTTTGTGTTGGTTTATCACATAAAATCTCAATATAAAACAACTTTCATTTTTAATAAGACAAGATAAAAAAGGAATGATAAGTAAGAACAGTTTCTACATTTAGTTTTCAGTCCTGCTAATCGACTGAACAATCTCAAATAGTTTAGTTAAATAACCTATCATACTGCTAAACGTGTCAAACTGTGTGAGTTCTGTTGTGATGGAAATCCTGCGACATTGATATTTTCCTCAGTGCACATCTTAAAGAAAGATTCAGGAGCCAAAATGACAGGATAAAATTCAGACATTTCTACAGAAAACTAGTAAATAAGTGTACCACCTTTCTCCAGCAGAGTGCGCCGTGGGTCTCCTGGGCTGGAGCCCTCCAGCACACCTGGATCTCGTCAGCCCATCAAGGAGACCTTCTCTACTTAAGCAGCTGCCAGACCTTCCTTCAACGCCGCAGTGTTGACCAAGTTTGGTTAGCGAACCTGAGCCTCTGATAACTACTAGAACCTTTGCCTCTTAGAGAAACCCAATTCTAACCTGCCTCTGTCTTCTCGCTCCTAGGAAACCTGTCTCTCGTCTGAAGCTCTGTATGAGCTTAGCCTGTTACCTGCCTGCCCTAGAGAGCCAAACCTGAAGATCTCACTCTGGAATCCACCTGCTGCTCTCAGGGAAAGAGCCGATCAGTTAAACCAAGGTCTGTCACTGGAAAGTCAGAAGCTAGACGCTGCTGCTGCTGAGCACTCTGCTGAACCAACAGTCTCTGGACCCAACCGGTTCCCTCTCTCAAAGGAGAAAGCCTGAACCTCTTCAAGGTATTTCCAGAAACATCTGAAACTCAACAATTCACCTGTTTAACTGGCTAATCAAACTATCCGTCTCTGCAGATGCCAGAGAATCCTGCCCGGACCAGTTTCCTGAATCCAGTCCTTATAAATTGTTTGTGAAAACTTTCAATAAACTCTGTTGAACTTTTTATCAGTATCCAGTGGTGTTCTGCATGTGGGTTTAATCCCTAAACCAACCATGACAGAACACTGCGGCCAAACACAAAGCCCAGCAGATCACCTCCGGAGGAGGCTTGAGGAGCAGGATGCCCAAATCCTTGGACAAGCGCACACCCTCCGTGAGTTAAACCGTCAACTTGAATATCAGAACCAAGTCTTGCAGAATTACCCTGGCTACATGGCAAATGCTAACGCTACGCCTGCAGTCCGTCCTGTTCCGGAACCACTTCCGCCACTAATGTCACCGTCTGTGACGTCATTTCCTGAGTTCTGTCCGAGTCCTCCTGAAAGATATTCAGGTAATCAAAAGGAGTGTAAAGGATTTTTGTTTCAGTGTCGTTTACTTTTTGAGCACTCACCTGGCAGTTTTCCAAATGATAGGAAAAAGATTCCCTTCATTGTCTCTCAGCTTACTGGACGAGCCCTGGAATAGGCGGAGGCAAGGTTCTCTTCTGAGTCCAGCTTTTCATGTTCTTTTTCAGAATTCATATCTGAGTTTTCTCAAGTTTTCAACCATGACTCAGATAAAACTATTGATTCCCGAGCCCTGCAAGATTTAAAACAGGGAAATTCCACAGTAGCTGAGTTCTCCATTGACTTCCGGGTTAAGGCCGCAGCCTCAGGATGGAACGAGTGCGCACTTAAGAGTGCTTACTTTAAGGCTTTGAATGAGAACATTAAGGATGAACTCGCCACGATAGACAAGCGTGCTAGTTTGGAGGATTTAATCCGTTTGACCATCAGGTTGGATAATAGACTTCGGACTAGAAATCACTCAAGGCAAAGAGACCTGAATTTTTCTGTTTCATCTCCTGCTTTTAATAATGCTTCTGTTTTTTCTGGATCCTCAGAACCCAGTACCAAGCCAAGGTCTAAGAATCAGACTCTCCCAGCGCCTGTCCAAATCTCTCATTTCTCTTCCTCAGAAGGAACGGAGGCCGAACCAATGCAAGTTGGACACACTAGGTTATCCCCTGAAGAGAGGCAACGGAGATTTAAGGCAAAACTGTGTCTGTATTGTGGTGAGACCAACCCGTCCGTGGAGGATCAGGAATCAGAAAGGTGGAATAACTCTTTATTTTTTTCACTTTTACCCGATGTATTCCAGCATCCAGCTGCCATGCACGTGGGCATTGTCAGTTTCACTATAGCTCTGGTGAATTTCAATGGTGAAGTCCTCTGGAAATCTTCAATAATTGTTGTTGATTGCAGATGTGTCTAGTAGTTCCCATTGATTTAGCTTGTAAAGCGGGGAGAATGGCGCTAGGCTTACCGCACCGTGACGTCACTGCTGGAAGATGGCAGGAGGGAGGGGCTACTATATTTGGGCAAAAATGGCCGCTCCCAGACTGAGTGATCGGGATTAAACTAATTGTTTTTATTTTTTTACTGATTAACCTTAAATTTATTAAATCACCGCAACCATATTCATTTTAGGTATAACCAATGATCCATTTATTATTCCTTGCTGACCGGACGTCTCCTTTAAGTGCACCATTTCCTGTTTAAGAACTATAGCCTTTAGTCTTTTAGCTAACACCTTCCTCCAAATATCCAGTCAGTTCAAAGGAGAATATAGTCATTAAGGCACTACTTCAGTTCATGCTTATAGAGTTGTTTTTCCAACTTGTAAGTAACTTGCTTCTGAAAGCCAAGCATGCTCAAATAAAAGATGACAAGCCGCTGTAAACACCTCCTCCAGGAAATAAATGAAATTATCTCACTCTACAGCATGCATCCTTACAGCAGTCATGGTGTTTATAAAGACTGAGTCGGATTTGTTCCCACTCTTTTTTCAGAGGGGTTCTTGGTGAACTAGAAGCCATAGAAGCATAAACACTAAAGACATTTCTAAAGACTCTGTTTGTAATTGTTTATTCATTTTCTAGTAAATTGATAACTTACCTCTTACTTTTATTGCAACTATGACAATATCCACTGTTTGTGTCCGATTGAGGAAAAAAATGTCAGTCAGTTCTCCTCCAGCAACACAGGGTAAGTACAAAGGTAAGCTTAGGATAATCAGCTTGGTAGGGAAGGGAAGAGAAAATGTCACAACTGTCTTCTTAGTTATTCACTTTTACTTTGCACTTTTGTGTTATAGCAGCTGCTTGATTGTTGCGCCATCACCAGAAGCTTTACAGTACAGGGAGCAGGAAGGCGGTGACCTACAGTATCCGGCATGTTGCTCTGTGTGCAGCACACACAGGCGGCAGAACCAACAAAAGCCAACAGCGACAGAGAGACTCCACTGCCGTTACAAACACTGCTCCAAAAAAATTTAGGGAATACTTTGAAAAAAACATCCCTCATAGAAAAAAATAATCCTGTTGGGTCCATACTGATGTGGAACGGGTAATGTTGAATATTTCTGTTGGAACAAAAATGATTCCACATCATTTGATTAATATATGGGGGGAAAAAAGCAATACTAGGCAGTTACCTAGGGCCCCAAGTTCCTGGGGGCCCCATAAAACTCTGTTTACATGTATGGCTAACACAACTATTCCTGATTTGTGCACATTAATTATGTTTTGATAAAAATCCTTTTGCTAAAATGCCATCAGAACCTTTATAATACAAAGTGTGTCTCAGCCCCCCCCTTCAGTGTCCACCATATTGGATCAGTCCATTTGCTGCACGTGTTCAGAAAGGTCCAAACAGACAGCAGCAAACCATTTGAAAACAAACCATGCAAAGAGCAGTGTTGCCAACTTAGCGCTTTAGTCGCTATATTTAGCCACTTTTCAGACCCCTCTAGCACTTTGATTTCTAAAAAGCTCCTAGCGCCAAATCTAGAGACTTTTTTCTGCTACTGGAGACTTTGGAGACAACATCTAAAAGCAGCGAACTCTGCTCTCCAGAGCGAGTAGATTGGTAACCCCGCCTCCTGCTCTCCTCTATCTTCAATTCAATTCAATTCAGTTTATTTATATAGCGCCAAATTCACAACACATGTCATCTTAAGGCACTTTACAGTTCAACCAGATCATACAGTCAAATTGATACAAAGTTTTCTATCTAAGGAAAACCAGTTGATTGCATCGACTCATTGACTTGAATACAATCCCTCACACTAAGCATGCTTGTAGCGACAGTGGAGAGGAAAAACTCCCTTTTAACAGGAAGAAACCTCCAGCAGAACCAGGCTCAGTGTGAGCGGCCATCTGCTGAGGCCCACTGGGGTTCAAGGAGACAGAAGCAGAGATACAAAAAGCAGCTGAAAAGGCGGCCCCATCCAGGAAAACACAGCCAGGCAGACAAGCTCCAAGGCAGCTCCCATGTCAGAGGATGAAGAGAGCACATCCACTCAGTCACGGCCAGAGAAACAGGACCACACTGGAAAACAGGCCGATCTCCAACATCTATAAACAAAGGTGTTGATGGAAGCAGCACAGCTGATGTTTCTTTCCAGGATGGAGTCACAGCCAAACAGGAACAGACGAGGCAAAGCTACTCTGAGGAAAAGCAGAGAGAGCAGAAGGTTAGAGATTGAACTAACAGATTCTGCAGAATAGGAGAACAGAGAGAGAATGAAGCAGAATGATGAAATGGGGGTCCCTATGTCCTCCAAAAGTCTAAGCCTATAGCAGCATAACTATAGAGATAGCTCAGGATAACCTGAGCCACCCTAACTATAAGCTTTATCAAAAAGGAAAGTTTTAAGCCTAGCCTTAAAAGTAGACAGGGTGTCTGCCTCACAGACTAAAACTGGTAGTTGGTTCCACAGGAGAGGAGCCTGATAACTAAAAGATCTGCCTCCCATTCTACTTTTAGAAATTCTAGGAACCACTAGTAAACCTGCAGATTGAGAGCGAAGTGCTCTGTTAGGAACATAAGGAACAATCAGATCTCTGATATAAGATGGAGCTTGGCCATTTAAGGCTTTATATGTGAGAAGGAGGATTTTAAATTCTATTCTGGATTTAACAGGAAGCCAATGAAGAGAAGCCAGGATAGGCGAGATATGATCTCTCTTTTTCATTTTCATCAGAACTCTGGCTGCAGCATTTTGGATCAGCTGAAGGCTTTTAACTACAGTTTGTGGACTTCCTGATAGTAAAGAATTACAATAGTCCAGCCTTGAAGTAACAAATGCATGGACTAGTTTCTCAGCATCACCCCTGGACAGGATATTTCTAATTTTTGCAGTATTCCTCAGATGAAAGAAGGAAATTCTAGAAACCTCTTTGATATGGGATTTAAATGACAGGTCCTGATCAAAAATAACACCAAGATTTTTTACTTTATTATCTGAAATCAGTTTAATCCCATCCAAATGAAGTGACTGGCTAATCAGTTTCTTTTTCAGAGACTCTGGTCCAAAGACTATAACTTCTGTTTTGTCTGCATTCAGAAGCAGAAAATTAAGAGTCATCCAGGTTTTTATGTCTTCAAGACATGCCTGTAATCTATGTAATGGGTTAGCTTCATCTGGATTTATAGACAGATATAGCTGGGTATCATCAGCATAACAGTGGAAATTAATCCCATGCTGTCTAATAACTCTACCAATTGGGAGCATGTATAAAGTAAAGAGAATTGGTCCTAGCACTGATCCCTGTGGTACTCCACAGGTAACCTTTGAGCGTGTTGAAGATCTATCATTAACATGAACAAACTGAATTCGATCAGATAGATAAGATTTAAACCAGTCTAGTGCTGTTCCTTTAATTCCAACAAAATATTCAAGTCTTTCTAAAAGAATATTATGGTCAACTGTATCAAATGCAGCACTAAGATCCAACAGGACGAGCACAGATACAAGTCCATTATCTGAGGCCATGAGAATATCATTAGTGACTTTCACCAGAGCTGTTTCAGTGCTATGATGAGCTCTAAAGCCAGACTGAAGCTCTTCAAAAAGTTCATTATGGTGTAAGTGATCGCAAACTTGTTTGGCAACTACTTTCTCAAGAATTTTGGATAAGAAAGGAAGATTGGATATAGGTCTATAATTGACCAAGTCATCTGGGTCAAGAGACGGTTTCTTAAGCAGAGGTTTAATTACAGCAACCTTAAAAGCTTTAGGTACATATCCCTGTAACAGAGATAGATTAATCACATCTAAAATGGAGGAGGAGATCAAAGGGAATACCTCCTTAAATAACCTGGTTGGAACTGGATCTAACATACAAGTTGAAGGCTTAGATGAAGACAATAATTTTGCTAATTCAGAGAGTTCAACTGGATCAAAGCAGTCTAAACCCGGTTCAGATTCCATGACTACCTCAGGTACAATCGCGGATAGAGGAGTGCTTATGATCTTATTTTTAAAAAGATCAATCTTATTTATAAAGAATCCCATAACATCATTGCTGCTAAGAGCAGGTGGAATGGACGGTTCAACAGAGCTATGGCTCTGGGTGAGTTTGGCAACTGTATTAAAAAGAAATCTAGGATTATTCTTATTCTCCTCTATTAATGAGGAGAAGTATGCTGCTCTTGCTTTACAAAGGGTCCTCTTATACAGCAGTAAACCATTTTTCCAGACTAGGAAGGACTCCCGCAGGCCTGTGGAGCGATATTTTCTCTCCAGTTTCCTAGCATTTTGCTTCAAAGTATGCAGCTCTGCATTAAACCAAGGAGCAAGCTTTCTATTTTTAACGGTTTTCATTTTCAAAGGAGCTGCGTTGTCTAAGGCAATACGCAGAGAACTAGCAACCCCATCAACAAAATCATCAACCTGTGAAGGGGAATAAGCTAAGCTTTTGCACTCTGCAGCACTGCTCAGCGACACAGAGGAGAGAGAAAGTGAAGCAGATTCTTTAAAATTTATAACTGCACTATCTGATAAAGATCTACTAAAATTGAACCTTCTTTTGGGGGAGGAGAACTCTGTTAAAGTAATCCTGAAGGTTATTAGAAAGTGGTCAGAGAGGACAGGGTTGTGAGGAAATACTGTTATTTCTTCACATTCTATGCCGTATGTCAGCACAAGATCCAAAGTATGAAGATGAGAATGTGTGGGACTATTCACATTTTGAACAAAGCCAATAGTGTCTAAGATAGCATTAAAGGCTGCTCTTAAGCTATCGCCTTCAATGTCAACATGGATGTTAAAATCTCCCACTATAATGACCCTGTCAGTATTTAATACCAAATCAGAAAGGAACTCTGAAAACTCATCTAAAAATTCAGAGTAAGGACCTGGTGGACGATACAAAGTTACAAAAAGAAGAGGTTTTCTTGCCTTGAAATTTGGATCAGGGAAATTAAGGGTTAAATGTTCAAAAGAGTTGTAGGAATTAATTGTTTTGGGAGTAATCAGTAAGTCAGACTGGAAGATTGTTGCTACTCCTCCTCCTCGCCCAGAACTTCTGGGTATGTGAAAATTTAAATAGCTTGAAGGAGTTGCCTCATTTATGCTCACATAATCCTCTTGCTGCAGCCAGGTTTCTGTAAGGCAAAACAAGTCAATGTGATTATCACAAATCAAGTCATTAACTAGTAGACTTTTAGAGGAAAGCGATCTTATGTTAAACAGACCGCATTTAATTGTTTTAACTTTTTCCCCAATTGGAGTTATTTTGATTTTAATTAGATTATCATGATTTACTCCTTTGGGAATCTTTGCTAATTTATTAGATTTTGGTTGTGGACAAGACACTGTCTGGATGGAGTAAAGAGTGGGTAACAGTAGAGAAGCTGCAGAGATGTGTGTTAAACTACAACTCTGCTTCCTGGTCTGCACCCTGGGTGGTCAGGGTTTTGGAGGACTAATAAATGTGGCCAGATTCCTAGAAAGAAGAGATGCACCATCCAAAGTGGGATGGATGCCGTCTCTCCGAATCAGACCAGGCTTTCTTGTCTGCTGTCATGATTCATGCAGCTATTATTTCATCCAAATGAAAAATGGAGAACAGATAAGCAGATCATGGCTTGTCTACAGTGAAAAGAAGGACTGGGTTATTCATAAATTAATTAAATCAATATGAATGTATTAGTTTAATGATGCATTGATTATTCCTTGCTGCCCGGACTTCTCCTTTAAAGAGGCATTAAAGTTTCTAATCATTGTCATGTTCTTTTTAAGGGATCTGACCCACATGCAGGAAACCACTCAAAGAACCAGAAAAAAAAGGCTTAACAGGTTTATTGAGAGCACGATGCGTGGATCCAGAGTTACTCAGAACGATGGTGAACCGGAAGTGAGAAGGGGAGTGCAGAGTTTAGTTCAGGTTCCATAGGAAACTTAGACAACTGCAAAACAATGACTGAAACGGGACTCATGTTTCCAGAAAAAGGTGTCCTTCCCAGAATCCAGTCGGTGTTGGTTATTCCAGAACTTGGTCGACTCGTTGGAGGGCGGACAGGTTTTACTTAGGTTAGGGTGGTTCCCTGAGGAGCAATAGAGCTGACTGCCACTTAGATTTCCAGGAGAACTTGAACGACACGTGTGAAAATTAATCTCCTGCTCAGTGTGAAGCTCAAACGATCCTTCCAGGGAGGAGAAGGCCAGAACATCCAGTTTGCAGGATGACTTCCTGCCGAAAGGCAAAGACAAAAACACAACAAGGTTAGAGCTCAGGTAGAAATGACTCAGATAGACTCAGCTAAACTCAGCTTGGCTAGAGTACCCAAAACTGGCAAACACTCTGGCATTGAGGTAGTGGCAGTCAGCTGCTTAAGAGTCCTCAGATAATGAGCCAACCATCCGCAGGTGTGTGGAAGGGCCAACGAGAACCGGGCACCACCTGATGGTGGAGGGAGAAAACACAAACAACACACAACCCACACACACTGGATTCCTAACAATCATACTGCCACCGGTGGCTAAATCACACAACTGCAGCATTCTTCTGCTCATCCTGGTAAGGCGCTCAGACAAGGCTTTATTTTTTACCTTTTTCACCTTGCGTGGAGTTACCGTTGGTGTTTTAGTTGTACTGGATGCCAAACACTTTGAGAATCCCCAAAATTCATCTTGATTGTTTGCTGGGTTGGACACATTTAATGCGAACGCACATTACGTCATTTTACGTCGCAAAGGGCAAAATATGTCTCTTTTTGTTCCCATTACTATTCATTTACAGAATTTTAACATTTAACACCATTCAGCCTGACTGACTAACTGACTGTGAGAAACCCCAGAAGACTCAGGTGGAGGCATCAACAATCACCTGGATCAAAGACTACCTGACAAACAGACCACAGGTTGTTAGACTGAAGGCTCAGCTGTCTGATCCAGCAGCACAGGAGTACCACAGGGGACGGTACTCTCTCCATTCCTTTTTACTCTGATCACCTCTGACTTCCAGTCCCAGACAGAGTCCTGTCATCTGCAGAAATACTGGATGACTGCAGTCATTGGGAGCATCAAAGATGGAGCAGAAGCTGATTACAGAGAGCTGGTGTACCGCTTTGTGTTATGGTGTGGAAACAATCATCTGATCCTGAAGGTCAACAAAACAAGGAGAATATTGTAGATTTCAGAAGAAACAGGAACAAGGATGTTAAATCCTGGGAGAAGAAGTGGAGGAGTGGAAATACCTTGGTGTTCACCTAGACAACAAATTGGAGACGCAACTGTGAAGACTTCTACAAAAAGGGACAGAGCAGACTGGACTTTAGAAGAAGCTTAGGTCCTTCATGTGTATTCTCAGATGTTCTGGTGTATTCCACCACATTTAAACATCCCATTGGATTTTGTGTTTTTTCAGTTTCAGCGTACTTCATTCTGTTGGACCAGCTCCATCTAAATGTTTTTGTAACTCAACAAACCTGCCAATAATTAGGCCTTGATGCTCCCAACAATGTGCTTAGTCCCAGTTTATGATTTAAATAAATGGTGGTTAGTTTCCTTGGGGGGCCAGTTTAGATAATATTACCTGAAAACAGCCTTTTTAATCTCACAGGTTACCTTGGTCTAATGTTTGTTCTTAAATATCTGGATGTGTTTAAAAAGCAAAAACAGAAGTAATCTGTCTAAGAGGCCATATAACTTCCCCCATGAATGGGTGTCTTGAGAGCAGCAGTCAGAAATCTCATTAAAAACTCG
Source organism: Cyprinodon tularosa (assembly GCF_016077235.1). Classification (NCBI taxonomy): domain Eukaryota; kingdom Metazoa; phylum Chordata; class Actinopteri; order Cyprinodontiformes; family Cyprinodontidae; genus Cyprinodon; species Cyprinodon tularosa. The sequence goes on along the minus strand of NW_024038597.1, from coordinate 591,881 downwards.
CAGGTTTTTTTATGTTTGAAGTAAAGACGTCTCAAGTAAACAGGACAATAGTTATAGTCAAATAAATGGAGTTGAGCTTTCATGGTTTGCTAAATAAATTGTGGTTCCATTACATTTCCTGTTTAACTGAAATGCTTTAGGTTTATTTCCCAGTGATTATATAAAGTGCATCTGCTTCTTCCTTTGTGTTCTTTCTTCACTGCCTGCACAGTATAGTTATCTTTTCTCATCATCTCCTGAGGTAACGACATTGCAGCAAATGACTAAGAGCAGCGTAACAAACTGATAAAGGAGGAAATGCTCTAAAAACCTCCTGGGGAGATGATTTCACAAAGAAGGATTCTTCATCAAATGAAGAACATTATGGGCAACAGTGAGCATCCTGCTCAGAAAACCAGCCTACATTGGTCCTCAATGTATAAAATGAACATCATAGTTGATGGCATAACACACATTCCCTGTCACACTTTGCCGATTTATCCAGCGTATGCCTGATGTCCCAGAATCTTCTAAAATGTGTCATGATTTTTCTAAAGTTCTGACCCAAAATGCAGAAGTCCAAACAGAGAGACACAGGTGAAAGGTTTAACAGGTTTATTGAAGAGTTAAGGCTCGGTGCGGGGTGCTCTGAACTCAGCTCGACTGGAACTGGAAGGTGAGGGGAAGACAAACGATTAGTTCAGGCTCAGTGAGAAATTTAATTCATGGATATGGAGAAGAGGATCAGGTTGTTGACTCACGTTTCCAGAGATGTTGTCGGATCTTTGACTCCAATCTGTGTGCTGTTTTCCAGTGTTATTCTGATTCGGTGGAGGGCGGAACAGGGTTTACCCAGAACTCCGATGGTTGTTGGAGAACGGAGAAACCGACTGCCACTCAGTTTTCCTGCGGTACTTGAACGGGTCGAAGTGGAGATGATTCCCCTGCTCAGAGAGTTAACTCAACGTCCTCTTTAAGGAGGAAGGATCCAAACCTCCTGTTTGAATTCCCAGCTCGGTTTGAGGCTCAGTTGATTCCTTCAGGGAGAGAAGGTCCGAAAAGATCCAGTTTGCAGGAAGACTTCCTGCCGAGAGGCAAAGACAAAAAAGACAAGGTAGACAAGAACACAGTCTTACTCAGCAAAAACTCAGCTTGGCTAGAGTACCCGGTATTGGCAAACACTCTGGCGCCGAGGGTAGCGGCAATCAGCAGCTTAAGAGCACTCTGCTGACGAGGCAACCATCATCAGGTGTGTAAGGAGGCAGACCAGAACCAGGCGCCTCCTGCTGGTGGAAGGGACAAAATGCTGGCATACGCTGAACTTTCCATGTATTTTTTTCAGTTTTGGGCGTATACATGGAGTATTCATAATGAGTCCAGAACTTATGTCCAACGACAGCCTAACTTCTACGTAACGCACAGCAGCGTAATGCCCATAAAATGTCACAAGCTAGTGTCCTGAGGGGGCAGCAATGCGTTCAGAGGCGCCCGGCGGTATTAACCTAGCTGCTGTTTACTGCCCGCCCCCAAAAAATAAATAAATAAAAAGAAAAAAGAAAAAGAAGGAAGGTTTTTGGTGTCAGCAGATTGAGCGTCATGTCTGCTAGGAAGTTTGTTGGTGGTGGGCGTGAACGCAGGGAGGATCCATCACTCACCTTCTGGCTCCCCCTATGATGGGGATGAAGTCTGGAGCAGAACTGACGGTTTCCTCCTGTGAACCCCCTTTATACCAAAACGCTGCCAATACGCCATTATACAGTAGCTGGAAGTTAGAAACACGTTCAGCGCTCGTCTGGAACACGTCAGATACGCTGATATGCGTTGGAGAGAAGTTCTGGATAAGTTACGCAGAAGTTACTCAAAGGTTTAAGATAAGCTAGATGCCACGACTGATGAGTAACTTACATTTAATTAATTTCAATTTATTATATTTCTATAGCGCCAATTCATATTACATGTCATCTCAAGGCACTTTGCAGTTCACCAGATCATCCAGTCAGATTGATTCAAAGTTTTCTGTCTAAGGAAAACCAGCTGATTGCATCGACTCATTGACTCTTCAGCAATCCCTCACACTAAGCATGCTTGTAGCGACAGTGGAGAGGAAAAACTCCCTTTTAACAGGAAGAAACCTCCAGCAGAACCAGGCTCAGTGTGAGCGGCCATCTGCTGAGGCCCACTGGGGTTCAAGGAGACAGAAGCGGACACAGAAAAAGAAGCATAGATACAAAAGGCAACTGTCAACCAGCTCAACGTCACGTACTTGACGTATGTCAACGTTCAAATAAGAGATTAAAATATGAATGCCAGTGTTTCTGCCAGAATGCTAAAGCCTCAAGGCGTGAAATGGGCTTTATACAAAGAGGCCTTAGTAATGACTTCAATAGCTGTTAAGAATCCACCTGAAGGGTTTTTTAAATTACATGAGTCAGGCATGTATTATTATTAATATTATTATTATTATTATTATGGGACATTCCAATTCAGAGGTAGCAGACCAATCACAGCCATGAAGGGAGAGCGCCTTATTTCTCCTGTGAGGAACAAAAACTCATACGAAGAGTAAAAAAGGTCTCAGTGAAAGTCAGACATGGTTGCAGAATGAAAAAGAAACCACATGATGCAGCAAAGGACTGATGACTGCCCTAATGTGCAAGTTACACATCAGTGACGTTTAACACAGCCATGCAATGCAATAACTGTCCTTCATCAGGTCTCCTCCCTGAGATTTAAACCCCCTGAAGTGAAAAGGACTAAAGAGCAGATAAAAATACAACATAGATTTAAACCCCCTGAAGTGAAAAGGACTAAAGAGCAGATAAAAATACAACATAGAAACGTATTTTCATCTGGTTCGTTGGACTTTATAATTCAAAAATGTTTAATTACATCTTTGTATCCATATTTACTGCACATCCTCTCCTCTGCATCTGCACATTACATTTGTTGCCACCTCCTTCGCCGAGGAGCAGGAGCAAGTAGATAAAGGCTAGTGAAGAGAAAAACATCATGCTGGCTTCGCACAGATGCACGGTGGAGATTATTTTACTCCAAATATCCCGATAGGAGTGCACATGAACGCCAATCTTAATTGTGATCAGAATCTTCAGACACCTTACAGTAAACCTTTTTGATCGAATCATGCCTAACTCCTACAACCAACACCACTGTCGCCCCAGGGCCGACTTTAAGGCAAGTTAAAGGTACACTATGCAACCGGTGTTGATTTTCCAGTGAGGCTCCCTCCAGAGGGCGAAAGTAAAAGTGCACTGTCGTAAATATGCACAGCTGTTCTCCTGGTTTCTCCGTCAAGCCAGGCGCGGTTGTTTTGAGCTTAGCAGCGAATGACTAACGCTGCGTTCACACTGGACGTAGCTGGCGCGACAGAAGCAGCGAGTTTCCATGCAAAGTCAATGGTTGACGCGCGTCAAGGCGCAGCAAAAGGTCCAGCGGCGCGTTTTGAGCACCAGGCGCAGCACGTCTGAGCAGCTGAAGCAGCGCGTCGGGCGCGTTTAACGCAGGGAGAGAGACACAGCGCCGATGATCACTCCTCTTAAACAGTTTATTGACGCCTAAATTAACTTAAAATGCAGAAATCTGCCGGCAGAATATGCAATTTGGATTATTTAGATGAAAAACACCTACCAGCTGCCGCGGTGAACCGCTGCTGATGAAGGGATCCATACTGTCGGCGCCCCGCTGGTATGTGGGGGTCTGAGCGGCTCCGACAGAAAAAATATTGAAGGCAGGATAATAATCTGAATGAACTGACTGCACTGATTACGTTTTCAGGTGTATTTTCTCATTTAAACACATATTAAAACTACTTTATTCCCACTGATCACAGCAAATATAGCTGCCAGGCAGAGAAAGGATAGTGAAGCTCCGCCCAACGCGCCTCAGACACACTTTTGCACCGCGCAGCCAGAGCAGCAAAGCTGCTTCAGCCTCGCGTCAGAACTAACTGGTACAAGCAGCAAAAAGGAAGCAGCAGACGCGATTTTGCTGCTTTTGCTGCGTGAACGTAGCATAACTGCACAAAGATCGCCACTGTGCTAGCAACGAGAATGCTTTTAACTGGGGGGTGTAGCAGTTCTCGCCGTAAAGCAAGACTGACTCTCACGAGACTTCTGAGCCTGTGGGTGCGGGTCGGTGCTCCTGCAGTTGCAAGTGCAGTATTTCCCCCACAGACCACCAGGGCGGCCGAGAATACCTTTGTTCAACCTGAAATGACTCATTTAGTCATCCATAACGTTATGGAACACATTAATTAACTGAAAAATGTTGCATAGTGTGCCTTTAAGTGGGAAAGAAGTGTAAATTTCATCAACTGGAATAGTCATTAATATTTTTAGTCCAAGCAGGATTTTAAGTGACTAAAATCTGTAAGAATTTGAATAAATTTTCAATACAGTCATGTACATTATCATCAATAGACTACAGGCTAACACCTATTGAAAATGTTAAATATTAAATTGTTATGATCTGCCATTCTAGGATTTTTAGCTCTGTTCAGTTTTCACTTTGGGTTTTCAGTTAGGCTTGGATTTATGTTATTCTGTTTTCACTGGTTATGCTACCTTCAGAACTGAGCTGCTGTAGCAGCAGAAGCTGTTTTGCTACTTCTATTGCGTTCGGTCTGAACGTAGCATTACAGTTGCATCTTTTTTTATTTATATTACTTCTTAGTCTTACTGTTCCTGTTTGGTGACCAAACAGGGAGACCAGGAGAAAAAGGTTTAACAGGTTTTATTGAAGAGATAATTCAGAGAGAAGTGTTGCTCTGAAAACTGCTCAACCGGAACTGAAAAGTGAGGGGAAGACACAGCGGTTAGTTCAGGCTCATTGGGAAATTTGACTCATGAACTTGGAGAAGAGGATCTGGTTGCTGACTCACGTTTCAAGAGAAGTTGTTGAATCCTTGACTCCTGTCTGTATGCTGTTGTTCCAGTGTTTGTCTGATTCGGTGGAGGGCGGAACAGGGTTTACCCAGAATGCGGTTGTTTGTAGGTGAACGGAGAAGCTGACTGCCACTCAGATTTCCTGCGGTACTTGAACGGGTCGTAGTGGAGATGAATCCCTTTGTCAGTGAGAAGCTCAATTAATCTCTTGGGGAAAGTGGATCCAAACCTCCTGTTTGAACCCCAGCTCAGTTTGAAGCTCAGTTGATCCTTCCAGGGAGAGAAGGTCCGAAAAATCCAGTTTGCAGGATGACTTCCTGCTGAGAGGCAAAGACAAAAAACAAAGTTAAAACTCAGCTTAGCTAGAGTACCCTAAACTGGCAAACACTCTGGCGTCGAAGTAGTGGCAGTCAGCAGCTTAAGAACGCTCCGTTAACGAGGAAACCATCAGCAGGTGTGTGAGGAGGCGGACCAGAACCAGGCGCCTCCTGGTGGATGAAGGGAGACAAACACAGGAACGCAAACACACAGACAGAAGTCCTGACAATATCATATTCAGAGGTCATTCGTCTTTGCTCTAGTTTAATATTTTCATATATTTTTTACATTTGTCCTTAGGTTATATTTCCCAGTTACTCTCCATTGCCCCCTAGTGTCACCTTCCTGCAGATCATTACCCCAGCATTTGTCAGTGTATATATATATATATATATATATATATATATATATATATATATATATATATATATATATATATATATATATATATATATACACCCTTCCTGTGCAGTTTGTCTTTGTTGGATCGTAATCATTATGTCCTCATCAGTCCCTGTCACTCACATCCTGTTAACTCTGTTCTGGTTCCCGTGTTCCTTGGATGATTAATTTTGGACATTCTTTAGCTGCAAGAAATCATCTCTGCCTCAGCCTCTGCATTTTGGGTCCAGCTACAAACTTCTCATTTTACTGACATGAATATTAAATTTCAGTTGGGTATTCTCTCTGGGAATGATATTTACATTGAAAAAATGTATTTTCATGTAAGCTACCTGCAATAGCGTGCAGAGATTAAAAGAATAATCTAGATCAAAAAATAGACGAGATCAGGTTATTACGCTGATTGAACTGAAACTCTGACGTCTGCCTTATTTCTCTCTATAATCAGCAGATGAAGAACACCTGGGTGCTGCAGACTGTCAATCACACCCTGCGGGAAAAAGGTGAGAAGCAATAATAAAGCCTCAATCAGAGGGGTACTTAATAAAACTCTGACTCAAATTAGAAACATCTCAAATTACAATTGATGCAGACAGGTTGAGCTGATCAGTGTTGCCACGCAGAAATGCAGAGCATCCAGATGGAGTTCACTGAGAAATCAACGCAAAGCATGAACAACATTATGTTTCACAGGTAGAAAGCTTTCTGAAGTTCAGAAATTCATTTGGAAAATAAAAGGGAAAAACTGTTTTCATCAATAAAACCAGGAAAAAGGGACGGCAGACCATTGTGGATAGATTACAGAATCAGAAATACTTTAATAATCCCAGAGGGAAATTACTTTTGTTACACACTCTAGTTACAGTTTTACATGATATATACACACATCCAACTATACAATATAATAAAGATAAAAAATAAGAATAAAAAGAGATAAAATATATATACACATATAGCTCTTCTGTATATATATCCAGTGTTGGGAAAGTTCTCTTTCTACGTGAACTAGTTCAAAGTTCAGTTCACACATTTTAAAATGAACTAGTTCAGTTCATAGTTCACAATTCCAAAAAACGAACTAGTTCATAGTTCTTTTTTTTTTTCTTTTTTTTTTTTCATATATTGCTCAATTACACCATAGCCTATTGTAGAACCACAGACAGCAATTATTTTATCAGTTGTAACACTGAAACTGTGCGTCAGATTTCATCTTCATATCCAGCTTTGAATCCTTATCCAACCAGGGTTTCCATTAGCATTGAGGGGACAGCATTTCCCCATTGTTGCTTTAATGCTTTGTTGCTGTCCATTCACTTCACACTAGTAGCAGCTGCAGCTTTCACCCCTACAGTATATTCTCAAAAACATCAGGAAAAATGTGCTGCTTGAATGGTCTTTTTTATGAGTAATTATTAAAAGAAAAATAGGAAAGTAGTCTTTAAGGTGCAAATGTTTTTTTTTTTTTTTTTTTATAATTTTTTCCATTTGAAATTCCATTTCAATACATACTAAAAAGGAATCCTGGAAAATTATACCAGGCAGGTTTAACAAACAAGTTACATGGATAGTAAAACCCTCAAGAACAGGGGTCTTCTATGTTTTCCAGACCAAGGACCCCCAAACTGATGGCGAGATGGAGCGGGGACCCCCTAACTATATATATTGTATGAAATTGTGTCCTATAGTCACTCTATTACAAATGGAGTAATGTAAAGAAATTAATTTCTCTCTGGGATTATTAAAGTTTTTCTGATTCTGATTCCTGGTTGATGGGACAGGTGTTGTGAAGGAAACGGTGCCCAGCTTGAAAGAGCTCCTGTGTGTCTCTGAATGTGAGCATTGATGACTGAAAGACATCTTCTGCCTCCATTTATCTGTTTACTACAGTGTGTTGATTTCATGTTAATGAGTATTTAAAGACATTTCAATTAATGGGGGAAAAAAATGCAGGGGGGAATATAAAAATATCAACTAACCATGCAGACCCTCATGCAGTACCTCCGTAGACCCTCTAGGGGTCGCGGATCCCCTGTTGAAGACCTCCGCTCAAGAAGATTTTACTAACACAAACTGAGGGACCAGGCTGAGGTAGGAATTTAAGGTTACTGAAGTGCGGATTTTTTTACTGAAAGCCGGCGGGCAAACTTGTTGCCATCATCCTCACCGACCACCTGGTCATAAAACTGTTTTAAGTCGCCTCCGTGCTGCTGTGGCTTCCACACTGCATTTTGTTTTGATGACGCACGCGGCTGTAGGCTACGACGCTGGTAGCTGGTGTTGCCAGATTGGGTGTTTTTCCCGCTACATATTAAGGCCTGTTTACGGTGTGATTTAGCCGGGGTTTCGCCTGGAGGGCTTTATAGAAATCTGGCAACCTATTGAACGGAGTTGAACTGAGAGAGCGTGCCGTTCACAGACGCCAGAATGAACGAGTTCACAATAACGTTCATCAGGCAATAATGCAGTACGTTCAGTTCACGTTCGCCCAAAATATGAACGAGTTCATGAACTTTCGTTCAATGAACGCGTTCAGGCACAACACTGTATATATCTGTATGTATATCTATGTATATGTAAAAACTAAATCCAAATAAAGTGAAAAGTCCAATTAAAGTGAATAAATCCAAGTAAAGTGATACGTGGCGTGCAAAAATAGTGCATAAATGTCAATTACGGGGGGAGGGGGGGGGGCTGAATCACTTGAGGGAGGTGTTATATAGGTTGATGACCACAGGTAGGAATGTGAGTAACATGAGTAAATTGTCAATTTTTTTCATTATAAATATAATTTCCAGAGACAAATTAAATGCAATATTTAACCTGCCATCATTTCGACGAAATCTGAAATAAGTGTAAGCTTACTCGTACCCCTAGTGGTCAGCTAGTGCATTACAAGCAGTACATGAAAATATTTGATTTCTTAGTCCCCTCTCACACCTTGCCGATTTATCCAGCGTATGCCTGACGTCCCAGAATGTCCTAAAACGCTAGCATACGCTGAGCTTTCTATGGATTTTTTTTTTTCCCATTTTGGGGGTATACATGTATTCATAATGAGTCCAGACATGGGCGTAGGTTTGCATAGGGACCACAGGGACATGTCCCTACCAAAATTTTGAACCGACCTAATTGTCCCTACCAATAATTGGATGTGAGCAACATGTTTATAATTTACAGCAGTAGTTGTTGCAGCAGTGGCTTCTTTTCCTCTCGCAGCTCCTCTGCCTGGTCTCTCCTGTCCCTTTCACGCAGCAGCGCATGGAACTGTGCTGCGCTGTTTAACTCCACTCTCATTGGTTGTTCTGCCTTAAGTTCCGCCTTCTCTCTCTCTGATTGGCTGTTTTCTAGTCCTGGTGTGCTTGGAGCACAACATTGAAAATTTATTCACACTAGAATGCAGCGGTTACTACAATAAATATTAGGCTACAAAACTAGTCACAATAAAAAAAAATGAATATCATGTACACTAAAAAACTTTTATAAAACGAAATATTCTGAGTCAGCCAGGAGTTCTGAAGACTGCTGGAAAAATAGGCAAATAAAGGCTGTAAGCCATCAACATTTCTAATTCTTAGCCACAGCCAACCAAATAAGTTGATATTACTGTTTTCATTTTTTTGTTTTTATTTTTACAATTTTGATATAATAACTAATCTAAGTGGGTTGCTCTGTGGGGAAAGGCACATTTTACATTTATATTACTGTATGTTTTAAAGTCTCTATACTCCAGTTAATGATGAATAACTTACTAAATTAGTTGACGATTATTGAAATAATCAATTAATATGATTCATTTTTTTCAGCCCCAGATGAAATACATGAAATGGGCGACACAGAGTAACTACAGCCCAGATGTTAAACTTTTATAGTGAAGTTAATATTTTATTGAATGTATTATTTTAGCTTGATACAGAGAGAGAATAGTAGGTACAAATATTAGAGTGGGGTTTAACTCTGCACAATTCTATATCTTCAAAAGAAAATACTGTATTTACCTTCTCTCTTAGTCGTTCAAATGAAACCGTTTTCAAAGTGGAAAACAGTCCTAATTCCACATTCATCAGAGCCGGTGATACTTCAAACATTGATAAACAGCATCTAATGAGTGTAGAGCTTATAACATTTTTATTAATGGAGCAAAATGTTGCTTTTCTCTTTTAACAATTAATTCCTCTTATCAGTACGGATGCTCACATCGAGCATAAAAAAGGGCACGCATATTGCATAGCACCAATGACACCAGACCAATAGTGTCCCCACCAAAGTTCAAATCAAACCTACGCCCTTGAGTCCAGAACTTCTGTCCAACGACAGCCTAACTTATGCATAATGCACGGCAGCGTAATGCCCATAAAATGATGCACAAGCCAGTGTCCTGAGGGGGGCAGCGATGCGCCCAAAGGCGCCCGGTCTGCATAAAATGATGTCTTTGATCGCGGTATTAACCTAGCTGCTGTTTACCGCCTGACAAAATAAAAGAATAGATGAAAAAAAAAGAAAGAAAGAAGATTTGCAGTGGCAGCAGATTCAACGTCATGTCTGCTAGGAAGTTTGTTGGCGGTGGGCGTGAACGCAGGGAGGATCCATCACATGGGATGAAATGTCTTTAATGGAGGGAAGAGGAGCCCCCATGATCTTCTCTGCTGTTCTCACCTTCTTCCAGTCTGAGGCGCTGCAGCCTCCACACCACACAGTGAGACAGCTGCTCAGAACGCTCTCTATGGTGCTTCTGGAGAAGGTGGGGCAGGTGGGCTCTCCTCAAAATATACAGAGAAGTATAGATGAAATGGAAACTTTTACACTTTTTGTCACATCACTACCACCAATCATTTTATTATTATTTTATTGGAACTGGCTCTTGTCTGCAGAGAGCACAGATCAGCCTTTCACTTTCCGCTGTTGGAGAAATTACTGTTGGTTGGGTTCTAGCCTTTAAAGGGAGAGTAATGGGCAACTCCACAGCATGGGACTGAGTCCAATTAAATCGAGGATGATTTCGCAATCATGTTTGCTTCTGTTTTTTTGTAAGCTGCTGAAGATTAGAGTATCTGCCTTAGCTACATGCTGGGGAAGATTCTCAGTCATCCAGGTAATAGTCATTCCCAAAAAGTTAAAAACAATCCACTGGACTTTGTTTCCAAGTTTAAAGAAATTTTTCTTCCCATCCAGGAAGCTTTTTCAATTCAAAAAGTCTGAAATAGTGTTGAGTTCCAGGCTTTATACAGCAGCCCAACAAAGCCTGGTTTTTGTTTAGAAAACATGCAAAGTGAAACGGAAAAGAGGGTGGTTTGGCTTCTTTTGTTAGCCTGCAATGCCCCATACCTGTCTTTGTCTCTGAAAGGGGGGTCGTTAAAGGGAATTGTTGGCCTGGCTGAACAGGATAGGTCTTCTGTTCTCCTGTAAAGGGGTTGGGGCTGCGATGATAGTGGGAAGGGATTAACTCAATTGCTGCATTGTAGGTTTTTGAAAGCTGAAATCTGCGTTTCCATCTTTACGCTCTAACCGCATTTTTTTTCTTACACGCATGCGTCATAGCGTCGCCTCTAAACACGCATGCGCGACACAGTATCACAACAACAATGGCGCCGTACTGTGTTGAATGGTTGCTGCTCATGCTACTCACCCTGCTGTCGGGCTTACAACAGAATCTTCTTCTTCTGGAATATCTCCAGGAAGAACAGAGCAATATCGACCACATAGTTCAGCACCTGAATTTGACTGAACCACGAAAATGGACCCGCAGGGAAACCATGTATAAATATTAGTGTGCATGTCCAACATTTCGTCACCTTTTTTTGCTTTGGCACCACAGCGCCACTTACAGGCCTGGCATACATTTTGCAGCATTTTCATGCATTCATGTGGACGATCACATTTATTTTACGTCTCCGTCTTTACGACAAACGTTCTGGAAAATATTAGCGTTTCGTGTTCGTTTTGACTTCGTGTGGACGGGGCCTTTGTCTGTTTTCAGGTGCAGAATGTTCACATTTTAGACAAAGAAAATAGGTGTTTGAGAGGGGTGTGAACTATTTTACTTTCTTTTATTGGAATACCACAGCTACAAACATATGGGGAGACAGAGGGGGGACAGAGGGGAGACTTATTAAAATAACCAAAAGGACGTGACTGAAGTGCAACTGTGGTTCAAACAGGTACTCACCTTGTGGCGAATCTTGCTCAGGCATTAACTCGCCAAATGAGAAATGTAGTCGCATTTGACGAGTGGCGAGTGTTTATTTCAGACCCTGTTTGTATCTCTGCAAGGCTGCAGTTGAAGACCTAAAATAGTGTTATTCTCCTTCTAGATGTCTTCTTTATTTCATATTCACGACTAATTAATTAGCTTCACCTGGCAACACAAAAATCCTTTTATTGTTTCCTTAAATCTTTAGTGGGAACACTCCGTAAATAACATCATTATATTTCTCTAAGAAATAGGACACCTCGCTCCAGCTATGATATTGAAACATAAAGTAGATGAAACCGCTGCCCACTCACTCGCTTCAGCCTGTAATCACCACTCTTGATTTCTCATGGAAATCTCCGAGCCCTCACGGTGGGAGCTGATTGGTCTGGCATTATGAAGCCCAGCAGGGGGGCTGCATGATTATAACTTTCAGCTCATTCCATAGATGGACCTGAAATCATTACTGCACTCCAGAAATATATCATTGTCAATTGTTAGTCAGGCAAGTTTGCTTTTGATTGCAGAGTGTGTATGTGTGTGTGTGGGAGGCGGGGGGTGAAGGACTTCCATTAAACCCTTACAGGACAGAAAGGGGAATCTACCGGAGGGTAAGAGACACAAACTTCTAATAAAAACTTTTTAGTTTTTTTTTTGTGCACTCTCTGGTCTGAAGTTATAGAACCATTACCATCACATCTACTCCTCACTTGAGAATCTATAACTGATATTAACTCTGTCTCTGGTTGTAGCTGACAGGTTACAGGTTTTAAGTTTGAAGGTTTATTATCATCTTTTATTCCTTTCAGCTCTGTTCTTTTTAGAGATTTTACAAACATCTCTCATCGAAACCTGATAATGGTCACTTCTGATAGAGTGACCACTGGGGAGTCTGTTTATATTACAGTTGTCACGGTCCTGGTTCTTTTAAGTTATTTTTGAGTTTTCAGTTTCACGTTGATCCATGTTTTTTTTCTAGTTTTATTGGTTTAATTCCTATTTTGTTGTGTTTTCTGGATGTATTCAAGTTCTTAGGTTTTCTTTGTTGCCCTCTTGTGTTGGTCTCCTTTTCCCTCGCTCCTTCTAGAAGCCTCTGTTCACACCTGCTCCCAATCAGCTCATTAGTCCTTTCTTTGTTCAGTCAGCCATAAATACTCTCCCTGTGCAGTTCCTCAGTGCTGGTTTTTTTCAGGACTCGTGTCTTTGTGTTTCTGTGTTTGTCTCCCTTCATCCACCAGGAGGCGCCTGGTTCTGGTTCGCCTCCTCACACACCTGCTGATGGTTTCCTCGTTAACGGAGTGCTCTTAAGCTGCTGACTGCCACTACCTCGACGCCAGAGTGTTTGCCAGTTTAGGGTACTCTAGCCAAGCTGAGTTTGCTGAGTCAAGCTGAGTTTTTGTCAACCTGAGTTTAACTTTGTTTTGTCTTTGCCTCTTGGCAGGAAGTTGTCCTGGACCTTTCTTGGACCTTCACACCCTGGAAGGATAAACTGAGCTTCAAACTGAGCTGGGGTTCAAACAGGAGGTTTTGATCCACTTTCCCCAAGATATTGTTTTGAGCTTTCCACTGAGAATGGGATTCATCTCCATCTACGACCCGTTCAAGTACCGCAGGAAATCTGAGTGGCAGTCAGTTTCTTCGTTCTCCAACTATCAACCGCATTCTGGGTTAAACCTGTTCCGCCCTCCACTGAATCAGACAAACACTGGAACCACGGCACACAGATAGGAGTCAAGGTTACAACAACTTCTCTGGAAACATGAGTCAGCAACCAAATCCTCTTCTCCAAGTTTCACGAGTCAAATTCCCCACTGAGCCTGAACTAACTGCTGTGTCTTCCCCTCACTTTGCAGTTCTGGTTGAGCAGTGTTCAGAGCAACACTTCTCCCCCTGTTTACTTCTTCAATAAAACCCGTTAAACCTTTCCCCTGGTCTCTCTGTTCGGTATTCTGCATTTTTGGGTCAGAACTTTGTAACACCATGACAGGTTGTATTCGGTCTAAACTGAATACATCCCCTACCTTCAACCACTACCCTTCACTCGCTACCAACACATCCTGGAATTGAAGCCGGAGCGATTAGGGCTATGTAATCTTGTAATCTTCCTAGGAGTTGGGACACAACTCGCTGCATTGTTGACGTTCTGGTACTTTAATGCTTGAGCATCCTTTCATGGGCATTACGAAGCATCAGTTAAAACTGCTCCCCTCAGGCGCATCGCTGCTTCCCCCGGTGGCGCCCAGTCTGTATAAAAAGATGTCTTTGATTGCGGTATTGACCTAACTGCTGTTTAAGGGAGGATCCATCACATTCACCTTCTGGTTTACCCTGTGATGGGGATGAAGTCTGGAGGAGAAGTTACTCAGAGGTTTTGGATAAGCTAGACGCCACGACTTATGAGTAACTGACACTTGACGTATGTCAACGATCAGATAGCTTACCTGTAACGTATGGCATACGCTGGCATATCACACAGCGTACTCGCCGTATGTCAACGTGTGCCATCATAACTTATACAAAACTGAGCCATAACTTATCAAACGTAAGTCAGTGTTTAACAAGATTTTCCGTACGTCAGGCAGACGCTGGTCTAAATCATCAAGGTGTAACAGGGGCTTTAGTGAGAAAGATAGAGCGATTTCTCCTGTTCTGTTCACCATTTCAGGATCTTTACCAGAGATGGCAAAAGTACTCACTTTCCGTACTTGAGTAAAAGTACAGATACTTGTGTTTAAAAATACTCTGGTAAAAGTGGAAGTACTGATTAAACTTCTTTACTCAAGTAAAAGTAACAAAGTACAGGCTTGTAAATTTACTTAAAGTATAAAAGTAAAAGTAGAAACCACTTTTTTCATGCCGTTTCATGCCTACATTTTAAATGGATGTCTGCCAATAGGACTAGATCTCCGTTGTGTTCATTTTCAATCATCTCGTCGTCCATGCTACTATGCTAACGCCACCGCCACCAAGCTGCAATGATTTGCCGCCAATGAATACCGCCGAATCTGTCGATTCATCTTGTAGTGGTGCGTCAAATGCAACGTAGATTCCCATCCAATTAGATTGAATTTGGTATTGATGACGTGAAAAATAATAACGGTAACTCCATTGAGATGATTCAAAACTAAAGTAACGAGCCAATTTTTTAAAATGTAAGGAGTAGAAAGTACAGATATTTGTGTAAAAATGTAAGGAGTAGAAGTAAAAAGTCGCCATAAAAATAAGTAGTAAAGTAAAGTAAAAATATCAGAAAAATCTACTTGAGTACAGTAACAAAGTATTTGTACTTCGTTACTTCCCATCTCTGATCATTACATGTCACGGCAAAAACACAACAAAGGTGCTTTATAATATAATGTTTAAAAGATATTTAATGCCAACAAATTTTACAAATGATAACTGAATTACAATATGAAAATATTTCAACACTAATCTATCACCTCAGCAGCATTTTGCAAAGAAACGGTTTCTGATTGTTTTAAGAGGCACTACATTTATTTATTTATTTTTTTAAGATATTTTTTATTAACAGAAGCTTTTACAAGATATTTATGGTGTATAGTATAGTTAAATTTATACTGAAAATTGTATTTTATAAAACAAACTTATTGATATATAGTCTTACAGACACACCATACAAGGAAGACGGTTTTGATTTTTAACACCAACAACGAAAAAAATATAACAAACATGTTAAAAGCATGGTTACAGGAGAATCAAACCTGTAATCATAATCAATAACTTCTGTCTGCCTGTCTGATGCACTTTTGTCACTGCTTTTTAAATCTTATATTTGTAAAAATGTCTTTGTTTTTTACAGATCAATGTCCAACTTTTATGTAGATTACTAACTAGGTATTTTATTCTTTGCGCTAATTTTTAATGTTGTTGTTTTATTATGTTGGCATTTTAAACCTTGCCCAGGGACTACAGTTGAAAATTAGCTACTTAGCTAACACTGGCTCATTTACAGAAATGTTTATTAATGTGCACTGTCCCTGTTCAAATAAACACGTAAATAAAATAAAATAAAAATAAACTTTTCCCATCCCACCCCCCACCCTCCTCTCTCGTATGGTTCTCAATATCCTTTCATTTCTGTACGCAACACATCTGAGCACCTTCATATCTGTATAATTCAACACATTACTTATATCAAGGTAGACAAGTGAGGAAGTTATATAAGAAATAATTTGAAGCCGGTCCAGAAAGGGTCCCTCCACCATGGACAGCTGGGTCCAGAGAGGGCAGAATGTCTAGGCAGGGGCCCCAGAGTTTTCCAAAGATTGCATGTTTTCTTCTAACATTATATACTATCTTTTCAGCTGTGCAGTAAGACACAAACTCATTAATCCACTGTCTTACTGACGGTGAATTTTAAATTTTACAGTTCACCAGGATGCATTTCTTCACTGCAGTGCTAGGCGCTAGACTTCTAAAATGACATACAGGCTTTGCAATGCGGAATCAACCTGCCCCCCCTCATTATGTACATAATGACATCTGTTCTATTAAAATAGCATTGCGACTCACTACAACTGCCGTTTATTTCATTTCTATTTCACACACCATTAATCTGATTTTCTTTTAATACTTCTTTGGGGTCCTTTAAACCTGCTCACAATTCCTATGGATGCGTCCTTGGAAGAGCAGAGGATTAACATGCCTCAAAATGATAAAAAAAAAATACTGCTGCCAATGGTTACAATGAGTCTATGCATTTAAAGTCAGATATTCTTTATGTTCACCTTGTAGTGGCATTAAATCTTGGTTTTATTCTTAAAGAACAAACTTTCAGAGATAAACTGGATTTTTTTAAATTGACGTTAAACACCGAGATGGGGCTGTTCTGATTTTTTTTATTTACCCATCTCCTCATCAACACCCTGGTTTCATTGGTTATAGGCTTCCTCTTCATGTCCCTGTCTTATCACCTGCCTCTCCTGAAAATGGGAAGGCTGTTATTTAAGATGCTCTGTTGCCAGGAAACCAAAACTTTCCACAAAGCATTCTGCTTTGTGCAACAACAGCTGAGGGAGATGTCATTTACCTTGATGTTAGTTTTATTGTACCTTTTTAGTATGTTTCCATATTTCCTTTTTGCAATGGCCATGTCCAACTGAAAAAGAAGCAATTTTGGTCCCTTAGATTTCACAATATGATCTCATATCTGCTATTGGCATGTATTTTCATGTTCAGCACTTCAAAAAGGAAAAGCTATTTATTTTATCAATAGGCCCCAAGCAGCACCGGATGTAATCTGGAAGAAAATTGCAATGATCATACACACATCACTGATTTCTAATTCACGGCTGTCACTGAAGTCAACAGCGCCAAAAGTCAGACTTCCCATGTTGTTGAGTGCAGGCTCGGGTTCGACAGTAATTAACCCTTAAGCCTTGAGGGTCTTAGGAGCAAATTCTGCATGAAATTACATCTGTGAATTTAAACAAGCACAGCTCCTAAACTATAAACTGGAAATACAATTGTTTTTATTTTTATATTGTATATTTGTATATTTTTCAGCTTGAACCATTGTTTTAAATGTCACCATGTCTGATTTATAGGTGATTAAACAAAGAAAAAAATGAAAACTATTAAGCCTCACCAATTTTTTTTCCAAAATAAACACTGCAAAACACCTTGAAACCCAAACTGAAACTCTGGATGAACCCTTAGACTTTATACATCCACATCTTGACAATAACTCATGCAGGTTTGGACTGAATAAGTTGAAGCATGTTTGTTCCACAAAGGTCCTAAGATTTGACCGTTGTTTCATTGTGTCATGATTTAATTTTAAAGGTCTGACCCCAAGATGCAGAAGACCAAACAGAGAGACCAGGGAAAGGTTTAAACAGGTTTATTTGGAATAAAGGCGATGCATCTAGTGTTGCTCTGAGCACTGCTCAACAGGGACTGAAAGGTGAAGGGAAAACACTGCGGTTAGTTCAGGCTCAGTGGGAAATTAGAATTATTGGTTTTACATAGGAGGAAAAGATTGCAGACTCACTTCTCCAGGAAAGGGTGTCCTTTAGGAATCCAGACTGTGAGGATTGTACTTGATACTTGTTTGGTGATGGGTGGACTGGGTTTCTCAGACTGCGGTTGTTCCTTGGTGAATGGAGAAGCTTACTGCCACTCAGTTTACCTGCGGTACTTGAACGGGCTGTGGTACAGAAGAAACTAGGGATGCACGATATAATCGGCCCCCTATCGGTATCGGCCTTAAAACTGAATATCGGACATCGGCCACCCCACCGATATTTAACCCGATATTTGATCCGCTTCTGAGTTTCTAAAGTCTAAAAAAAATAAAAATACTACTTCTTCTTCTTCTTCAAAAACTTCTTTTTTACAGACTTAAAAACTTCTAAAGACGAGGGAAAAATATTGATACATTAAAATATCCCAATATCTTCATATGCTGATATATTGCCATTTAAAAACACCATATCAATCGTTTTTACTAATGAAATATTGCTATATGTCATCGTTATGCTACGAAATCCCCCGAAAATTCACGAAATGTTGCCATATTTTTATATGTTGATATATCGACGCGGTATCGATCTATTTTACTAACAAAATCTCACAAGAATTTGCAAAATATCACGAGAGTTTGTAACAGAACGATGAAATTTCACGAGATTTTGAAAGTAAAATAGATCGATACCACGTTTTAAAAATCAATTTGATATCAGCATATGAAAATATATTTGAGTATATTATTTTTCAAAGTGTCAGAAATGGATAACAAAACTGCTATTTTCAATGACTACTTATATTTGTCCAGCTTTAACATCAGTATCGATATCGGTTATCGGCTACATGAGTTTTAAAATATCGGATATCGGCCAAAATCCCAATATCGTGCATCCCTAGAAGAAACCTTTGCTCTGCGTGAAGCTCAAATGACCACCTGGGGAGAGTTGATCCAAAATTTCTGTTTGGATTGAACGGAGAAGCTGACTGCCACTCTGATTTCCTGCAGTACTTGAACGGGTTGTGGTGCTAAAGAAACCTTTGTTTGGTGTGAAGCTCAAATGATCTCTTGGGGAAAGTGGATCGAAACTTCCTGTTTGGAACCCCAGCTCAGTTAGAAGCTCAGTTGAACCTTCCAGAGAGAGAAGGACCTGACAAATCCAGTTTGCAGGATGACTTTCTGCCAAGAGGCAAAGACAAAACCAAAGTTAAAACTCAGCTTGACTAGAGAATCCAAAACTGGCAAACAAAAACTCAGGTTAGACTCTGCTAAACTAAGCATGGCTAGAGTACCCAGTATTGGCAAACACTCTGGCGTCGAGGTAGTGGCAGTCAGCAGCTTAAGAGCACTCCACAGGTAATGAGGCAATGAGCTGCAGGTGTGCAGAGAGAACCAATGAGGACGGGGCACCACCTGGTGGAGGAGGAAAGTAAACACAAAAAACAGACCACACAAACTGGATTCTGACACATTGAAATTTACCAATAATATCACCAGACTCAATAGAAAATAAGAATAACAACGCTAGCTTATGTAATGATGCCGGTATCATCACCTGAAATGACCTCCGACCCCGCATTGAAAAGGTCTGAGCCTCTAATTTCCAATGATGGCAGCCATTAGGGGGCGGGGCTATAAATGAATTACTGCTGTTGCATTACTCCCGTAGAGTCACACGTGTCAGGTGGACTTTTAAATGTAATTTTTATTCGTTTACAACAAAAAGAACTTGTGAAAAAATAATTTTGAAACATGTTTTAGAGATTTTAAAGCCCCATTTGAAAGGCATGTGGATGAAACACCATGTGACTGTGTTTGGGCCATTTCTATAAATAGATAAACATGAGCAGGTGTCAGTTTGACTCTGTACCGGGCCTAAGGGGTTAAAATGAGTGCCTGTCTCTGCATTAGAAATCAAATCAATACTTGGACGGACTCCACCTGCCTTGTAATAGACAGCATCAGTATTCATGGATCACTTCTGCATTCTGCAGAGAGGTGATGGAAATCCATGGGGGCATCATAGAGTGCAGATTTGATCTATTTAGCCATGATTCACATTGAAATGTTTATTTGGATGTAATGAATGTGGAGAAAGATATTATATGTTGTCTTTTTTTGTATTTGCTGCCAGAGTAAACACAGTGCTAACACAGCTGTGTGAGAATATTTCACATATCTGGAGTTTTTGCTCTCATTCAGCAATTTTTCTGGGAATTTGGGCAACCGACAAGTTGCCTAACTAGTAAGAATTTCCCACATACAAACCTTATTCAGAGAGAAAAGATTTTTCTTACACATACTTTAAGGTTTGGTTGCAGAATGTGACATTCAGCCACTTGGTTTGTTTGGCTGGCTTTATATTATCTGTTTTATACAGTTATATGTTTGTTTGTTTGTTTGTTTGTTTGTTTGTTTGTTTGTTTGTTTGTTTGTTTGTTTTACAAAAGAGGGGTCTTTAGAAAGAGGCTAGGCAGGAATGTTTCAGATTGAGGTGAAAAAAGGGCCTCATCTGGGGGTCAAACCAAGGACACGTCTGCAAATGCCAATAATAAGCCTGACAAACACAACCATTCCAGCTATAAAGAAAACCCATATTACTATACAACACAAAAATTGTTTAATTTTGATTAAATCCCAAAAGGTTTATGGAGGACTAATCCTGCAATAATTAAATATACTCTAATAAATAAATGATAAATATATTTATATATGTATATATAAATCATTTTCGAATCATTTTAAATTAGAAAGCCATTAAGTAGGAAGACTAAATGGCTGGCTGTATTCGCTGTCTGCATCGTCAAGGTGGAACCAGGGCTTAACTGGATGTGTTCTCTTCATCCTGTGACACGGGAGGTGACTCGGAGCTCGTCTGCCTGGCTGTGTGTTTCAGATAAGATGAGATAAAATGGACTTTATTGATCTCACAATGAGAAATCCACTTGTCACATCGTCTCAAGAGTCAAAAGAAGGTGCCAAAAGAAGGAAAAAAACTGCATGGGGTATATACAGTACATATAGTGTGTCCATATATATACAGTAGATCGAGAGAGAAAAATAAAAAGAAATTGGGCAGAGATTTAAGGTGACTTATGTACATTTTAAGGTGACTTATACACATATGGATTTGGTGTTGTACATTAAAGTGGTACCAGGTAAGGGAGAACAGTGAGGTAGTGAGATAACCACAACAGCTGAAGTCTCATATTTAGCAGGATTATTGCACAGGTTATTACACGGGGTATTAAACCCCCCGTGATGGCTCTCCTTTTTACAAACAGGGTGTAAAAATCTTTCACTAAAGGAGCTGCTCAGCTCCTCTACAGCCTGGTGCAGAGGGTGGAGGGTGGTGTCCATGATGGATATAAGCATGGACAGCACCAGCTCGTCTGCCTGGCTGTTTTAACAGTTGCCTTTTGTATCTATGCTTCTTTTTCTACGTCTGCTTCTGTCTCCTTGAACCCCAGTGGGCCTCAGCAGATGGCCGCTCACACTGAGCCTGGTTCTGCTGGAGGATTCTTGAGGTTAAAAGGGAGTTTTTCCTCTCCACTGTTGCTACAAGCAAGCTTGGTGTGAGGGATTGCTGAAGAGTCAATGAGTCGATGCAATCCGCTGGTTTTCCTTAGATAGAAAACTTTGAATCAATTTGACTGGATGATTTGGGGAACTGTCAAGTGTCTTGGGATGATATCTGTTGTTAATTGGTGCAATAGGAAAAAATAATAATTGAATAATAATAATAATTCATTTAATTTATACTGCACTTTTCACCAAAAAGGCCTCAAAGTGCTACAAAAAAAGCATAAAAAAAAATAGAAATACATAGAAATAAAAGAAATAAAATAAATTAAAAATATATATATATAAAATGAAATAAAAAATATAAAATAAAATAATAAAAGCTGTTTTAAAAGAGAAAAAAGAAACATCTAAGGGGGACCAAAAGTTTTGCTAAAAAGAAATGTTTTAAGGCCCTAATTGAACTGAATGTTCGCCCGATCTCCCAGGGCGAGTAGTTTTTATTATTGGGAGAGTACAAATTTCATTGCATTTGCCCGCCGCGCAAGTGCAATGATCGCAAAAAAAAAATTATTTATCACTCAAAATTACTTTAAAATCACCGACATTCGCTGAAAACAACCCAGAAGCGTTGCCGGCACCATTTTTGTTGTTTTGTACACATTCTCGCGTGATTTGAAAAAGCTGCGTGATTTTCCGCCAGACTGTTGATCATCTGTCCATCATCGTATAAAGCCCGCCCTGCCAATTTGATTGGCCCGCCAGATATTGTGCTAGCATACTCGCGCTACTGTTGAGCAATGCCAGACCGAACTTCCCGACCTCAAACGTTGTGGGCGGGACTAAGTTCGGAATGGCGCCCAGGCTAGTGATTTTTGTCCACCTAGCGGTAATTTAGATGTAGTTACCAAAACGACAAACAAGCTAGAAAGCGGCATCATATGGCAGTCTTCTGTACAGTGATTCAGGTCATACATGAAACATTTTTCATTAATTGTAGTTTTTAACCTGTCAAGATTTTTTTTAGATTTTTAACATTACAATTTATATTTTTCCAAGCACACAACAGTTTAAAGCAAAGTTTAGTTTGAAAAGAATGTGCAGGAAGGATTGAAAAGCATGTTAACACGGTAATGTAGGCTTGAGTTCATTATCTGACGCATGCAGATACACACCAGGAACCTGGAAACTTAAAAAATACTGAATTACAAAAAAACATTTAAAAAACAAACATATTTCATTGATATATATACAAAAATGAATATTAGGAACTATATTTATCAAACATTATACTGGGCAAGTAAAAATTGTTTCTAGGCCAGGGGTCGGCAACCCCGCGGCTCGGGAGCCGCATGCGGCTCTTTCATCCGTATCCTGCGGCTCTGAGTGGCTTGGGAAAATAAATTACAAAAAAAAAAAAACTAAGTATTTAAGTGTATTGTATTTGTGTTAGTTCTTTAATATTTTAGTCCTAAAGTGGAAGATTATTGTGATCCACGAACTACATTAAAAACAAACACCGCTCACGCCTCACAGATGACAGCTTACAGTCCTGCGTAAAGATGAGAGTGACTTCGTACAGCCCCGATTTGCAGACGCTGTGCGCAGAGGTTCAGGAGCAGAAGTCCCATTAATCAGGTTAAATAAATATTTTTGCAAATATTTATTTTTCATTGTTTAGTGACACAGTTCTTTTTTCTCATATTTATTTCTGAAATTCAGGTCAAGGTTCCGCGACATGCTCTGAAAGCCCAAAGGCGATATAAGGATGACAGCTCACGGCATTTTTTTGCTTTTGTTTGCTACATGGATAATTTAAATTCAGCTTTTTAATTTATTTGAAAGAGACATTCAGACATTGTATTATTTTTTCAAGAATTCAAAATGTGTTCATTAGATAAAATTTAATTTTCTCTGTAGCACTTTGTGGATTTCATAAGCAACACACTTTAGTTGTTTATACAAAGTGTAAAGGTAAGAAAAAGCAATATATACAGAGTTATCTTCATTTTAGATAAGATGATAGCCATTCTTCAAAAGGGTAGTCAAAGCACTAATAAGTGTAATGTATGGCTGGGGTGAACCCTGAAGCATGAAAGGGAAGTTGTTGTTCTTTTTTTTTTTTATATTTTTTCTTTCTATTTAATAAATGCGTTCATAAATAAATTCATTTTAGATGTCAAAAAGTATTTGCGGCTCCCAGTGTTTTCTTTTCCGTGGAAACCGGATCAAATGGCTCTTTCGGTGTTAAAGGTTGCCGACCCCTGATCTAGGCAAATTAATGTGAAAGTCACTTGGGCTTAGGGCAAGTGGTAAAAATTCTTAAGTCAACCCCTGTGTATGCTGCCTGCTGGAAGTTTCTTCCTGCTCAAAGGGAGTTTTTCCTCTCCACCGTCGCTACAAGCATGCTTAGTGTGAGGGATTGCTGAAGAGTCAATGAGTCGAAGCAATCAAATGGTTTTTCTTAGATGGAAAACTTTGAATCAATCTGACTGGATGATCCGGTGACATATGTTGTGAATTGGTGCTATAGAAATAAATAATAATGGAATAAATCAAACTTTCTTTACATTATTTCAGTCTTTATGATTTTCTTTTTACTTGCCACACTGTTCATTTTACCACCTCATGCATTAGACCTTGATGGAGTCTCATCTGTTGACGTTTTCCTGTGTCTGCCTGCTTGTATAAAGTGCTTGTATTTTGCAAAAGGACCAACATCAAATGGAGAAATAAGGTGGAGAAAACCTCACTGGACAAAGGAGCAGGGGAGTTTTGAAAGACAAATTGGTTGTGTGATTTTGTTATGTCAATAATTTTTTTAATTCCTCTCTACTTTGTTGTTTTTACATTTTACCACTTTTCTTTGATGATTATTCAATATTTTTCCTATTATTCATTTATACAAAACAAATTACTGAAACTAAATAATTTCCACTTATGGAGATGATAAAGTTGAGCTTATCTCCACATTAATAACTATATTATTGTTATAGATGTTAATGATGAGCTGGTTAGGTGGTGAATGAGCTAACCAGCTCTCTGACACTCTTAGGCTCACTAAACTCCTCCTCATTTCACTAGTCATCTGCTCACTTCAGAAGCTCTCTCAATGTCTAGGGTGCTTTATGAAAAACATTTATCTTACCGAGGTAAGATTCTGAGAAAACTTCAGAAAATATATTTTCCTAAAATGATGATACTTCTAGCCTTGGATTCTCTGTGAATATTAGTGCAGATCTTTTTTATTCTGTGTAGATGGTCACCAGCGTGGAACAGAAGGCGGACGCGGCTACCACTTTTCTTTTTTTAAATTGGGTATTATACCATCCTATTCTGGATTTAATAACTGGCACTTTACAGTTCCTCTCTGTTTTGTAATTTCATTAAAAGCATTCGAGCGGTGCGGTCTTTTATTAAGAAGCCGCCTTACCGACTCAGATGTCGGCTCGTCCTTGACCCCATCCGGCACACTGACATGACCATAAAAAATCCTCATTGCAGTTTCCTTTCAAAGTCTGAAAGATCATCATAATTTAAAATTATTTTGTGTCCAATCCCAAAACTGAAGTGAATTATTGGGCTAGGCGGGAAGCAGTTCAACAGGAGCAGGCTGCTAACAGGAACATAAAGGTGCAAAGGTCCAATGTCCTCTGAGACATACTCTGAATATTTCTAGTAGGACGCACAAAAGGACAGAAAAAAAACCCAGAGATGTTTAATTGTTGTTATCATCTGCAATCAATGAACAGGCAGGAGAAATTGATCAGATGTTATTTGCAAAGTAAAAGAGCAGAAGCATCTGCTGAAGAGATGAATGTTTGGTATTTGTGCTGCATGCTGACGCCTGTGTGAGCGAGAGGGATAATGTTTGTCTGCTCATGCATATAGAGTGAAGACTAATTTGAGTTTTAATGCCATCCATACATCACAATGAAGTGCTTTTCACACGGCGTGCAAATTTTTCAGAGCACAAGCACGCTCTGGGCCCACGGCTTCACTTTATCATACTAATATCCACAACTGGAACCAGGAGCAGCAACCCTTCAGAAGGGTTTTATTTGGATGTGAAATTCAAATCGCAAAAATATAAAATCAAAAAGAAAATCCAGGTCACAGAAGTGCAAAGGGATCACTCTAGCCTTTTTTTTGTCATTTTATGAATTTACAACAGATCCATGTCCAGGAGCCAACATGGAGCCCTGCTCTGTGGCCTCATGCTGAGCAGCGGTGTTAAGAACCCAGCCAACATGAAAGAAGACAAAAAATAAATCTAGATTTACTCAACAAGCAAAGGCAAGCAATAGTTTACGACAGATAAAAACTGTCTCTGACAGCGACTGAAAAATAAAACTTTTCTGCAATTTCATCTTGACCTGCAGAATACAGCTCGAATGTTCGCAGGCGTCTTCTACTTGTTCTGATTACAGTTAAATTCATGGAAATCATATTTACCGGTAAATGTCAAATCATTCTGGCTTAAACATGTATATGAATGTACTCTTTATCAGACATATTGTCCCAAAAGTTTCTATTCTAAAAAAAAAAACACTGTCCCACCACCTGCCACCTTGGTGGAGGGGTTTGAGTGTCCCAATGACCTTAGGAGCTATGCTGTCTGGGGGGGTTTATTCCCCCTAGTAGGGTCACCCAAGGCAGACAGGTCCTAAGTGAGGGACCAGACAAAGAGCAGCCTAAAGACCTCTTATGATGAATAAAAAAATGGACCTAGTGTTCCCACGCCCGGACGCAGGTCACCGGGGCCCCACTCTGGAGCCAGGCCTGGGGGTGGGGCACGCTACTTTAGTGCTACTTGGGCCCCGTCCACACAAAGTCAAAACGAACACGAAATGCTAATATTTTCCAGAACGTTTGTCGTAAAGACGGAGACGTAAAATAAATGTGATCGACCACACGAATGCATGAAAAAGCTGCAAAATGTATGCCAGGCCTGTAAGTGGCGCTGTGGTGCCAAAGCAAAAATAGGCGACGAAATGTTGGGCATGCGCACTAATATTTATACATGGTTGCCCTGCGTGTCCATTTTCGTGGTTCAGTCAAATTCAGGTGCTGAACTATGTGGTCGATATTGCTCTGTTCTTCCTGGAGATATTCCAGAAGAAGAAGATTCTGTTGTAAGCCCGACAGCAGGGTGAGTAGCATGAGCAGCAACCATACAACACAGTACGGCGCCATTGTTGTTGTGATACTGTGTCGCGCATGCGTGTTTAGAGGCGACGCTATGACGCATGGTGTAAGAAAAAAAATGCGGTTAGAGCTTAAAGATGGAAACGCGAAAACGGCATTTTAAAATCTTCCCACTCTGAAGGCTTAATAAAAAAAAGATCGTTTACAGACCCCCGAAACGCCGGCTTCGTATGGATGAGAGGCTGGTTTGGTGAAAAATGTGTGCGTTTAGGCCAGGGTTTGACTTCGTGTGGACGGGGCCTTGGTCCCAATGGAATTTCCCATTGGGAACCTACGAGCACTAAGTTGCTAACTGGTTAGCAAGATGCTTCAGAAAAACCGCCCACAACCAAACTTGCTTGCGAACCTTCCGCCAAAACAATCCCGCCACCTTGATAAACAACCAATCAAATTCACTTTATTCACTCGTGTGAAGTCGGGCACCACTCGGGAGAATTCAGAAATGCAACGGTTGGAACAGCCGCTTCCCTACGACTTTAAACCAGGAAAAAAGAAGCGAAACAGATTGATCGGAAAATGTCTGACTAGTAGTCAATGGTTGCAAGTCATATCGGCTAATCAGACTTTTTCGTAAGCTGTACTAGTAAAAACATTGCTGAGCCCCTAAAGAAATACGGAAGAGAAAAAAAACTTTCACATGTGCACCACATAGAATAGAATAGAAAATCCTTTTATTGTCCCAGAATGGGGAAATTCTAGTAACATACTCCCTCATATTAGTCGGATCTCTTCTTTTTCTTCTTTTTGTCACCTTTAATCCATTTTCCAGACATTTTGTAAACATCCATCTATATCCGTTCTGTTCATCAGTCATTTGCAGTTGTATGTGAATGAAAGTCACAACATAATCAAGCTTTTTGTCTCCTTTGTGCCACAGGACTTCATGATATGTTTTAAGTGACGTTCAGACACAGCAAAATGGTGACGTATGGCAAGCAATCCAGCAATGTCTTTGTATGGTAGCCCAAACTGAAAATATAGCATAATTAGTTCAAATGCATCTATTTTAATGAAGACTGTCCAAAATACTCATGTGAACAAGCGAGAAAGTATCTGGTGCACACAAGAACGTTTTTCTCTCTCTCTCTCTCTCTCTCTCTCTCTCTCTCTCTCTCTTCAGTGTCCCTTTCAGGGCTCAGTAAAAAATAACAAATCTAAACTTTTTTGTGTGTCGTTGTCCCACAGCTAGCTGATCAGACTTAGACTAAGACAGACTTTATTGTCTTTTGTATACACAGAATGTATACAAAATGTAATTTCGTTTTTGTGTACTCAAATTTCATTTTCTCAAGACATTTTTATTTCTTAAAGTGCAGCAGTGATCAATTTAAACATGGTGATCAATTGTAAATGTCATGATCGGTTTAATGGACTAAACCCACATGCAGAACACTAACGGAGACAGAGGAAAGTTTAACAATGTTTATTAATGAATACACAAAAGATTCAAGATCTGGTTCTGGTACAGGTCCGGGACGGGTTTCAATATAATCTGGAGAGATGAGAGTTTGATTAGCCAGGCAGGTGATGGTTTGAAGAGTGAGTAGAATCTTGATTATACCTTGAGGAGGTGTTAACAGATCCGTGAGAGGAGGAACCGGTTGGATCCAGAGTCTGTGGAGGTAGCAGAGAGCTCAGCAGCAACAGCATCTAGCTTCGAGCTAGAGAGTTTCAGATCTGGGTTCTTGTTTCCTAGCTCTTTTCCAAGAGCTGATGGAGGAATCCAGACTGGGATCTTCAGGTTTGGCTTACGTGGGCAGGCAGGCAGATTTCCAGGTTATGCTCATCCAGTGCTTCGGACTTCAGTCGGGTTTCTGTGAGCAAAGAAGACAAAGGCAAGTTAGAAGGCTAGTTTCTCTCAAGAGGCAACTAGTATTTTCTAGGATTTTCAGAGGCTCAGGTTCGCTGACCAAACTAGGTCAACACTCCGGCGTCGAAGGAAGGTCTGACTGCTGCTTATGTAGGGAGGTCTTCTGATGAGCTGATGAACCCCAGGTGTGCTGAGGACTCCAGCTCAGGAAGCCCACAGCGCTCTCTGCTGGAGACAGGTGGCAGATCTGCAGATCCCAACAGTAAACCTAGGACTGAGATATGCTTTACAAGTTTTTCCAACATTAAGCTTTTTTTTTCATTTTATTCAACATTCAGCAGTCTGAGCAATGGGAAAAAACTATTTTGGAATCTGCTGGACCTTCATCGGATGGGCAGCAGGGAGAACAGTCCATGGTGGGGGGGTGAGGGGTCATTGATGATGTCACAGGCTCGGGACACGCAGCGCTGGGATGAAATGTCTTTAATGGAGGGAAGAGGAGCCCCCATGATCCTCTCTGCTGTTCTCACCTTCTTCCAGTCTGAGGCGCTGCAGCCTCCACACCACACAGTGAGACAGCTGCTCAGAACGCTCTCTATGGTGCTTCTGGAGAAGGTGGGGAGGATGGGGGGGCAGGTGGGCTCTCCTCATCCTCCACAGGAAGTCCAAGCGCTTCTGGGCCCTTTTGACCAGTGAGGTGCTGTTTACAGTCCAGCCAATAGCAGAGGGGTGTATTGAATCCCAGCTGTTCCAGTTTGCCCATCAGATGCTGTGGGATGATGGTGTTGAAACATCTATTGCAGAATTGTTGAGAGCTGTCCTTGGCCACTGCCGCAAATTGCCGCCAGTCTCTACCTGATTACCCAACAGCTTTGCTTTTACAAGCAGACCAGTATAATGTTCTGCTCCATACTTATATCAAGCAAAATATTAAACTTAATTGAACGTTTTTGGGGAGTAAAATCATCTAGAACAGAGACGGACAGGGAGGTAAGAGAGAAAGAGGGGATAAGAACCAGGCCAGAAGACCCCACCTGTTCAGCCAGGCCAACAATTCCCTCTAACGACCCCCCTTTCAGAGACATAGACAGGTATGGGACATTACAGGCTAACAAAGAAGCCAAATGACCCCCATTCCAAAGGGTTGGCCCCGTTTGTCCATTTCTATTTGCATGTTTTCTAAACAAAAACAAGGCTCTGTTGGGCTAATGTATAAAACCTGGAACTCAACGCTTTTTATGGCGTTTTGAATTGAAAAAGCTTCCTGGATGGAAGAGAAACGTCTTAAAACTTGGAAACAAAGTATAGTGTATTGTTTTTTTTTTACTTTTTTTGGAATGGCACGTAGTATCGACATAAGTGTGGGGGTGATTGGGTTGCCTTTACAACTTTGGCAAAGAAACTGTTCTCGAGTGTATTTATGTTTGATTTAATGTCCATATTGTTTTCCTGACAGAAGTGGGACAAACGGTGCATTGGTCAGGTGGCTTGGATCCTTGGCAATACTTCTGGCCCTTTTTCTGCTCTCACGCTTCAGTCCAAATCCAGAAACCAGCATCCCACTACCCCTTTACTGCCCCCTCCTGCATTAAGCCCTGCTTCTCCTGTGGTGTTAGTTTAACCGTCAATTTTTCCTTATAGAAAATTAGGTAGGAACAGGAAGCTTTTTTGAACACAGGTTAAGATAGAATACATTAGATAGTATGGATGCATGGAAATATATACAAACAAGTAAAAAAAAATAAAGCAGATCTGATTGGAGCAGCATTCATTATTCATGAGGATAACTGACAATTTATCAGTATACACATATGAGATGGTAGCCAAACTACAACCAAGATGAATAATTCATTCAGAGTCCACTTCATCATTAATCCGTATTAAAAAATGTGTCCAGAAAGCAGACATCTTTATGGAAATAAAACAAAACACAGTTTAGAATTAAAATGATGGTAATAAATGCTATTTTCACATGATATCAGCTCATATTTGAATGGGAGAAACGAAGATAGGAAACAACAATAGAAACGTCAGTCGAAATGATTATTAGCTACGTTCAGTGGAATAGAAGGGAAATTCAAATTCATTTCAAATTCAAAATACATTATTAATCCCAAAGGGATTAAATTGTTGCAGTAAATCATATGTTTGTTTTTTTTTCATTGAGCTGTTGGAGGTGTTGATAGCTGTAGGCAGGAAGGATCTTCTGTATTGGTCTAAATAACATCATAAAGTAAGAAAAAGAGAAAGGAAAACAAAGGAATATGAGAGGCTATTTATTATAGAATTTATAGAACAAAAAACAAGTGAGTGCTTCAGTGTTTCAATAAGGAAGGAAACAGTCACGTCTAAGATTTGGGCACAACGAGGAAATGATTCAAGAATCCAAACTTCTAACAAATTTGGGCTCGTAAAGGAAACAAAAGAAGAAAAATCAATTAGCCAAACCTGACACAGGAACAGACCTCTCAAACTGACACAAGGGGAACATATGTACTGGTTGATCAGACCATTTTGACACAAAAGGAAACATAAAATCATTTTACCTAAACAAAACTACAACAAAAGGCCAAACTAATCAGCACAATACTAAATCGGCAACCTATGAGGAAGAGGACTTAAATAATTAAACTTCCCAAATTTAATTACAGAAAACAAAGCCAAAAAGAAAAACCTAAACCGTTCCTGCTCCCCTTCTACAAGTTAGTGCAGGAGTCCAATTAGGCCTCGAAGGCTGTGTTCGAATTCATGGGCGGCATCCTCCGAAGGCCGATTACGTCATATCGCAGCGCCGAGGTCTGGTTGGATTCCAAGACTTCTCATTATGAGGCCTACAAATGCGTCCTTCTTTTTGCCCGATTTTGAAGGACGGCTCTGATGTATCCTATCTATCCTTGGATATCCCAGGATTCATTGTGAGACCAAGCAAGCCGGCTGCTCCATGATCAGAGGAAAAAGGGAAATGGCGCCGAACAGTGGTGAATCTTGGAAGTTCAGTTTAATAAATCCAAGTATGCAAATAGTTCTGTCTGAAATGAACGAAAATAGTTGTTTTAATGGTTATTGAGTCAGATATGTGCCGGTAATGTTTGATTTATCTAAAGGTTTTTATCTGTTACTGTGTAAATGGGTTTGGCTGGAATTTAAGGACAGATTCTAATAAATCTGCAGTGTGGGGGGGGGACTATAAATCTGATAGAATTTTTTATTTTTTTATTGCTATTTTGCACAATTTGCTTAACTAAGTATTTTTTGTTGTTGAATAAGAGATTTTGCAGATATATTTTTTATACATATTTTGTTTAGATTTACGTGTATCATTCTACCCCTTTTATAGAATAGAATAGAATAGAATGGAATAGAATAGAATAGAAAATAATTGAATAGAATAAAAAATATCTTTATTGTCCCACAATGGAGAAATTCTGGTGTCTATAGCAGCAAAAAGATTATAGAAAAAATTGTCACACAAATGTGGACCTTAGAAAAATTTATAAGAATTACATAATAGTGAAGAGTTAATAAAATATTGTAAATTGTTTTAACAATATAAAACTGTGCACCTGGAGAACAAATAACCAATATGCAGCTATGGACATTTTTACAATAACGGATATTTAAAAATAGCAGCAACATCAGAGATGTGCAGAATGACAGCAGCAGGTTATTTAACTGACTAAGGTTTCTATCATTACATTTGATTTGATTTATTCCTGCTCCTGGTGGTTGGAACCTTTATTCCACTGTTGTTGGTCTCCATCTCCATCTCCCGATACGCTCTCGCCTGTGTCCGACCTTTCAGACATTTCAACATCTTTTTCTGAATCCCACATTGTAGCATGGCATAGACAATTCACGTTAGCAGTTTGAAGAACACCTGCTTGCTTCTGATGATTTCCTTTAGCTAACCAATGAGTGTTTGCGTTCTATGACTCATCCAATCACACTAGTTTTCACTAGATGTGGGTGGAGCCAATGATCTGCATTGGATGGAGCACATGACGGGAAATAAATATTTAGAAACATTAAACCAAAGCCAAGAGTAACGAGTAACATTTGTTTAAAAATGTAAGGAATAGAAAGTACAGATACTTGTTTGAAAATGTAATGAGTAGAAGTCAGAAGTAGGAAGAAAAATAAGTAATGAAGTAAAGTATAGATACCTAAAAAGTGTACTTAAGTACAGTAACGAAGTATTAGTACTTGGTTAATTGACACCTCTGGTGGAGACACCACAGACAGCGCTCAACAAGGCAAAGCTATACGGATGAACAAGATGGAGAGGATGAGAGTTCAGTGCAGCTTGGAACAAAAGGATCAGCAGGGGAGTCATAGAAGGAGTGCCTCTAAAAGTTTCTGACAAAGAGATTCTAGAAAATATATGTCATGCAAAAGTAAAAGAAGTAAAACATTAAAAAAAATGGAGAAAGATGTGACAGCTTATCAGTACTGATCAAATTTGAAGAAGAGCATTTACCCAGTAAGGTTTTCATTGGTTATATGAGCTACAATGTCATAATATATAATCCTCCGCGTCTGAGATGCTTCAAACACCAAAAATTCAGACGAATAGCAGCTGTAAGGGCAAACAACGATGTGAAAGGTGTGCTGGAGAGCACGAATATGGAAAATGTGGGAAGGAAGTTAAAATGAAATGCTGTAACTGTGGTGGAGAACGTACTGCTTCTTATGGTGGGTGTGAAGTAAGCAAAAGATCTGAAGAGATTAGAAAAGTGAAGTTAGAGCTCAGAATAACTGCTGCTGTAGCTGCAAAAAGAATCCCATCCCAGTCAGAAAACCCAAACCAACAGTGGAGTAAAAGACCATTTCAAAACCCTTGGAGGGGTGCCCTAACATTGAAGAAGATTCATTGATTGTAAAAAAGAAAGATTTTATTCTTATCATGGTTGAAGTGATCAATT
The DNA here is from genome assembly GCF_016077235.1 of Cyprinodon tularosa. NCBI lineage: Eukaryota > Metazoa > Chordata > Actinopteri > Cyprinodontiformes > Cyprinodontidae > Cyprinodon > Cyprinodon tularosa. The sequence goes on along the minus strand of NW_024038597.1, from coordinate 558,646 downwards.
GTAGTGCTCAGACTACAAGGAAAACCGAAGTAAATCAAAATAAAAGTGAAAGCTGCAAAAAAGTATCTTGAAGTTAGAGATTTAAACTGGGAAACTGGTTGAAGGCATGATGGGAAAACCAGTAGGACCATCAGAAGCTGGCAGAGGGACAATAACTTCAAGATAAATTAGAAATTATGAGGGCAAATGAGACTGTTTATTATGTTGGGTTAAGTTAAATAGTTCGAAAAATATTGTTATTATATACGTACATACATATATATATATATATATATATATATATATATATATATATATATATATATATATATATATATATATATATACATATATATATATATATATATATATATACATACATACATACATACATACATAGATATATATATATATATATATATATATATATATATATATATATATATATATATATATATATATATATATATATATATATATATATATATATATATATATATATATACATATATATATATATGTATTTACCTGGATATATACCTGGATGACACTATCATGTTCACTAGCATTTTTTGTATGTATTTTATTTTAGAGCAACTCTCTGTTGTTCTTCTGTATAATTGTTTGTCTGCTTCCTCTTCTTCTTCTTCTTTTTTTTATTGCAGTTGGCAATATATAATTCCTCCCACACAAAAAATAAATAAATAATAAAATATATATAATATAATATATATATATATATATATATATATATATATATATATATATATATACAGGTGCTGGTCATAAAATTAGAATATCATGAAAAAGTAGATTGATTTCAGTAATTCCATTTAAAGAGTGAAACTTGTATATTATATTCATACATTACATACAAACTCATATATTTCAGATGTTTATTTTGTTTAATTTTGATGATTACAAATGACAACAAATGAAAATCTCAAATTCATCATATCAGAAAATTAGAATATTACTGAAGACCAATAAAAACAAAGGATTTATAGAAATGTTGGCCAACTGAAAAGTATGAACATGAAAAGTATGAGCATGTACAGCACTCAGTATTTAGTTGGGCCTCCTTTGGCCTGTATTACTGCAGCAATGCGGCGTGGCATGGAGTCGATCAGTCTGTGGCACTGCTCAGGTGTTATGATAGCCCAGGTTGCTCTAATAGTGGCTTTTAGCTCTTCTGAATTGTTGGGTCTGGTGTATTGCATCTTCTTCTTCACAATACCCCATAGATTTTCTATGGGGTTAAGGTCAGGAGAGTTTGCTGGCCAATTAAGAACAGGGATACCATGGTCCTTCAACCAGGTACTGGTAGCTTTGGCACTGTGTGCAGGTGCCAAGTCCTGTTGGAAAATGAAATCTGCATCTCCAAAAAGTTGGTCAGCTGCAGGAAGCATGAAGTGCTCTAAAACTTCCTGGTATGTGGCTGCGTTGACCCTGGACCTCAGAAAACACAATGGACCAACACCAGCAGATGACATGGCACCCCAAACCATCACTGACTGTGGAAACTTTACACTGGACTTCAAGCAACGTGGATGAAGTGCCTCTCTTCTTTTCCTCCAGACTCTGGGACCTTGATTTCCAAAGGAAATGCAAAATTTACTTTCATCAGAGAACATGACTTTGGACCACTCACCAGCAGTCCAGTCCTGTTTCTCTTTAGCCCAGGCAAGACGCTTCTGACGCTGTCTGTGGTTCAAGAGTGGCTTGACACAAGGAATGCGACAGCAGAAACCCATGTCTTTCATACGTCTGTGTGTGGTGGTTCATGAAGCACTCACTCCAGCTGCAGTCCACTCTTTGTGAATCTCCCCCACATTTTTGAAGGGGTTTTGTTTCACAATCCTCTCCAGGGTGCGGTTATCTCTCTTGCTTGTACACTTTTTTCGACCACATCTTTTCCTTCCCTTCGCCTCTCTATTAATGTGCTTGGACACTGAGCTCTGTGAACAGCCAGCCTCTTTAGCGATGACCTTTTGTGTCTTGCCCTCCTTGTGCAAGGTGTCGATGGTCGTCTTTTGGACAACTGTCAAGTCAGCAGTCTTCCCCATGATTGTGTAGCCTATAGAACTAGACTGAAAGACCATTTAAAGGCTTTTGCAGGTGGTTTGAGTTAATTAGCTGATTAGAGTGTGGCACCAGGGGCCATCAATTTTGAACCTTTTCACAATATTCTAATTTTCTGATATGACGAATTTGAGATTTTCATTTGTTGTCATTTGTAATCATCAAAATTAAACAAAATAAACATCTGAAATATATGAGTTTGTATGTAATGTATGAATATAATATACAAGTTTCACTTTTTAAATGGAATTACTGAAATCAATCTACTTTTTCATGATATTCTAATTTTATGACCAGCACCTGTATATATATATATATATATATATATATATGTATACATAAATCTATTAATAAAAGTTAATCAATCTTATATTCTTTCTATGAATTTCGCTTTCTTGAGGTAATTCACTGAGTAACAAAAACATTTCGAATATATATATATATATATAATATATATATTATATATTATAAATACCGGTATATAATATATAATATATATATATATTATATTAATATATATATATTGTAAAAATATATATATATTGTAAAAATATATATATATAAAAAAAAAAATATATATATATACATATGTTAATAAAACTATTAATAAAATCTTATATTCTTTCTATGAATTTCGCTTTCTTGAGGTAATTCATTAAATAACAAAAACCTTTAGAAGTAGAAAGTGTGTCCAGAATATCTTGTATATTTAATTGCAATTCATTTTCTCGTAATCGACAAACTAATTCCCTTCTTTCAACAGAATATTTAGAACAGACTAAAGAAACATGTTTGACTGCCTCTTCTTTAAAACAAAAATCAAAATTTCCTGTTGGATGTTTTCCCGTTTTAAATAATGTTTAATTGTAAGATCGATGTTCTTTTGTTTGTAAAATATTTTCAATAAAATAAAAAAATAAAAACTCCTCCTTCCGGGACTGGTTGTACGTGGTGACGTATTTGTTGTGGTACGTAAACCGTTCGGCGCAAAATTCAAACTGTGAACAGGAGGAAAGGGTTCCTGCTCCTTCTGTCCTTTGGTTCTGCCTTAAAAACAAGGATCATCGGTCAGCAGGACTGCTCTGAACCTTAAACCCATCAGGTATGTTGAACAGGCAAGTTTCTCTTTGCTCGTGAGCCAGTTAGCAAACACGGAGATTAAAGCAAGCGGTTGTTTTGCTAGCCCTGTGTTAGCATAACGTTAGCATGGTTTTAGCTCCATCGGACCTGCATGAGTTTAGGTTTTCTCTGGCAAAATGACCCATAGTTTACCGATAATTATCTGATAGCTTGAATAATAATGACTACCGGAAATGAGATTGTTAGCTTTGGACAACACGTTGGCGTTTTTAAACATTTTTTGTTAGTGGATATCACCCGGTGTTCGGTTTCTGTGTTAATCAAACCATCCTTAAGTTATTAAACCAGATACTTCATCCAATTGTCTGTCCATCCATCCAACCAGTTCACTCCTCCATCCCGGGTTTTATCTGCAAACCTGAGGTTTAATAGATCCTTCATGGTGAGTTTGCAGTAAACTGAGCAAAAGTGGAGTTTATGCTTCATGGATATAAGCTCTTAAAAGTTATAGTGAAAATCACAAAAAACTATTATTAGAAACATCATTGGAATCCCTTTATGCTCTATTGCGTCTGCAAACATAAAATGCAAACGTTGCCATTTAGTAAATTTTTACTTATACCGCCATAGATTCCACCTGATATAAATGTAGATTTAACAATATTAGAAATGAGAAATAGAGATAAAATGTATATATGTAATTCCGTAACAGTGCAGGAATATATAGAACACTTTCATAATTATTTAAAAATGCATACAGATGAATGATAACAAAATAATATTTTTTACAAAATAATCCATCAGACAGCAACAAAAAATGGAATAGACTGAAGCCCCATGGCTTATTTTTGCCTATCTTGTACCATCATAAGAATAATTCACATAAAACATTGGTCCTAGTACATAATAACAAAACACATCAACCTGAAAAATCTAACTCAGTCAAAATTTCTTTCTAACCTTTTATAGCTTTAGATTTTAAAGTCTTCTTGAGAACTAATATAGATTGACACTTTATTTAATCGTTTAGTCCATTCCATAATTTTGCACCCATATCTGTACTTGAGATTAGTTCTGGTTTTGTTAGTTTCAAACATTAGTAACCGGCTTAACTCATAAATCCCCTGCCTTAGCTTAAACATTTTTTGAATACAAGGGATTGTCTTATTTACCACTGGTAACATACTTAAAACAGACTTGGATAATTCCTGTTTTACATATTTTATGTGAGACTTCCAACAAACTTTATCATCTTTTACTACTCCCAAAAAAATAGTTTCATATACTCTTTAAATTTCAGCATTGTTTAAACTCAGTTTTACCTCAGTGTTAGTCCTTTTACCCCCAAACAACATAAATTTAGTTTTACTTTCATTTAATGATAGCTTATTTAAAGCAAACAGATATTTACAACTTCTTTATGTTCCCTCCAGAACAAAATTAATTAGTGTCATCTTCAAACATGACATATTTTAATGTATCACTTGCTGTACAAATATATATAATATATATATATATATAGTATAAGTAACTTTGGTCCTAACACTGAGCCTTGTGGAATGCCACAGAGTATGTTTAAGATGAGATTTAATATCATTAATGCTCACATATTGTAGCCTATTATTTAAATAACTTCTTAACCTAAGTTGCATCAACAAATCAGTTAGGACAAACGGGAGTAGCTGTAATTATCCAAGAGTTTAAACTTCATAAAGGGAAGAAATTGAATAAAGGTTTATACTGCTGAAATGATGCATTGTTGGTTACTGTAGAATGGATTAAAGAAGTGAGAACTGTAAGAGCTGTTACATGTTCAGATTCAGTTTACAAAGAAATCATTCAGAAAGCCGTCCAGATATAATTCAGATGAAGGGGTTAACCGTGGTTTTTCTTTGGGTTCCTACACATATAGGAGTGAAAGGTAATGAAATGGCTGACAATAGGGCTAAAGAGTAAATCATAGGTTAAAAGGGTTATTAAAAGAAAGATCCAAGAAAAATGGCAAAAACAGTGTAAAAGGAAGATGGCTTCACAGAATATAAAGGAAGGTTGGAGAAGCTGGAGGAAAAATTGGAAGGAATAGAATAAAGGAAAGAATAAAAACCAGGCTAAGGTTGGGACATGCAGGACTTAATCCAACTTTACAGTTAATGAGGAAACATCAAACAGGAAGGTGTGACGTCTGTGAAGAAACTGAAACAATAGAACATTTAATGTATACCTGTAGGAAATATTATAGACAAAGGGGTCTTGAACAGGAAAAATAGCAGATTAGTCTTATAAACATTTTAAGGAAAAATACCATACAGGATTAGTGAGAAGAATATGTAAACTGTAAAGTGCCTTGAGATGACGTGTTGTGAATCGGCGCTATATAAAAAAACTTAATTGAATAGTTGGGGGTTTTTTTTGCACGTCTGTCCTGATCCACACTCCCTACTGGTTGGTGGTGGTAATGCACCCAGGGGTTGACGTTAAGGATTTTCACCGCTTGCAAGTGACTTTCACATTTCATTTGCCCAGAAACAATTTTTACTTGCCCAGTATAATGTTTGATAAATATAGTTCCTAATATTCATTTTTGTATATATATATATCAATGAAACATGTTTGTTTTTTAAATGTTTTTTTGTAATTCAGTATTTTTTAAGTTTCCAGGTTCCTGGTGTGTATCTGCATGCGTCAGATGATGAACTCAAGCCTACATTACCGTGTTAACATGCTTTTCAAGCCTTCCTGCACATTCTTTTCAAACTAAACTTTACTTTAAACTGTTGTGTGCTTGGAAAAATATAAATTGTAATGTTAAAAATCTAAAAAAATAAACTTGACAGGTTACAAACTTAAGATAAATCACAAGACAGAAGTCAATGTCACAAATGAATAACTTTTATTTCAGAGTCACGGTATGTTTATACAAGATAATACTATTAATATAATGTGACTTTTCTAGAGAATCATTATACATAGTTATTTTATTCAGGGTTTCCACAGTCTGACATCATTTCAGAATTCCCTGACTTTTAACTGACTCAGGATTAATTTTCCCTGACAAAATAAATGCAGCCGTTTGTCGTTTTGGTAACTACATCAAAATTACCGCTAGGTGGACAAAAATCACTCCATCTGGCTCAAAAAAATCATCCGGCTTTTTCAAATCGCACGAGAATGTGTACGAAACAACGAAAATGGAGCCGGCAACGCTTCTGGGTCGTTTTCATCGAATGTCTGTGATTTTAAAGTAATTTTGAGTGATAAATAAAAAAAATTTTTGCCGATCATTGCACTTTCCCGGCGGGAAAATGCAATGAAATTTTTACTCTCCCGACAATCGAGATCGGGCAATGGTTGACATCAAGCCCTGACACCAAATAGTTGTTTGCCAACCGGCATTAGAATTAAGGAGACTGGGCGTGCAGGTGACCCAGTGGTCAGCGTGCACAACGCATGGACCAAGGCCTTGGTCCTTGACGCAGCCAACCTGGGTTCAACTGCGGCCTGTGGTCTTTTCCCACGTGTCTCTCCCCCCTCTCTCATACCCCCTTTGCTGCCAGTCTGCTGTCCAAAAAACGGGATACTAGTGCTGTAAAAAAAAAAACTTTTCAGTCCGTGGTATCAGTGGTCTGATCTCTCTGCAGTAAATGTGCTTTTTAAAGTACATGTATGTTACTGTCTGTATTCAAATATTCTAGTTTAGCATCTTTTGGCTTCAGTTCACCTGCTTTTTTTGATGAAAGACTGATTTGTTTTTTGCCATCCAGATAAAATGAGTGCAACCTGCACACCTGTGTCCCGGGTCCGTCCAGGATGGAAATCTTCTTCGTTGACCGAGGGCAAAGGTCTGTCCCCGTCAGCCTGCAGCACCCCACTGCTGGCCGCCTTCCCTGGCAACGATGACGAACAGGAACGTCGTCAACGCAGGAGATCACGAGTCATCGACCTCCAAGCTGCCAACGACTCGTCTTTTACAGACTCGGCTTCTCACAGGTGAGCCGTGGAGACCGACATGCCCAACACCAGTTGCCACACACAGTTTTAAAGTTTCAAGGAAAAGTCCGGTCAGCAAGGAATAATCAATGGATCATTATTTATACCTAAAACTAATACGTTTGCGGTCATTTAATGATTTTTGGCGTTAATCAGTAAAAATATAAAAACAATAAGTCTGGGAGCGGCCATTTTTGCCCAAATATAGTAGCCCCTCCCTCCTGCCATCTTCCAGCAGTGACGTCACGGTGCGGTAAGCCTAGCGCCATTCTCCCCGCTTTCCAAGCTAAATCAATGGGAACTACTAGACACATCTGCAATCAACAACAATTATTGAAGATTTCCAGAGGACTTCACCATTGAAATTCACCAGAGCTATAGTGAAACTGACAATGCCCACGTGCATGGCAGCTGGATGCTGGAATACATCGGGTAAAAGTGAAAATAAAGAGTTATTCCACCTTTCTGATTCCTGATCCTCCACGGACGGGTTGGTCGTTGGATCGCCAACCTGAAGAGGGAGGATTTGCCATCGAACTTCTGGCCAGAGAAAAAACCCGTAATATGTAGCCAACATTTGGAAGAAGAATGTTTTCAAGATGACTTGGATAATAGCGCGTTGTGACAAACACCAGATACAGCACTGGGACTTGATCAACAGCCGATACCGCACCGTGACGTCACTAACCAGTAGGTGGCAGTAGTGTTCTTTGACAAACATGGACGCCTCCAGTAAAGCACATTCAGATGAAAATTACTCTGAATTAAAAACACTGATTATTTATTGAACAGGATGGAATAATTTTATATTTAAAGAACTTTCAGGAGTTTGAATTCTGAATTTGACCGGACTTTTCATTTAACTGGTTTCCATATTTCTCGGTGGCCTAATGGGTTTGTGCTTCTTCTGCGCAGCGCTGTGGGGACTCCTGCTGCGGTGCCCAAGCTCTCCAACGCTCAGATCTCCGAACATTACTCCACCTGCATCAAACTTTCTTCTGAGAATGTAAGTTTTTATTAGCTTTGTTATTATAGAATTCAACTCAGTTTATTTCTATAGCGCCAATTCACACACACGTCGTCTCAAGGCACTTTACAGTTCACCAGATCATCCAGTCAGATTGATTCAAAGTTTTCTAAGGGAAAACAGTTGATTGCATCGACTCATTGATTTGAAGGCAATTTATTGCAAAAGGAAAGCTAAAGAGGAAAGAACAGCAAAAAAAAAACTGTCATCCTGTGTTAACTAGTCTGGTAAAATCTGAAATGGCATAGAATGTATTTCAGATGTTTCCAGGTTAGTCTGGATAAGAGGGGGAAAAACAATATTATATTAGAAACTAGTATTTCAAGCCCTTTTTTTTTTCCGTATTCATCAGTTGGTCCTTTCTTCCTTTTCTTGCTTGTGATTTTTGCTTGTTCCAAATTAAACGCCTGATAACTGAAAACCTGTCACGGTAAAGCTTTGTTTTAGATTTTGAAAATAATATATATATTTTTTTAATAAGTAAATGGATTATGGAAAAATGTATACGTGGTCTGTGATCCATTAAAATCTGGTTTGTCAGACATGAAAACTCCTTCTTCACTTCAGCCACTCGTGGTTATAAAGCTGGTCGTTTTTATATGGTCTCGACTGACTCTGCCTGCATAAAAAAATAAATTTTCCATTTCTGATTTTATTCTAATATTCATTTCTAAAGATCAACTAGTATTACTAAAGATACATTTTTAAGAAGCGTTTTTTCCGTCAATCTGTCATTAACTGCCTTTAATTATTAAATAGTTGTTGAATATTTATGTGATACTTATATCAATATGTTGCAGAACTACAGTCATTTAATTCGGGTAACAGATAAACTTGGTTAAAACTGCTTCATGTGAACGATCCAATCTGAGATCGGACTGAATTGAAAACAATCGATTCGGTTCTTGGATGATTCGATACCCAGCTTTAGTTTTGACAATCAAACCTGAAAACTATACGTTTATTCTCTATTTCTGCTGAAATTTTCTATTTTATTTAAGTTTTTCTAACAGTCTCTAAAAGAGGAACAAAAAACGTCACTCACGGGAAAGTTTTGCTTTATAAATATAGGATAATGTTGATAACTTTCACATTTTTTGTATTGATTTTTAGAAAATCACCACCAAAAATGCGTTCGGCCTGCATCTGATCGATTACATGGCTGATATTCTGAAGCAGAAGGATTCGGAGATCACTAACTTCAAGGTAAGTCTCAATAAAAACACCATTAAAATGGATATAAACCATAAATGTAAATATTTGCATATAATCCTGTGTTTTATGTGAGTTCTAGACACAATTCTGGAGTGGAAATGTCACATAAAAGTCCTTTTTAAACAAAAACTGGTTGAATGTTAATAGCTTTTAGATTTTCACCACATAGGACCGAATAATTAAATGTTTTTAACTTTGGTTGATGAGTTTATTTAAAGGTTCATATGATACAGATGTCCTTAGGATTCATGATATCATCCCTCAACATGTGACACTATCCATGTGTATGAAACTGATGTCCTGCAGGTGGCGGCCGGTACGTTGGATGCCAGCACAAAGATCTACGCTGTGAGAGTGGATGCTGTTCATGCTGATGCCTACAGGGTGTTGGGTGGCCTCGGAGCTGAGACAAAACCTGGAGAGGGTGAGAATCCAACACTGACAGATGTTCACTAAGGTTCCTAAACCATAGGGGGGGGCACTACATCCAGGGTGACCTTTGCTTTTTAAAGCCTTCCTGTAAAAATCCACACATTTTGTAGTTTGATCCCAGCATTAGTTATAAACAGGTTACCAGGAGACAAGAAGGAACTGGAAGAAAGTCCTGTTAATCGATCATATTAAGGAGAACTGAGATGGTTCCACTGAAAAGTCATCTCTCTATATCCACCAGGCTGCATAAGGAGAAATCTTTATGAGAATAGACACGGTGACACACATTAAGAAATTATATAAGCAATTAAGTGTATGTAACTCAAATCTAGATGAATAAATAACTATTGATCACAAAACTTGCAAGGTAAAAACCGTGTTGAAACACTGCATTTACACCCAGAACCCACAAAGAAAACTACAGAAGTTTATTGAATTTATCAACAAAAAAAATCAGAAATTGGGAGTTCATTACCATATTTTATCTCGTAATTCTGAGAAAATCTCGTAATTATGAGATCTTAACTATATACTTGGTTATGATTACTTGAGCCAGTAATGAAGCATCTCACACAAAGCTGGTCTTCATGATCACTTAGAAATATCTGCATCTGTTCCACTGAACAGTTTTCTGTACTGAGGTCTGACCTGATATAAGTGTTGGAGTTCTGCTTCTGTTTTCCATTTCATCATTAAAGTACCCCGCTATAACCCTGGGAAACATGCAGCCTTATAACCATAAATGAAAATCCCTCAACGGCTCCATTAATACAGATTCCATAGTTTTTCATATGAATCGACGTGATGGTCATTTTAAAGTCATATTCAGGTCATATTTAAATGTCAAATCATTCTGGCTTAAACATGTATATAAATGTAATCTTTATCAGACATATTGTCCCAAAAGTTAGAACATTTCTATTTTAAAAACAATCCTGTCTTAAAATCTGTGTTTTTTTACTCGTTATCTTCTGCAGGCCAGTTAGTTCTACGTCAGCCTGAACACCGAAATTCGGCCAATCATATATCAACGGTCATCTGTAAATCAAATCTTTTCAATCATAGCATCTTGATTCATGTGTCGCAGCTAATATACACAACGGTTGAAATCAGAATCCTTTCCTTTCACATTGAGTTGCGTCCCAGTGTTCACGGGGATGGACGTCTGCGTCTTCAGCAGGCGTAGAGCTAACAGAACTGGCAGCGTTGCGAGGCAAGGGCTCAAACATGTACGGCTGGAAGCCTTCTACACCAAACCAAGCTTCTGCCGCCCTGGCGTCCTCTTCCACAACATCTTCGTCCCCGCTTTCCTCCTCTAAATAAAAAATGGATGACGGAGGAGACTCATCCACGACCTCCGACACTAAACTCTCCTCCTCTTGCATGTTTCCTCTGTCCATAGCGTTCCTTGACAGCGTCGTTTCTAAGTCACCAATTTAGTGCTACTTGGTCCCAGTGGAATTTCCCATTGGGAACCTACTAGCACTAAGTTGCTAACTGATTAGCAAGATGCTTCCGACAATCCGGCCACAACCAAACGTGGTTGCAAACCTTCCATCACAACAATCCCGCCCTCTTGATAATGGACCAATCACATTCACTTTATTCACTCATGTAAAGTCGGGCTCCACTCGGTAGATTTCGAAAATACAACTTTTGGAACAGCCGCTTCCCTACAACTTTAAACAACTCTGAAGCCTCATCTGTACTCCTGCTGGATCTAGGATTTTGAGAAGGTACCAGCAGACAGTTCTTTAGGTAACCACTAAGTGAGCTGGAATGCAGCTCAGATGCATTAATTTATAACCATAAATCATCCCGTGCTGGTTTAAAGGCTCCTGCAGGTACAGTGCTATTTCCAGCGAGTCGTGGCCCTATCGTCGAAACAATTCTGCGGACTTGCTTTGCAATGCTGCTCCTAATATGACATATTATCTCATCATTACGGGATAAGATCTGGTTATTATGAGATAAGCTGTCAGATTTTTTTTTCTTTGGTGAACGCAACACGCTTCAGTGGAAAACCCATCAGGGAATTACATATTTTACATAGAAGTTTTAATTCACTCATAGCCTTTAAATGGTAGGAAAACGCTTCTCTTCTATTGTCAGATTTGGCGCTAAAACAATTAATCAGTTTAATCGTGATTAATAGATTATTAAAAAAAACTGCCAACAGATTTAGTAATTGGTTAAGCTTTAACTGGAGTGTAGAGACTCTAAAACATGCCTTTAGCTGCGAGAGCAAAGCAAACACTGATCCATGCCATTACCACTATGCTCTTTGTGTAAACGCAGACCAGCGTCTGAAAGACGAGGGCGGGGATGACGACGAAGCAGCCGCAGGCGACATGACGGCCAAGCAGCCAAAGAAGAAGAGGCCTCCCAAAAAAACGGTGGAGCAGAACCTGAGCAACATCAACAGTGCAGAGTCTGAGAGGCGGTGCGAGGTGAGAGGACTGTTTTATATCACGGCTCAGGCGCTAACGGAGAAACCGTGTCTGATTATTGGTGGTTCTGAGATTAACTTTCCCCGCCACACATCCAGGTGGACCCCATGTTCCAGCGCATGGCCTCATCCTTTGATGAGAGCAGCACAGCAGGAGTCTTCCTGTCTGTCCTGTTCAGTGAGAACAGTCACTGCGAGCTGCTGTTTCCTTCACACCTGACCCTCCTGCAGTCCAGACCCTCCTACTCTCCACCGAGTCCACAGAGAGTCTCTACGTCTCCGTTCAAGGGTAAAAGACAGTAACTATTAGAAAAGGATTGTGCTTCTAGTTAGCATCTGTTGGTCTGTGTGGAATGAGCTGAATATCTGATGCATTTGGAGCTGTTATGTACCCGGGGTGCTAAGCTCTCTCTCTCTTCCTCTGCGTTCTGTCTCTGCCAGCCGGACTTCAGCGCTCCCAGCAGAAAAGCTGCATCTGTCCCTCACTGCAAGACTTCTCATTCACAAGCTGGAACCCAGAGCAGGTTAGAGGAACCATCAACCCTGAAACCTAAAGATCTTCTGAACTGAAATTCTTCAAGATTTATACTAGATTGTTCCACACCAGCTTCTTTATGCTGCGTTCACACCGGGCGCAGCTGGCGCGACAGAAGCAGCGAGTTTACATGCAAAGTCAATGGTTGACGCGCGTCAAGGCGCAGCAAAAGGTCCCGCGGCGCGTTTTGAGCAGCAGGCGCAGCGCGTCTGAGCAGCTGAAGCAGCGCGCCGGGTACGTTTAAGCATCTGACGCGCCGCAAACGCGCTGCTGCTCGAGATGGAAAAATTTAATTTTTGCTGCTCGACGCGCCGCGTCAACCAATCAGAGAAGCTGATCTGGGAGCTGGCAGGGAGAGAGACACAGCGCTGATGATCAGAGCGCTATGATCACTCCTTTTAAACAGTTTATTGACGCCTAAATTAACTTAAAATGCAGAAATCTGCCGGCAGAATATGTTCACTTTTATTATCCTGCTGCCTGCAGTTTGGATTATTTAGATGAAAAACACCTACCAGCTGCCGCGGTAAACCGCGAGGAGGCGACCCCGCCAGAGGCTGCTGATGAAGGGATTCCTACTGTCGGCGCACCGCTGGTATGTGGGGGTCTGAGCGGCTCCGACAGAAATAATATTGGAAGGCAGGATGATGATCTGAATGAACTGACTGCACTGATTACGTTTTCAGGTGGATTTTCTCACTTAAAAACATATTAAAACTACTTTATTCCCACTGATCACAGCAAATATAGCTGCAAGGCAGAGAAAGGCTAGTGAAGCTCCGCCCAACGCACGTCAGAGCCACTTTTGCACCACGCAGCCAGAGCAGCACAGCTGTTTTAGCCGTGCGTCAGAACTAACTGGTACAAGCAGCAAAAATGAAGCAGCAGACGCGATTTTGCTGCGTCCGGTGTGAACGTAGCATTAAGCTTTCATTTCATAATTTCTATTCATTTCAGTTTATTTCTATAGCACAACACATGTCATCTCAGGCACTTTCCAGATCATCCAGTCAGATTGATTCAAAGTTTTCTATGTAAGGAAAACCAGCTGATTGCATCGACTCATTGACTCAAAGGCAACCCCTCACACTAAGCATGCTTGTAGCGACAGTCGAGAGGAAAAACTCCCTTTTAGCGCACCAGATCATCCAGTAAAATTGGAAGGTGTACGAGGGTCTGAGCGGCTCCTTTTATTAAAATAATCTTTGAAGGTAGGATGGTAATCTGGATGAACTGACTGCACAGACAAAGTTTTCAGGAGGACTTTCTTGCTTAAAAATAGATATAAACTACTCTTTACCCGCTGATCACAGCTAATATAGCAAAGCCGCTCTCTGGCATTGAACACAGGAGCAGCAGAAGCATCAGACGCATCTGGACTCACTTTACTGGACGCCTGACCTTAATGTGGACGAGCATCAGAAATGAAGCAGCAGAAGCTTTTTTGCTGCTTTCAGCGCATGCAGTCTGAACGTAGCATAAGAGGTGGTATTCAGAAACCACGTGTTGATGAATGTCTCCTAAAGAATGAAACCCGGTTCATTTATCTCTAGTATCTACGTCCTGAACTATTGTTTGGTTTTAAATTCAGGCTTCAGTGAAACAAACAGATATGATTTTAGCCATGCATGTTTTCACCTAGAAATTCCTAAAACAGTCCTGTACAGTAAATCCTGCATGTGTGTCACATGGATGGATCTAGTGACGTCCAGACCGGGTGGAACCTGGTGTGCCTGAAAGCTTTTAGCTTCAGCCTCTTTATCTTTCTATCAATGGAGATTTTCAGAGAAGAAAGTTTTTTGTCATTTTACCTTAGGCCATCTCATAAAGTCAGTGTGTTTTATATATATTTACATAATTGTACTCAAAGCCAACAGTTCATATATATAAAGTTGTAGGGAAGTCATATTTAAATGTCAAATCATTCTGGCTTAAACATGTATATAAATGTACTTATCAGATGCAAATTTCAGACAATTTCTATTTAAAAAATAGAAACGACCTCCGACACTAAACTTTCCTCCTCTTGCATGTTTCCTCTGTCCATAGCGTTCCTTGACAGCGTCGTTTCTAAGTCACCAATTTAGTGCTACTTAGTACCAGTGGAATTTCCCATTGGGAACCTGCTAGCACTAAGTTGCTAACTGGTTAGCAAGATGCTTTTGAGAAAACGGCTTTTGAAAAATCCAACCTGCTTGTGAACCTTCCGCCACAACAATCCCGCCCCCTTGATAATCAACCAATCACATTCACTTTATTCGCTCGTGTGAAGTCCTGCGCCACTCTGGAGAATTCGGAAATGCAACGATTGGAACAGCCGCTTCCCTACAACTTTAAGATGTCTATTGGTGCCTAACTGCTCTTGAGCAAAAAGTTTCTTTTTTGCTAATTTAAGCAGTTTTTTAATAACAATCATGCAGTAAATTATTAACCTGAATGCAGTTCACCTCGATGTTAAAAGTCCTGCTTTAAGTTTTTATGTGCGACGGTTTCTGTGCCCTTTAGACCATGAATCAGCTCCTGGAGAAGATGAAGCAGGGCGAGCACGTGTTCGACGTGAACGCCGAGCCAGAGCCAGAGGAAGACGACTGCCCCGACTTTGATGCCGATTATGAGGAGGGATTAGCTGACTGTGAGGAAGGATCCAAGGAGCACAGGGAGGGCTGTGAGTCGTCTGGTTCAGGCAAAGGAAGGTAGGAGGACTGATACCGTTGGTTTGGACAGTTTTCCAAAGCTGCAAGTGTTCAGACTCCAGTTTGTGCTATCGCTACAAACATAAAGCTAAAAAACACTTTCCGCTAAAGCTGGGCGATATGAAGAAAATCTAATATCACAATATATTTGGGCTATATCGCTATACATGATATATACCACTATATGGTTAAATTACATTCGAAAACATGCAATACTAAATAAAATGCTAAATAAACAAGGGCCCTTTTGTGCGTTGCAAATGCGAAATGAAAAAAGAAATTTATCTAACATAAAAAAAAAAAAGTGGAAATACTGTACAAAAATTTGATTATTCTCAGAGCAAAACTCAATCTCAAAACTATTTGCATTGATCTTTACATGCTGGGAAGAAGCATAAAAAGTTATACGTTTGAGAACATCGCCATGTTTAGAAAACGGCTGCAAAACCTCTGAACGTCTCATCAGAGGTGTTAGAGCATCTAAAAAACATTTAAATAACATAATAAATGGGGTCTGTGATTTCCCTCCATCCCTGTTTCTCTCATATGGGGGTCACTTCTTCAAACGACGAGGTCAGCGCCATCGGCTTCACAGCTGATTTATCGAACGTTTTTATTGCTGACATGCAGTTTATTAAACATTCTTCTTTTTGCAGCAGATTACTTTTTAGTTGGTAGGATTAATCTGTACTGCTTCCTTTTGCAGCAATGTTTTTTGCGGGACGTCTCACAAGTGAGCTCATTTTATACCGCTCAGCTGAAACACCTGCTGTCGCCATGTTTTGTTTGCCGGTTGCTGTAGCGTGCGTGCACGCCGCACAGAACATATTCTTGTTTTGAGAAAGGGTTTATGATGCATTCAAAGTGTGTGGGAAAAATAAAACTCTTGCAGACGGCTCAATGTTGTCATGTGAATTTGTAATCGATGGCTGCGATCCAGCCATTTTAACTATTGTGCGTAGGAGAACTTGAGATACTTCGAGTATATTCGATATATCGCCCCCCCCTACTTTTCACCCCAGGTGTGTCTCGCATTATGACCTGGAATCTGTCAGCTTTGGATTAAATCTTTATTGACACACCACTTTTCATTCAGTGAGTGTTGGGTAGGAGGACTAAACACTATAAAATCTGATTATTTCATTTTTTTTCTCTGCTCATTTGAAACCATCTGTCTTTTGATCAAGCAGCGATGTGATTCCCATCGGAGAAGCAGACATCGCCACCATGTGTCTGCAGCTTTCCTCTCAGCCCAGGGAATATTCCTACTTCAGCCCCAGAACCATGGCCACCTGGGCCGGGCCCGGATACTGGCAGTTCAAACCCAAACACAAACGTGAGTGAGAGGAAGCAGCCCGCTGTGTTTAACGCAGCGTCCAGGAGATCCATCAGGAAGAAGATCTCCTCCTTCTGATGGACGTTTGAAGAACATGAGCTGTTTGGGTTAATTAGAGCTGCTCGTTCGTTAGCAGCTGCAGCACGGTCCACACCAGTAGCTGTTTACTGGTTAGACTGGTTATAAACACTAACCAGTAGCTGTTTACTGTTTAGACTGGTTATAAACACTAACCAGTAGCTGTTTACTGGTTAGACTGGTTATAAACACTAACCAGTAGCTGTTTACTGTTTAGACTGGTTATAAACACTAACCAGTAGCTGTTTACGAGTTAGACTGGTTATAAACACTAACCAGTAGCTGTTTACTGTTTAGACTGGTTATAAACACTAACCAGTAGCTGTTTACGAGTTAGACTGGTTATAAACACTAACCAGTAGCTGTTTACTGTTTAGACTGGTTATAAACACTAACCAGTAGCTGTATACTGGTTAGACTGGTTATAAACACTAACCAGTAGCTGTTTACTGGTTAGACTGGTTATAAACACTAACCAGTAGCTGTTTACTGTTTAGACTGGTTATAAACACTAACCAGTAGCTGTTTACTGGTTAGACTGGTTATAAACACTAACCAGTAGCTGTTTACTGGTTAGACTGGTTATAAACACTAACCAGTAGCTGTTTACTGGTTATAAACACTAACCAGTAGCTGTTTACTGTTTAGACTGGTTATAAACACTAACCAGTAGCTGTTTACTGTTTAGACTGGTTATAAACACTAACCAGTAGCTGTTTACGAGTTAGACTGGTTATAAACACTAACCAGTAGCTGTATACTGGTTAGACTGGTTATAAACACTAACCAGTAGCTGTTTACTCGTTAGACTGGTTATAAACACTAACCAGTAGCTGTTTACGAGTTAGACTGGTTATAAACACTAACCAGTAGCTGTTTACTGGTTAGACTGGTTATAAACACTAACCAGTAGCTGTTTACTGGTTAGACTGGTTATAAACACTAACCAGTAGCTGTTTACTGGTTAGACTGGTTATAAACACTAACCAGTAGCTGTATACTGGTTAGACTGGTTATAAACACTAACCAGTAGCTGTTTACTGGTTAGACTGGTTATAAACACTAACCAGTAGCTGTTTACTGGTTAGACTGGTTATAAACACTAACCAGTAGCTGTATACTGGTTAGACTGGTTATAAACACTAACCAGTGGCTGTTTACTGTTTAGACTGGTTATAAACACTAACCAGTAGCTGTTTACTGGTTAGACTGGTTATAAACACTAACCAGTAGCTGTATACTGGTTAGACTGGTTATAAACACTAACCAGTAGCTGTATACTGGTTAGACTGGTTATAAACACTAACCAGTAGCTGTTTACTGTTTAGACTGGTTATAAACACTAACCAGTAGCTGTTTACTGGTTAGACTGGTTATAAACACTAACCAGTAGCTGTTTACTGGTTATAAACACTAACCAGTAGCTGTTTACTGGTTATAAACACTAACCAGTAGCTGTATACTGGTTAGACTGGTTATAAACACTAACCAGTAGCTGTTTACGAGTTAGACTGGTTATAAACACTAACCAGTAGCTGTTTACTGGTTAGACTGGTTATAAACACTAACCAGTAGCTGTATACTGGTTAGACTGGTTATAAACACTAACCAGTAGCTGTTTACTGTTTAGACTGGTTATAAACACTACCCAGTAGCTGTTTACGAGTTAGACTGGTTATAAACACTAACCAGTAGCTGTATACTGGTTAGACTGGTTATAAACACTAACCAGTAGCTGTTTACTGTTTAGACTGGTTATAAACACTAACCAGTAGCTGTTTACTGTTTAGACTGGTTATAAACACTAACCAGTAGCTGTATACTGGTTAGACTGGTTATAAACACTACCCAGTAGCTGTTTACGAGTTAGACTGGTTATAAACACTAACCAGTAGCTGTATACTGGTTAGACTGGTTATAAACACTAACCAGTAGCTGTTTACTGGTTAGACTGGTTATAAACACTAACCAGTAGCTGTTTACTGGTTAGACTGGTTATAAACACTAACCAGTAGCTGTTTACTGGTTAGACTGGTTATAAACACTAACCAGTAGCTGTTTACTGTTTAGACTGGTTATAAACACTAACCAGTAGCTGTTTACTGGTTAGACTGGTTATAAACACTAACCAGTAGCTGTTTACTGGTTAGACTGGTTATAAACACTAACCAGTAGCTGTATACTGGTTAGACTGGTTATAAACACTAACCAGTAGCTGTATACTGGTTAGACTGGTTATAAACACTAACCAGTAGCTGTTTACTGGTTAGACTGGTTATAAACACTAACCAGTAGCTGTATACTGGTTAGACTGGTTATAAACACTAACCAGTAGCTGTTTACTGGTTAGACTGGTTATAAACACTAACCAGTAGCTGTTTACTGTTTAGACTGGTTATAAAACACTAACCAGTAGCTGTTTACTGTTTAGACTGGTTATAAACACTAACCAGTAGCTGTTTACTGGTTAGACTGGTTATAAACACTAACCAGTAGCTGTATACTGGTTAGACTGGTTATAAACACTAACCAGTAGCTGTTTACTGTTTAGACTGGTTATAAACACTAACCAGTAGCTGTTTACTGGTTATAAACACTAACCAGTAGCTGTTTACTGGTTATAAACACTAACCAGTAGCTGTATACTGGTTAGACTGGTTATAAACACTAACCAGTAGCTGTTTACTGGTTATAAACACTAACCAGTAGCTGTTTACTGGTTATAAACACTAACCAGTAGCTGTATACTGGTTAGACTGGTTATAAACACTAACCAGTAGCTGTTTACTGGTTAGACTGGTTATAAACACTAACCAGTAACTGTTCTTAACCTGGTTTATAAACACTAACCAGTAGCTGTATACTGGTTAGACTGGTTATAAACACTAACCAGTAGCTGTTTACGAGTTAGACTGGTTATAAACACTAACCAGTAGCTGTTTACTGTTTAGACTGGTTATAAACACTAACCAGTAGCTGTATACTGGTTAGACTGGTTATAAACACTAACCAGTAGCTGTTTACTGGTTAGACTGGTTATAAACACTAACCAGTAGCTGTTTACTGGTTAGACTGGTTATAAACACTAACCAGTAGCTGTTTACTGGTTAGACTTGTTATAAACACTAACCAGTAGCTGTTTACTGGTTAGACTGGTTATAAAAACTAACCAGTAGCTGTTTACTGGTTAGACTGGATATAAACACTAACCAGTAGCTGTATACTGGTTATAAACACTAACCAGTAGCTGTTTACTGGTTAGACTGGTTATAAACACTAACCAGTAGCTGTTTACTGGTTAGACTGGTTATAAACACTAACCAGTAGCTGTTTACTGGTTAGACTGGTTATAAACACTAACCAGTAGCTGTTTACTGGTTGGACTGGTTATAAACACTAACCAGTAGCTGTTTACTGGTTAGACTGGTTATAAACACTAACCAGTAGCTGTATACTGGTTATACTGGTTATAAACACTAACCAGTAGCTGTTTACTGTTTAGACTGGTTATAAACACTAACCAGTAGCTGTTTACTGGTTAGACTGGTTATAAACACTAACCAGTAGCTGTTTACGAGTTAGACTGGTTATAAACACTAACCAGTAGCTGTATACTGGTTAGACTGGTTAGACTGGTTATAAACACTAACCAGTAGCTGTTTACGAGTTAGACTGGTTATAAACACTAACCAGTAGCTGTTTACTGTTTAGACTGGTTATAAACACTAACCAGTAGCTGTTTACTGTTTAGACTGGTTATAAACACTAACCAGTAGCTGTTTACTGGTTAGACTGGTTATAAACACTAACCAGTAGCTGTTTACTGGTTAGACTGGTTATAAACACTAACCAGTAGCTGTTTACTGGTTAGACTGGTTATAAACACTAACCAGTAGCTGTTTACTGGTTAGACTGGTTATAAACACTAACCAGTAGCTGTTTACTGTTTAGACTGGTTATAAACACTAACCAGTAGCTGTTTACTGGTTAGACTGGTTATAAACACTAACCAGTAGCTGTTTACTGTTTAGACTGGTTATAAACACTAACCAGTAGCTGTTTACTGGTTAGACTGGTTATAAACACTAACCAGTAGCTGTTTACTGTTTAGACTGGTTATAAACACTAACCAGTAGCTGTATACTGGTTAGACTGGTTATAAACACTAACCAGTAGCTGTTTACTGGTTAGACTGGTTATAAACACTAACCAGTAGCTGTTTACTGGTTAGACTGGTTATAAACACTAACCAGTAGCTGTTTACTGGTTAGACTGGTTATAAACACTAACCAGTAGCTGTTTACTGTTTAGACTGGTTATAAACACTAACCAGTAGCTGTTTACTGTTTAGACTGGTTATAAACACTACCCAGTAGCTGTTTACGAGTTAGACTGGTTATAAACACTAACCAGTAGCTGTATACTGGTTAGACTGGTTATAAACACTAACCAGTAGCTGTTTACTGGTTAGACTGGTTATAAACACTAACCAGTAGCTGTTTACTGTTTAGACTGGTTATAAACACTAACCAGTAGCTGTTTACTGGTTAGACTGGTTATAAACACTAACCAGTAGCTGTTTACTGTTTAGACTGGTTATAAACACTAACCAGTAGCTGTTTACGAGTTAGACTGGTTATAAACACTAACCAGTAGCTGTATACTGGTTAGACTGGTTATAAACACTAACCAGTAGCTGTTTACTGGTTAGACTGGTTATAAACACTAACCAGTAGCTGTTTACTGGTTATAAACACTAACCAGTAGCTGTTATGGTAAACACTAACCAGTAGCTGTTTACTGGTTATAAACACTAACCAGTAGCTGTATACTGGTTAGACTGGTTATAAACACTAACCAGTAGCTGTTTACTGGTTAGACTGGTTATAAACACTAACCAGTAACTGTTTACTGGTTAAACTGGTTATAAACACTAACCAGTTGCTGTTTACTGGTTTGACTGGTTATAAACACTAACCAGTTGCTATTTACTAGTTAGACTGGTTATAAACACTAACCAGTAGCTCTTTACTGGTTAGACTTGTTATAAACACTAACCAGTAGCTGTTTACTGGTTAGACTTAAAAGCATCAGATTTTAATGAGCAGATCAGGGTCTGACTCGCATCCTTATTATTTTTTTCACCATGTCAAAAGAAAAACACTCGGCCCTTCAAAATAAGAGCACTCTCTAGTTCCAGCTTATGCAGTTGGGACGTCCTGAGAACGGATGTGTTCTATATCAGTGCAGCATGTTGGAAACAGACCAGCTCAGTAAATTAAAATGAACGCTTATGTTTCTCTATTTTAGACCCGCTGTGGTTTAAAGTCCTTTTCCAGCAGGGACAGTAAAAATGGCCGCCTCCTCACACAGGAATTAGTTGTACTAACACACTTTCTTGTTCTGTGCTTCTAGTGATAGAAATATCCTTTTTTCCCAGCAGCAGGGGAGAAACACAGAGCAGATTTATATCGTTTTAGCTGTTGAGGTTCCAGTTTTCTTAAACTAGCTCAGAGTTCATCAATCATTCTTCCAATGCATGTTTACAGGAAACTGATTGTGCTTCTCTTTGTTCCATTTTAGTTGATCATGTTCCTGACAAAGAGACGCGAAAAAGGAAGCCGAAGAAGACGTTCGAGATCGACTTCAACGACGACGTCAACTTTGACAACTACTTCCGCACCACCAGGGTAAACCTCCTACAGCGCTGCTGATTTATTCCAACCGTTCAAAATGGAAAGTTTTAAATTCTCAACAGATGATTGTTTGTTTTTGTTTGCATCAGATGTTTTTCTGTTTACTTAATGACAGACTGTGGTTGGTGTTCATGCCTAACATCACTGACTCACTCTTCTTGTTGTGCCTTCGCTGAATTTCACTGAGCCTCTGACGGTCGCAGTGTTTCCTAAAAGGAGGCAGAGGATGGGATTAGTCAGTGGGATTAGAGGTCCGGGCAATGCTTCTGATCAGCTGTGATTTTTATTCACAAAAACTTAAGAATTAAAGTTGTTTATCTAAATCTGGATTATTTTGCCTCCAGCTTACTGGAATAAGGCAGTGAACATCCATTTAAAATGACTTGGACAGTGCCTTGATATGTGCCAGTACTCCTCCACGTTTTATTACATGTCATCTGCAACTTTTTTTTTTTTTTTTAATGAATAGAAATCTTTAAAAGGTTCTGGTTTTAAAGAACACAGCAGACATTTGGAGAGCAAGCTTCCACCAGGA
This sequence comes from Cyprinodon tularosa, assembly GCF_016077235.1. Taxonomy (NCBI): domain Eukaryota; kingdom Metazoa; phylum Chordata; class Actinopteri; order Cyprinodontiformes; family Cyprinodontidae; genus Cyprinodon; species Cyprinodon tularosa. The sequence goes on along the minus strand of NW_024038597.1, from coordinate 535,522 downwards.
GCTGCAGCCCCCATGTTCAGCTGTTAAAGAGGCCTTGGACAAATCAGAGGCAGCCATTGAACACCGGTTTCACTAAAGCCCCATTCCCACTACCCTCTGAAAACCGATCCGTGCCGAGCTTGGATCCTTACCCCAATTACACAAATCAATAAATTAATCTTTATTGTAAACTACAATTCACATTGCAATTGAAGTTTCAGTTCATCACAATACATCACTTACATTAGGGTGGGGGGGCTGAGAGGGGGAGCAGATCTACTGAGGCCATGTGTGCCACAGAACGCTGCTAGTAGTGCATTCTTATGGCTTCCCAGGTCCCAGGCGTTTACCTATAGCGCTGCCTTTAAGCGCTCCTAGTGACAATCTAGGGTACTACTGTTCTCTAGAGGTAAACAAGGAAATCAACATGGTGGCGCCCGTAACATTCAGGAAGTTTGTGGAGAGCGCGGCGAAGAAGGCAGAATTTGGTGAATCTACTTGACTAGGGGTGGAAAGGTTCACAAAATCCACGGTTCGGTTTGGTTCACGGTTTCGTGGTCACGGTTTTCGGTTCGGTATATGTTGATTGTTAGCCTGACATGTTGGTCATGTCGCTGTTGGCATAAACAAAACGTGTTGCACAATGCTTGCACACTGTTGCACTTTTATCCACAGCTTTCTTTCCGCCGTCATCGTAGGTCGCTCTAAATGCAAAGTGGTCCCATACAGCAGACCTATAAAGTGCTGCTGGCGCGTCTTCCAACTCCTGTTCTTTCCCACTCGCCATACCCACACAATTCTCCACAGCAACTGATTTTTTCCCTGCTACACCCGGCTACGCTGCTTCGCTTCTTCTTCTTCTTGTTTACTACTGGTAGTTGGCTTTGGTCGCAGTACCGCCACCTTCTACTCTGGAGTGTAAACGCTTCGCCTATGAGAAAAAGGAGCAGCGCATGAACCGAACGCAACACACGCGAACCGAACCGAGACAGTCGAACCGAACGGTTCGGACGGTTTTTATAAACCGTTCCATCTCTATACTTGACAGAGTCAGCTTTTGGGAAGTGGATACGACAAACGATAGTCTAATCAGGGCTTATAGACGCAGGAAACGACGACAGATGTTAAGGTTCATCACACTGCTAAGCACTGGAAATCATGTGGCACGGTAGGGAAGCTAGGATTTTTATGAATGTCTGAAATTTCCTGATTACGGAGGCTGACTGTAAGAGGATGACGCAGTCTGCTCATGCGCTCTTTGTTATCTAAGAACCGAGCCAGAACTGAACCGCTCTGAGCCCTACTGATGAACTAGCACCATGTTAGAGCAGTTTTGTTATGTCTGATCTGGGCCGGTTCAGGTGTGCGTGTCATTTAGACTCAACTAGTATCTCGGTCACCGTGCTCGGACCGATCTCTGCCCGCCGTCTAAAGGGTAGTGGAAATGGGGCTTCCAGTAACAGCCATTTAAAATGGCCCTTCCCAGCAGCCGAATGGCAGCAAAATCCTCTCCATCTTCCAGCCACTGGCCGCCTCCTCGGCATCCATATTTTTTTTCCCTCTGACTCCACCCTTTCACTGAATTACAGGGTCTAACCAGAGATGATGCTTCTCTTTAGATCTTAGTGTCCACAAATCATGACAAAAAGAATATTTTATTACAAATATTGAGGTTTAAAAAGGAATCTTAGAGGAACCATCAAGGAAAGTGGGGAAAATTTTGAATGGCTACTACTTTAAGTTATTTTGTAAAAAAGGGAATTGGTAAAACATTCTGTGTCTAGTTGAGCAAAGCAGAAGAAACCCTGAAGCTGCAGCAGCGGATGGTTTTTCTAACCTTTGACTCTAAATACAATTGCATGCCACACTTTTCAGATTTTTCTTTGGGAACATTTTAATCTATGCATTATTATTTTTAGGCATATTTCTGTGTTGTTTTATAGCACATAATCCCCTTTAATCCTTTTAGTTTTGTGGCTGTAATGTAACTAAATCTGTAATTATCCAAGTGATCCTCTGCAGTTCGCTGAAAATCCGATGACTCCCACACGTTTGATTTAAATGATAAGAGTTTCTCTTTTGTCGGTCATTATAGGCGGCGACCACCAACAGCAAGTCGGCCCTCAGTGCCAGCAACAAGAAGACAACCCTCCCTGCAGATTTCAGCTTTGCCCCAGAGACGCTTTCCCAGCTTAGCCTCAAACCCTGCAGCTCGGTGAGGCTCGGCTCAAACGGTCCAACTGTTGAAGTTTTTATTTTCAACCTGATGTTAAAAAAAATAAAAACGTGTTTCCACCACCAGCTGAGTCAAGCGGCCCAGAAGAGGCTGTCTGGAGAGCTTGGAGAGAACATTGGGGATTACGACTACAACAACGCCAACGACACGGCTAACTTCTGCCCAGGTCTTCAGGTAAAGCAGCGTCAGTGGAGCAGACCTGAAGGATGCTGGGTTCATCCCTCAGTGATTCTGAGAAATCAAAAACCTGAAATCCCACACCCTCCGTCGCCGCCCTGCTGCGCTCCAAAGCCTACAGCCTCCGCTGTTCCTCCCGTCTACTCCGCTTCGACTTCCTCTGGGCTCGAGGAGCGCATGCGCGCTATTATATTTAATTCATAGAAGCAAAAAATTCAGAAATTAACGCTTAATTGCGTATGACATAATTTTAAAAAAATCCCGATCAGCATCCAGCATATGTGCAGTTTCTGCCCGAATATTTTCATTTTGCTGTCAATCTAACTAAGATCTATGTTTGTTCTCTGCTTCCAAACTCTTCATCCAGGCCTGTGATAAGAAGTTTCTTTTGACTGGATTTGATGAAACTTTTAAGCCTCTCTGTATAAAAATATTTTTTTACTGGAGATGAGAAATCTGTTTCCTGGTCTATTGAAGTACCGATAGTTTGCATCCAATCATTTAATTTAACAGTCTTAGCTTTGGGAGAATATATATATATATAAGATTTATGCTCTAATTTGTAGTTACCGATCTGTCGTTACAATATTTTAATTTGACAAACCGGATTTTCTCTTTGTTCTTTGTTTTTGTTGTTTTTTTTTTGTTTCCTCCGCTCTATTTTTATCCATTTGCTCCTGGGCGTAATTCTCCCTCCCGTGCTGCGGTGGCGCTAAACCTATTTTGCCCTCCTACGTCGCTTCCTGGTTATACTCTTACAGCAGTGTGTCGCAGTGAGCTTGATGCAGACATTTTTGATTTATGCTCAGTATTGAAGCGTGGTCTGCGCTACACGCTGTGGGTCTAGATACGGCCGAGGCGGCGAGGAAGTGGGGGCGAGTTTAGTCCGACGACGGAGGGACATGAGGGCCAAAAAGAGCGGAGATCCAGGTGGAAAAAGGGTCCTAGCTTTCTCGCGCACCTCGCTCTTCTAGCGGGTCAAACTTCACGAGTTGTTTTCCGCAATTGCGGTCATAAAAACAAAACAACCCGGCCTCCTGTCTGCGGTCAGCTACAATCTGGGAGAAGAGCAGTGGAGCGTCTGTGGAGGGGGCGGGACGTCTGGAGCCGAGGTATTGAATTCCACTGATTATGTGCAGTATTTTTTGATGCAAAGCCTTTCAGAATCTATAACGCAGGGGAATGAGGTTTTAATAGGAATAGATGGATTGCAACTTTTCTACTTCTGTTATTTGCTGTTGTTTCTCGAAAAAAATGCATAACGATATTACAGCTTTCATTGATTTATTTCAAATTTGAAACATTGTCTAGCCTAAGGTGTAAAAAAACAAACAAAAAACAATTGAATCGAATCGCGGTGTATTCTTGAGTATCAAAAATAATTGAATCGTTGGGTCAGGAAATCGATACTGAATCGAATCGCCATGATGGGTGTGATTTACACCCCTAGTACGTGGACGGTGACGTGTGGAGGAGTAGCGGTGGATGTGGAACAGTCCTGATTAATTAACAGACAGACAAAAACTCAGCACGACGTACGAGAGGAGCGCTGACGGAGTATGGGGAATCTGGGAGTTAGGCTGAAGCTGTTCTACCTCTGTTTCAGGGCGGGGACAGTGACGAGGATGTTGAAGGATTTGGCGGTTCAGAAGACTCTCCGCCTTCGGGTGACGGTCTACTTCCACCTTTGCAAGATCTTGGGGATGTGACCACATACGGGGAGGGGGATCTGGTTCCAGAGCCACACAGGGTAAGTCGGATTAAGTTTTATTTGATTTAGGTTTTATTGGCGGCGTTCAGACAGGAGTAGCAGGAGATCAGGACAGGAACCCACACCCAGGATAGTTTCAGGTGGAAGTACTTCCTGGACCCACTGAACCAGGAGCATCTCTGGAGGGTCTAATGTTCTATAATGAACGAAGCGCCGTGAGTGGCTCTGCAAGCTGCGGGTTGAAGCTCCTCTGGTCTGATGGGACGGTGAAGCCACTATAGCCCCGGCGATTGGTGGCGTAATGTCAGAAAGCAACAGCATCCAATGTGGCTGGAATGGCGTTTGTTTAGAACGCACCGTTAAAAACAGTGGGGCCGTTTTCAGGATTATAGAAGGAAATCAGCTCCACACTTTTCAGATTCCTGTCTATATGCCTGTTGCATGCAGAAGCTCTCATCTCGAAACGTATGTGAACCTTTTTATGGGTCTGTGTTTCCAATGCCTGTTGTTCTGCTTTAAGGTGAACAAAATAGAAATCAACTACGCCAAGACGGCGAAGAAAATGGACATGAAGAGGCTGAAGAGCAGCATGTGGACGCTTTTAACAGAGGTCCCAGAAAAACCAAAACAGGTACGCCCCCCTCCCTTTCTTCTTTTTTTCTTAAGTCTTGCATTCAGAGTTTCCTCCAGCAGGGAGCCGTCTGGGTTCTCCTGGTTTTGTTCAATTGTGTGTGTTCTAGTGTGTTTTATTGTTTTTTTTACCTTGATGTTCCCAGCAGGAGGAGGAGACTGCAGCGGCTCCAGTGTGTGGAGAGAAAGCCTTCAGTCAGACCACAAAGACTCTGCTTCAAAGGTACCTGCTGCCCTGGCTGCTCTGACAGGACACACGTGAAGAATAACAATCAGAGCAGCTCTCTTGCTGCATGACCGCCGTGGATACGAGCTCATTCAGCAGGAAAACAATCACCCTTTAGTGCTTTTTAATTCATTCCACTTTCACTGCATAGATAAGTCTGACTTTGGTTCAGGGAAAGCAGAATTTTATTGAAAGCGTCTCTCTTGTTCTGTTTCTTTCCTTGTGGGGGTCCAGGTTACCAAGCACTATGGCTCAGAACCTGTCGGTGCCGCTGGCGTTTGTCGCTCTGCTTCATCTTGCTAATGAAAAGGTGAGTGCGCTCGAACGCAACTCCTTTTACGAGTCGGTTCTGCTGGTTAAAGTCCTGGAGAATAAAGGCGGACTTATTCCCTGAATGTTTAAAGGTGGGTCGGTTGTTCTGCTCCAGCAGGCCGGTTCCTTCATACCACAGAGATCTGTTTTTTAGAGGCTTCCTGCATAGAATTTACATTTTAAACTTCAACTCATGCATGTAATCTCTAAACTCCCCCATCATCCACTAATAAAGGCCACTTTGCTGCCTAGTTTTTCTTTAAAGGAAAAGTCCAATCAGCAAGGAGTAATCAACGGATCATTATTTATACCTAAAACGAATATGATCACAGGGATTTAATAAATTTAGCGTTAATCATTAAAAAAAAAATAATAATTTTCACTAAGTCTGGGAGTGGCCATTTTTCCCCAAATACATTCTCCCCGCTTTCCAAGCTAAATCAATGGGAAGTACTAGACACATCTGCAATCAACAACAATTATTGAAGATTTCCAGAGGACTTCACCATTGAAATTCACCAGAGCTATAGTGAAACTGGCAATGCCCACGTGCATGGCAGCTGGATGCTGGAATACATCGGGGAAAAGTGAAATAAAGAGTTATTCCACCTTTCTGATTCCTGATCCTCCACGGACGGGTTGGTCGTTGGATCGCCAACTTGAAGAGGGAGGACTTGCCATCGAACTTCTGGCCAGAGAAAAAACCCGTAATATGTAGCCAACATTTGGAAGAAGAATGTTTTCAAGATGACTTGGATAATAGCGCCTTGTGACAAACACCAGATACAGCACTGGGACTTGATCAACAGCCGATACCGCACCTTAGACGTATGCAAGAATATTAAAAAAGGTGAACTGATTCTTAAATATTTCAGTTTAATATGGGAAACTGAAATAAAAAATTAAAAAAAACAACGGTTCTCCATCATTGGTTCCGTCCCGATAGCGGAACCAATAAAGCGTTGTTGCGGCCGGGACATTTGGGAGATGCGCCATTAACTTTTTGTCTGGAAAATATGAGCAAGTGTAAATGTAACCAAAATTGTCTCCAGCCAAGAGTTTCCTCCACGGCTAAAACCAGGGAACATACATGAGGCTCAGTGGATTTAATGCAAGAAGTCATTCAAGCTCAGAACGATGGGAATGAAGGCAGTGGAGTCGCACATGCGAAACACAAAGCATCAAAATGGAGTTACAGAGAAACAGCCGGTATTTCTCAGTTTAGTTCCACCCTTGTCTCTGCAACGCCTCCACTTATCACCAAATCAAACATACTAAGAAAACCATAGAAAGAAAAATAGCTGCAAAAAAGACTTAGCACTGGTTATGTTGGGGCTTTAAAACTGATTTGTTTTGTTCCCTGCTAAAACAAAGTTTGTGAATTCAGTTAAATAATTGTTCAAATATATCTGTCATTTGTGTGTTTTTAGCTTTCTTCCTGTATGGGAAGCTTTTCAAAATTTGAAACATTAGTGCAGTGGTTTATGTTAAAATAAACCTTTGGGTTAAGTTGTCGCGAGCGGGTTTTTCTTGTTTTCGCTAAATTTTATTTTAGTATAATATGAAGAAAAAAAGTCAGAATTCTGACTTTTTTTCTCATACTAAAATAAAATTTAGCGTAAACTAGGCTTTGTTGGACTACTTTATAAAGCCTTCGACTCAACGCTATTTCTGACATTTTGAATTGAAAAAGCTTCCTGGATGGGAAGCAAAACGTCTTTAAACAAAGTCCAGTGGATTGTTTTTTAACTTTTTTGGAAAGAAAACGTAATAGATTAATAATGGAAGGTTAATATTGTACAACAGATTAGTCACATGGTGTCATTTTCTCCAGGCTGCGCTGCAGGGAAAATAAACATTTCATAATGAATGCTTATTATGTATTTCAGCCTTTAAAGCTACAGTGTGTAATAATTACAGGGATATACAGTCAGAAATGTAATATGTTATACATAACTATGTTATTTATCATCATCTACGAGCTCAGCCTCTTAACCTTAATATTTGCGTTGCCTTAGAATTCGTTATTTATAATTACATAGGAGCGGGTCTCGCAGCCATGGAGGCAGACATCTTTGCGCTACGGCAGCGCAGAGGCAACAAACTAGCGATTGCGAGATCGCCAAAATGTCACAACGATGTAGAAAAAATAACGGGTATATTTATTATCTTAAGTCTACATTAAATCTATACCCTACACAGACTAATGAAATACTATCTGTAGAATTATCTATGTAAACAAACCTCATCACTTGAGAAGGTAGGTGATGCGGACGTTGTGGAAGACATTTTGTCCCGTAACGCTCGCCATACTGTTGGGGGGGAGAAGCGGTGGGGGGGAGATGTTCATGTTGCTGCAGTCTGACCGCTAGATGTCGCTAAAAGTTACACACTGTAGCTTTAATTGTGGGCTACTATACACTTGGAGCCCTTAGGAGGCTTATATAGCATTTATACATTTTTGCGGCTCCAGACAGATCTGTTTTTGGTTCGACATTACTCTTTGGTTTAGATTAGCGGACAACGGTCCGGATCCGGACCTACCTGCTGGCTAACCCGGACCCAACCTCATTTAAAAGATTTATAAATTACTGCATGTTGTCCGACAACGGTGTCTAACCCCAAAATCTCACATCCTCCATATCCGCCCCGCTCTGCTCCAGACCTCCTGCGCAAAGCAAAGCCTACAGCCTCCTCTGCCCCGACTTCCTCAGAGCTCAAGGAGAGCATGCACTATATTATTATGAAATTCAGGAGCAAAACATGCAGAAATTAACGCTTAATTTAATACGACATATTCAAAAATCCCCACCATCATCCAGCCAGCATATGTTGCCAGCAGCCTAACGCCCATTAAGTCAGTCAGTTTAGGTGTTTTATAATATATGGGAATCATGAAATTGTTTATATAACAAACTGAACGATTGTTCTCTACTTCAAAAATCCCTTTAGAGTTTAAAATGGAAACATTTTCTATTTTTTTTCCTTTCATTTATTTAAAAAATTCAATGTATAACATGGATGCATAAAAAAACTCATTTTATTTCTGTGTTAAATTATGTTTAAAGTAACAGATTAAAATCAGAAATGTCTCCAGACCTTTACTAGTTGATAATTGTCTTTATTTGGACTCTGCTGGTTTTTATGCTCTGCTTTAGATCTTTAGTTTTTTCCAAGTCCAATTAGGAGTAGATTTGATTTTATGTTTGGGCAAACATCTAATCTTTCGCCACTAGATGGCCTCAGTAAGCATTAGATGCTAATATTAGGCATCTTGAATTTAACTATTTTGCAACACGTTTGGTAAAGAGCTTTAGAAATTCTCTGCAGACATTTTCATGTGGATATTTTAGGCTATGAACACGATGAAGGCTTAAACATCAAATCATCCAATTAAACATCATCCATAAAAATGAAGGCTTTGAATATTATTGACACTAATGTTAGCTCTAACTACCATCCCTGATTCTGATCAAACATCCTCTCTGCCGTTTAGTGTTTGATTAAAATCACCGATTGATGGCATTCAGTGTTATGCTGTATTGTTAAATCCTTGATTTGTTAAAAAAAAGGTCCTTAAAGGTGCTTAAATAATTTTGGGAACCCAGAAACCATTAATACTTTAGCCTTTCCGGTTTAACTTTAAGAACTATAAACATCGACCCACTGCATTTTATTTTTTTACTTTTTGGAAAATGAAAACATTCCCACCTAGGCTGTACGATCTAAGCTAATATTTCATGATGACAGCTTTGCTGTCCACAGCAGTGACATCACAGGAGGGGTTGTTACCTCACATATTCCAGCCCGTCAGCTGGACCCTCGCAGATTAGAGGTTAAAGGTCACAGCGTTGGAGGCACAGACAAGACCACACTGAGGAAATCTGGATTTAAAGCAAAAAGTTTATAGAAAAAATTGGTCACACAAATATACCTTAGAAAAGTGTATAAGAATAACATAATAGTGAAGAGTTAAAAAATAAACAATAAAATCCAGCACTGTAAAATGTTTTAACAATATAAAACTGTGCACCTGGAGAATAAATAACCAATATACAGCTGTGGATATTTTTACAGTAATAAATATTTGAAAATAGCAGCAGGTTATTTAATTAAGATAGAATCTGTGCAAAATCAGCCTGAATGGAAGAACTGGTTGAGGTTGTTGGGAACAGTGGTGGTTCTAGACTCTTCCAGTTGCTGGGAGGAAGGATCTGTGATAACGCTCCCTGGTGCATTTAAGGTGCAGCAGGCTGCCACAGAAGGAGCTGTCCAGTTCAGCACCAGCTTCATGCATGGGGGGGGGGACATTATCCAACAGAGATGTTCATTTATTTAGGATCCGTCTGTTTCCCACCTCCTGCACTGAGTCCAGAGGGCATCCAATCACAGAGCTGTTCTTCCTGATCAGCTCATCCAGCCGCTTCCTCTCAGCTCCAGATAAGCCACTGCTCCAACAGACAGCTCCATAGAAGATGGCTGATGCTACAGCAGTCATAGAAGGTCTTCAGGAGCGCTCCTAAAGACCTGAGTCTCCTCAGCAGGAAGAGTGCTCTGACCTTCCTGATCCAGAGCCTCAGAGCTGGGAGTTCAGTCCAGGTTGTTGTTAATGTTTTCTGGTATTGTGTAACTAACCCAGGAACTGAGGAACCATTCATTTTAATGTTGGAGGCCAAACAAAGCTCTGACTGGTCAGGACGGTTCATACTCCCCCTGATAAAGGTTTTGTGGAGTTTTTTAAAAGACCCAAACTCTCCGCTTTCAAAAAGAGAGCGTGCAAAAACTCATTTATCGTGCACGCTCTGTTTAAAAGTTGCGGTTCTCATAGCTTATACACGCTTACTGTGTCTGACCGTCTGCCCTAACCCCTAAATCCCTCAATCACTATATAGAGCGGGGACGATATAGTGAACTCAGTTAACTGACAGTTCGTACAGATGATCACTGCTGTTTGCTCCGTTGGTCACATAACGAAGGCACACCGCACGATGCCTGAGCCATCTTTGCTATTAGTTGCTGCTGTCGGGTAGCGACAGCGGGCCGCTGTGACTGCAAATCCCATAATGCTTTGCGAGGAGAGCTCTCCCTGCTAATCATTCTTAGATATATCTGCCTCTTCTGATACACTTTGTAGACACTTTCTCTTACGACCCTCGGCTATTTTCAAAGAACCGCGGTGAGAAAGGTGAGCTTCAATGACTCTGAAACCGTAGCTCACCACAGATACACGCTTGAAAGAGCGCAGAAAAAGATAGCTAACGAGAAGAGCGCGTAGGAGGGCCTTACGTAAACATATCACCAGAATGATTGACAGTTAGGAGGACCACTTATTTAGCTGATCCACCCGGAAATAAAAGATCATCCTCTATACTTTTGTAGTTTTGGACGTGTGGATATGATGGTTTTGAAGTTTTCCTCAGAGGGTCGAGGTTCTTGGAGAGGGAACACAGTTTTAAGGACTGTTGTATGACTTCAGTCCCAGCAGTAAGATGTTCCCTCTCTTAACAAACTGCCAGTAGAGTAAAACCGTCCAGGTTAACAGGAGCAGATATCAGAGGGAGCCAACAGAAACATGATCATTAGTCACATTTAAACAGAAGTTACATCGGTACTTACTGAGGTCAGCAGCGATACCCGCGATTCCCAATTTGATCACCAGTGGATGTTAAAATAAAACTACTTTCCCACTAAAACATGCTCTGTTGTTTCTAACTCTTTGAGCCGGGCGTACGCTGTACGATTTTTTTTTTGTCCTTTTCAGGACGATTTTCCAGTCATACCAGAATTTTCGATCAGGCTGATTTTCAGCTCCACCTCCACATGAGGAATCGTAAGATCAGGAGAAAATCAAACCTGTTTGAAAGTCAGTCGGCCGTCCTAAGGTGGTCGTGGTCAAATCGCTCAGTTTGCAAAAAACGATTCTTCTTCCTCTCAGATGAAAAAACAGCATCATGGCGGGGGTGCCATGGAGTTCTTTCTGTCAAACTGACAGACCGTAGTAGCCATGTTTGCTCAGCCATGTCTTTGTCCAAATACGTCGTCTCCTTTTCTTTTTAGGGCTTTCAGCACAAATTGCCCAAATAGCCAAGGCAGCAGATTTCACTCTAGTGAGTTTCATGTTCCTCTTCTACTTGTTTCCGGATAGACGAGTCCGAGTAGCGCCATCTCAATGAGGAGCTGAGTCCCACCTGGTTTTTAGATGTACAGTGTGAGCAGGTAAATCGCATCAAAGCGTCGGGTCGCACAGTGTGAGAACAAACATCGTGAGCCGTGAACTTTATAACCCTGTGGTTTCGTTGTACAGTGTGAGCTGTAGCTGCGTGAAATTAGTGAAGAAATCATACAGTGTATAACCGGCTTTAGTTTGTGTTAAAAACAAACAGTAATTTGATCAGTGATGTTGTTTCTGTTCCGTTCCAGAATCTGGAGCTGGTGAAGGTTGACGACATGTCGGACATCATCATCAGACAAGGCCAGTGAGGCGAACCGAACCGTCAGGAAACAACGGCATAAAGATCCACACCTGGTGTCCATCTGCAGCTTCCTTTTCTCTCTTTATTGTACTTTGCTGCTGTTTTTACTTTAACTTTTTATTTGTTTTGTTCATGTGTATTCATCGTTCTTTTTTTTTTTCTCAGCGCTTTTATCTGCTGTTTTTAAATTGTTTCTATGTAATGAAAGGAATTTGCTGTTGTTCCTTCATAAAGGAAAAACTCTGTAGATAATTATCATCGATATTCATCCATTGTCAAAATAAAGGAGTTTTCTATAAACCTAGAGATGAATAATAAATTACCTTCCTGCCAGGAAGCTCATATTAGTTGCTGGTTGACACATCACGAGGCTGCTCTACCAGCAGCGTTCAACGCCTTCCTTAGCAATGTTTGCTCAAACCGGTTGGTCAAGGTCTGATGTTACCGCCTGGGTGGGGCTTTGTTTGACATCATCTCAGCGAGGAGCCGCCGCTGGGTAGAGAACTGGTTTCCAACCATCGGGGAGAATTCACGCCTTTTATATTTAAGTTAATTATAGTGGGAGCAATGCTTTTATTTGTTTATTTAGGATTGGGAAATGTTCTTAGTTGTGCACCTTTAGACATGAGCTCAATCCAAAGATAAACATGAAGGAAACTAGATGATAATTTGAACTAGAACATTTTTATATAACCTGCTAAAAAAAACAAGATTTCAGATTTATGGAGAATTCGTAAAAAAAAAAAAAAACAATTGTTATTGATAGCTGCTCTTTACAGATTCAAGAGAGCGATTAAAGAGTTAATGCACATTTTTACTGTAAAATTTCTTTAGCTTATGTGTTTATTGGTGCTATATAAATATACTGAAACTATTGCATTAAGAGAAGAAACTTTTCTGCAGGAAACCAAATAGCATGAGTAGAAATCAGATCAATTCTAAGTCATTTTCACCACAAATACTCCAAAGGTTCATTCTGAACTCTTCAGGTCTATAACACGAAACCTCAGAGAAAGAAGATTTTATCCAAACATTTAAACTGGGAATATTTTATAGCTTCTTAATTTATGCGTTTCTGCTCCTTAAAAATTTGTATTTAAATTAGAGAATTTTAATTTCCAAGAAAAGGAGGCATGCTTTAAGAAAAGTGCAGAGTATGATTGTATGTAACTTTAAAATAAAATCCAAACAGCTGCTTTCAGTCTAAATAAAGAAAAAGGAGCCCAGCAGACGGGTCGGGGGTAACGGTGAGAGGCTAAACGTGATGTTGGGTTCTATTCTGAGGATTTAAAGATTTGCTCATTCTAATAACTCTGCATCTCGACAAATCACCAGTGTTAAAAGACCCTAAGGGTGGGGCTAAGCAGGTCAGGATGACGGGAAATGGCAGCTAGCTTAGCTTAGCTCAGAGGAAAAGAAGACCTCACCTATTCAGCCAGGCCAACAATTCCCTTTAACGACCCCCCCCCCCTTTCAGAGACATAGACAGGTATGGGACATTGCAGGCTAACAAAGAAGCCAAACGACCCCCATTCCAGAGGGGTGGACCCCTTTGTTTGTTTCAATTTGCATGTTTTCTAAATCAAAACCAGGCTTTGTTGGGCTGCTGGATAAAACCTGGAACTCAGCGCTATTCCTGACACTTTGAATTGAAAAAGCTTCCTGGATGGAAGAGAAACGTCTTCAAACTTGGAAACAAAGTCCAGTGGATTTTTTTTTACTTTTGTAGGGCTCAGCTTAGCTTAGGCTCAGTTTAGCTTAGCCTCAGCTTAGCTTAGCCTTACTGAAGGATGAACAGTTAACTGAGGGAAGCCAATAGCTGCCCCGCAAAGGAGGTCTATAGAGTCTGAGCTGCTGTTTCATGGTGTTAACATGCAGCTGCAATAACGTAAGCATGGTGCGAAAAACTAGCCACTGTTCAACCTGTAGAGGGCAGCACTGAGACGGGTTGAAGACAAATATTGCAGAACTATATTTCTCATGAAAATGTGGAAAAATGCACAGCAGCATTAAAGTCGCGAGTTTTGGACCCAGATTATCTGCAGGAAAAGTTGATTTCAGGGTGAGTTGCACTTTAAAGGTTTACAGAGCATCTGCATGTGCAGAAGAAGAATAGCCCAACAAAGCTACCAAGGTGTCTACAACGATCTAAATGGAGAGTAAGATGCCAGATGAATCCCAGAGATCCACTGAACTCTAGAGGAGCTGCAGAGATCCTCGGTTCAGCTGTGAGAATCTTTTGCTGCATAATTTGAATTTGGATGTAGGTGCTCTGGTCAAATGAAACATAAACTGAACAAAAAAAAATAATGAGTGTGGCTGAAAACGAAAACAGTGTGACACACTGACAAATATTCAGTGATGGTGGTTCCACTCTCCTATAGATTTACTTCTTAGTTTAGCATCTGATCTATCATCAAAATGTCATTCTTAGCTATTATTTATTAATGTCTTTTAAACAGATGTGTCAAAAGTAAATCTTATCAAGCCTTTTAATCAAGCAAAAGTGTAAAAGTACATTTTAAAAACTAAGGCATAAAAGTAATGCAGGAAAACATGTTGAGAAAAGAAGCTTTCCTGCTCTATATTAAAGGGAAATTTTTCTACAATTCTGGATGATAACTTCCTTAAACTTTATTTTCTTAGTTTTATAACTAATAGTAGGAGTGTCAAATTTTAACTTTGCATCATCTTAAAAACTAGTTATTTTTGGTTTGTGGTGAACAACAAGTTGGGGCAGCACCGATTCCAACCACATATAAATGAATTGTCTGGATGAAACTGGTTATTTTTTATTGTATTTATTTTGTTAAATACCACAATGCCAGAATTAAAATGAGCTTAAATGAAACAAAACTAAACACTAAATTTTTAAAATGTAAGAAGTAGAAAGTTTTTTGAAAAATAAAGTAAAGTATAGATAGCTAAAATGTCTACTTAAGTAAAGTAACACACTATATGTACTTTATTAGTTGACCAGGGGCGGAGCTACATGGGGGGCCAGGGGTGGCCATGGCCACCTCTCCCATTCTTTTCCCTATAATACAGACAGTGGCAGCAGTAATACTCTCAATATTAAAACATTTTAATTTTTCATACATTAACACTTACTTGAAACGTGGTTAATTATGAACATAAATATACTAACTTTAAAGGGGTGATAGAATGATTCTATAGGGTCCTTAAGGTCTCTGAATAGGGTGTGTAACATTGGTTGGGCTGAAAATGGCATATTTTCTGTTCTATGAGCCCTAATGCAGCCTGGTTAAGAGCCTAAAATGAAACGACAGGTTTTCTTCTAGGTTTTCTGTTATATGGGGTAAAGAGAAAATGCAAAAAATGCACATCTTCAGTTAAATACGCAGATAAATAACAATTTTAATAAAAAAAAGTAGTAAATAAACAAATTTTGTAGATATTAGTACTTGTAAATCTCAATTTTATGCAGAGTAAATATTGATAAAAGTAGGTAAGTAATGACAATGGAAAAGATCCGACCCAGAACTCACACCTGAAACAACTTTATCCACTATATTTTATAACTAGGAAGTACTGATGTTTAAATATGTGCGTCTATTTGTTAGCAAAGGTTTGAAGAAAGTATAGTTAGCCTTTATTTGGAAAATATGGATGTTGTGGTTGTTAATTTTCCTATTGGAACAGTATAGTTTGACCCTGAGGTCAGTGGTGTTAAAAGTTCACACATTTGTTACTAAAGTAGAAGTATAGATACTGCAGTTTAAAAACACTCTGGTAAAAATTGAAGTATCAACTTGACCTCTTTTCTCAAGTAAAAGTGTAAAAGTATGTGCTCCAAAAACTACTTAAAGTATAAAAGTATAAAGTAACCTTTAAAAAAACACCCAGATGCCACTAGATGAATTGAAAGCTCAATTTTTTGACTTTTTCTAAATATTC
This sequence comes from Cyprinodon tularosa, assembly GCF_016077235.1. Taxonomy (NCBI): domain Eukaryota; kingdom Metazoa; phylum Chordata; class Actinopteri; order Cyprinodontiformes; family Cyprinodontidae; genus Cyprinodon; species Cyprinodon tularosa. The sequence continues at coordinate 519,860 of NW_024038597.1, read as the reverse complement.
TCTGAGATAGGGCCAAGGATGAGGGAGGTCTTGTTGGTCTCCGTCTCCCGATACGCTCTCGCCTGTGTCTGACCTTTCAGACATTTCAACATCTTTTCCTGAATCCTACATTGTAGCATGGCATAGACAATTCACGTTAGCAGTTTGAAGAACACCTGCTTGCTTCTGATGATTTCCTTTAGCTAACCAATGAGTGTTTGCGTTATATGACTCATCCAATCACACTAGTTTTCACTAGATGTGGGCGGAGCCAATGATCTGCATTGGATGGAGCACATGACGGGAAATAAATATTTAGAAACATTAAACCGAAGCCAAGAGTAACGAGTAACGATTGGTTTAAAAATGTAAGGAATAGAAAGTACAGATACTTATGGAAGAGGGTTAGGGCCACTGGAAAAAAAAAAAAAAAAAGTTAACATATTTTTAAATTTTATTTCAGTTTAATATGGGAAAAAAGTCAGAATTCTGACCTTTTTCTCAGAATTCTGGCTTTTTTCTCAGAACTCTGACTTTAATCTCAGAATTCTGACTTTAATTTCTCAGAATTCTTACAGCTAACAAACATGTTAGCTTCAAGCCACAGCCATGTCTGTTTTAGAGACTAGCTCTCTTGTTTTAATGACCTTCTGCTCCTCAATTAATGAGGCGACCCCTCGGGCACGTAAAAAGTTGCCTAATTCTGCCATTTTCCACCAATGTGTTACTGGCCCTCTCAAACAACTCACATCTTTGTCAGTGAAGCTGAGTGCTCAACATCTCTTCCTTCATGGTGCCCATCTACATTAAGATCGAACGTTCTGAGATTAAAGTCAGAATTCTGAGAAAAAAGTCAGAATTCTGAGATTAAAGTCAGAATTCTGAGATTAAAGTCAGAATTCTGAGATTAAAGTCAGAATTCTGAGATTAAAGTCAGAATTCTGAGAAAAAAGTCAGAATTCTGAGATTAAAGTCAGAATTCTGAGATTAAAGTCAGAATGCTGACTTTATTCCCATACTAAATTGAAATAAAATTTTAAAATCAGGAAACTTTTTTTTTTTTTTCCAGTGGCCCGAATCCTTTTCCGTAGATACTTGTGTGAAAATGTAATGAGTAGAAGTCAGAAGAAGGAAGAAAAATAAGTAATGGAGTAAAGTATTGATACCTAAAAAGTGTACTTAAGTACAGTAACAAAGTATTTGTACTTCCTCTGCCTAAGGTTCTGGTGCCGATCCGCTCTCGGCCACCCCTCAGCGTACGTTGGTTACTGCCTGGCCACCCTCATAAACCTGTTCTAGCTACGCCTCTGTACTCCTCTGCGTTTAAAGGTCATTGGTTTGGGTGTTTGGGTCTCTGCTTTTAGCCTGTTTGATTTTAAAAATAAAAAGTGACCAAACACTGAAAAACTGGGAAAATACTGAATGTTAGAAGAGTTTCCACTTTTATGACTCTTGGTTGGGATGTGCTAAGGCGGCAAACACCTAGGAGTGACGTCTTATCTGGAGTGGCACAGGTGCACAGGTGCAGTTTCAAAATAAAAGCATTTCATTTTCCATTTCTAATGTTGGCCCTAAACGTTTACATTATTCATCAGACTAAATATATAATGAGAAAATAGTAAATACTGTGGTGGTTGTAATGTTTGCTGGTAGAGAAGGTCGCCGTAATGTCGGTGAGTTTTATTGTGACAGACAGCAGGTTGTGATGCGGTCCACCTGTCGCTGCGACGCGGAGGAATTTAGCCGAAAAAACAACATTTACCAGGAAGTAAACCCGAGGAGGAAACGCAGGAGGAAGCTAAAAGTAGCAAACTTTTAGGTTTTAAAGGTGGTTTTAAACGGTTTTAAGTAAAAAGGAAGAGGTTTGGTGGAAACTTTGGGCCTTTTGACGATCCAGAGGAACTTTTTTGGCTTCTTCCACGATGGACTTTGATCCGGTAGGTGATGAGAACAAAGGTTTGATCCACCGGCGGCAGAAAAACAGCCAAACTGTGGAGCTGAGCTCAGAAAAACAGTCAGAAAACCAGCCAGACTGAGCAGCCTGTTCCTGTCCAGGAAGGCCGACCTGAGCGGAGAAAACTGAGCTAAACTCAGAGCCGCCAAATTAAATAACTTTCTATGGTTTCTGTTCTTTAGATCAGCCTAAAAACTGACATTAAAGCTGCATCCGCGTCACACATAAAGTTAAACCAGTAAATGGTTTTAATTTATCTCACTTCTTAAATCTGAGTTTTATCTGCGTCTTTTAATGATAAATGATAATAAAAATAGTTATTACTACAATCAACATGTGGGCATCTTTTTCTATATTTCCTATTCTGTGTTTTATTGATTGAAATGGGTCTAATATTAGCTGTTAAACTGATGGTTAGTGCCTTTACTATCACTAACTGCTCTTTACTGGTATGACTCGTAGATAGTAGTCCAATGCATTTTTTTCTTTTAGGCCATGAAGCAGCTTTCCATCATCCAGCAGCAATAGGTGGGGGAGGGGTACTCATACTTTCTCTGAAATCTAGCCTGATGTCGTTACTAACTTCAGCCTTTTTAGTTGAACTTTCTAGATAGCAGGAAGGGATCATCACAACCCGACACCTTTACAGAGGAACAGAAGACCCATTCAGCCAGGACAGCAATTCACTTTACAGTCATTCTGGCTTAAACATGTATATAAATGTTGTCTTTATCAGACAGACCAAAATTAAGAAAATATCTATTTAAAAAAAAAGAATGTCTTAAAATCAGTGGGGTTTTTTCTTCGTTATCTTCTGCAGGCCAATAGTTCTACGTCAGCCTTAACACCTAAATTCAGTCAATCATATATCAACGGTCATCTGTCTATCATTTTTTCGGTCATAGCATCTTGATTCATATGTCACAGCTAATATAAGCAAAGGTTGAAATCAGAATCCTTTCCTTTCCCATTGAGTTGCGTCCCAGTATTCACGGGGATGGACGTCTGTGTCTTCAGCAGGCGTAGAGCTAACAGAACTGGCAGCGTTGCGAGGCAAGGGCTCAAACATGTACGGCTGGAAGCCTTCTACACCAAACCAAGCTTCTGCCGCCCTGGCGTCCTCTTCCACAACATCTTCGTCCCCGCTTTCCTAGCCTCGTGAGACCATCCTGATCTCGCGAGCTTTCAAGGTTTCACTCGCAGATCAGTCTGGAGACTCTCCGTTAAAGAAAATTTGGAGCCGTTCACCAAACGAACGTCCAATCAGCGTTGGCTTTGAGGCGGGTTGAGGTGTGACGCAACGAGAAGCGCAACAGTTCAGTCTAAAGAACATGGCGGTTTCAGCCGATGAAACTAGCGTTAGCGTGGCTATCGAGCAAGTTTTATCGGAATTACAGAGTATTTCTTCACTGAAAGAAGAGCAAAACACTGCTCTGGAGGCTTTTCTCAGAGGAAAAGATGTTTTTGCTCTTCTCCCCACTGGTTTCGGCAAGAGTAGCCTGGCTTGTGGTTGTGTTTTCGTCGTCGCTCTGTTAGTACGTCATATACTTCGTTGATCTGATTGGTTTATTTGGCCCCTCTATCACCAACATAGGCCAATCAGCCAACCAGTATTTTCGCCCCTTCCCAAAATTACTTCTACGGAAGGTTTCCAGATGGATATACGGAGCAAATCCATCTGGCAGAGTCAGGCTACCGCTTTCCTCCTCTAAATAAAAAATGGATGACGGAGGAGACTCATCCAAGACCTCCGACACTAAACTCTCCTCCTCTTGCATGTTTCCGCTGTCCATAGCGTTCCTTGACAGCGTCGTTTCTAAGTCACCAATTTAGTGCTACTTGGTCCCAGTGGAATTTCCCATTGGGAACCTGCTAGCGCTAAGTTGCTAACTGGTTAGCAAGATGCTTCAGAGAAACCGGCCACAACCAAACTTGCTTGCGAACCTTCCGCCACAACAATCCCGCCCCCTTGATAATCGACCAATCACATTCACTTTATTCACTCGTGTAAAGTCGTGAACCACTCTGGAGAATTAGGAAATGCAACGATTGGAACGGCCAAATTTAACGATCCCCCTTTCAGAGACATAGACAGGTTTGGGGCATTTTTAGGCTAAAAAAAAAGAAACTAAATGACCCCCGTGCATGTTTTCTAAGCGAAAACAAGGCTTTGTTTTGGCCCACTCTATAAAGCCTCAAACTCAACCCTTTTTCTGACATTTTGAATTTAAAAAGCTTCCTGGATGGAAAGCGAAATGTCTTCAAAATTGGAAACAAAGTCCAGTGGATTGTTTTTAACTTTTTTGGAATGACTATGACCTGGATGACTGAGAATCTTCTCCAGCACATCAAACCCAGAGTTGTGATTAGAAGTAAGCTGGTAAAGGTAGAGATATTTCCCAGCTTCTATAAAAAGACGCTCCATTAAAGCATGGTTTGGTGCCGGAACCGTTTTGTTTTTTTACCGTTTAAAATGGTTCCAGTCTGATGGTTCTTAGTTTGGATGAAAGGAGCAGCTCAAATTTAACCAGAAGTTGGATCAGCAGAAAGTCTGAATTGTTTCATTAAAAGTCGGAGATTTCTCCTCCTGTCTGACCTGAAATCCAAACATCACCTTCATTTATTTAGCTTTTTTGGTTTGAGAAAATTATTTAAAAGGTTTATGGAGAAAAGCCTCCAATGCAAACTGATGAGCTGCAGCTAGACTGATGAGTCCTAACCGTTACAGGAAATATTAAATGCATGAAGCATAAAAATGTAAATTACCTTATTCTCTCTCTGATTTAGGAAAATAGTATTTGCTTTGCTGAGGAGCGTACAGTTAGGATTTGGAGCGGCTGCGGTAGACCAGGGAAATCAGCCGCTTTGCATTAACACTTAGTTTTAATCTTTGATTTTACATTAAACATGCTGCTTCAGCTGTTCTGGAAAAAAAGGCTTCCTGGAACAACAAGGTCAGTTTTCATGAGTCGAGCGAAGTGGAGACTTTTTATCTAGCTGCGAGTGAATCAGACACTTCCCCCATTTTTCTCTCACTAATCACTGGTGATGCTATCAGCCTTGCAGAGTGACTGGAAGGAGACGCTGGTATGGAGCGATTAAGAAAAGGCTGGGCTCAGTCTGTGTGGATAAAACCGAAAATGTTCCTGCAGCCGCTTTGGCTGAGGGGTTCAGAGGTTTCTGAGCGACCGGCTGGCCTTTATCTGATGCAGCTTTTTGGATTAAATCTATCAAGCTTTTTATTGTGGGACAAAAGGAAGGAATTGGACGAGACGTCAGACAACGGATGACGCAGGAAAAACCTGCTTTGTTTCCTAGAGACCAGTTTGTTTGGAGGCTGCTGCCGTCTTCTGGGATAAGGAGGTCTGTGAGAGCAGCTCCGTCACGCCTGCTGCTGTTTCAGCTTCCATCACTTTGCATCTCATTAAAAAACTACAGATAAGAAAACATGGCTTTCTGGTCACATTTAAGAAACACATGGAGTTAATTTTGTTCCATTATTTTTACAAAAAAAGAACAAGTTTTGTAAATGGAAATAAGAAAAAAAAGCAATCCTTTCTCAGATATTTTTAAGTTATTTTATTGTAAAATAAATATATATATTAGGGCTGAAACAGTTAATCTGATTAATAGATTATTGAAATAATCGTCAACTGAATTGGTAATCGATTAATCGTTAATTTGAGAATAGAGACAGTAAAATATGGCTTTAGCTGACAGAGCGATCCACTTAACGGAGGAATTATACCAAGATTGTAAAACATAAAAATAATAAAAATAAATTCCATTCAGTCTAATAAAACTATTTTAAAGAGGACCGCCCATTTTTTTTCCCCAACCTGTGATTTTCAGTCAGTGTGATGAAGCTGCATTAAATTAGCAGAACTAACATTTGAATATACGTGTTTCGTCCGTCACTAGTTCGCCGTTACACCTGCTGCCATATTCCAGCCAGCCTGCAGTGATGCGGTGTCCCTGTCATTACCTGATCCATCCCTCCATCAGCTCATTAGTTTGCCCATAGACACATCTTGGTCACCCTTAGGGGTGTAAATAATAATCGTTTTGCATCGATGCATCAATCAAACAGCAGACGATCCAATGCATCGATTCGTCCGCAAGAGAATCGATTCATGTTTTTTTTTCCTCCGGTCTATTTTTATCCATTTGCTCCTGGGCGTAATTCTCCTCCCGTGCTGCGGTGGCGCTAAACCGATTTTGCCCTCCTACCTCGCTTCCTGGTTATACTCTTACAGCAGTGTGTTGCAGTGAGCTTGATGCAGACATTTGTGATTTATGCTCAATATTGAAGCGTGGTCTGAGCTACACGCTGTGGGTCTAGATACGGCCGAGGCGGCGAGGAAGTGGGGGCGAGTTTAGTCCGACGACGGAGGGACATGAGGGCCAAAAAGAGCGGAGATCCAGGTGGAAAAGGGGTCCCAGCGTTCTCGCGCACCTCGCTCTTCTAGCGGGTCAAACTTCAAGAGTTGTTTTCCGCAATTTCGGTCATGAAAACAAAACAAGCCGGCCTCCTGTCTGCGGCACTGTCTGCGGTCAGCTACAATTTGGGAGAGGGGTGTCTGTGGAGGGGGCGAGGCATCTGGAGCCGAGGTATTGCACTGATTATGTGCAGGATTTTTTGATGCAAGGCCTTTCAGAATCTATAATGTAGGGGGATTATTATTTTTCAGTGAATGAGGTTTTAATAGGAATAGGTGGAGTGCAACTGTTTAACTTCTGTTATTTGCTGTTGTTGTTACAGCTTTCATTGATTTATTTCAAATTTAAAACATTTTCTAGCCTGTAAGGTGTAAAAAAAAAAAAAAAAAAAAAAAAAATATTCGAATCGAATTGTGGTGTATTCTTGAGTATCTAAAATAATCGAATCTTTGGGTCAGGAAATCGATACTGAATCGAATCGCCATAATGGGTGTGATTTACACCCCTAGTCACCCTCCATTTTATTTTATTAAAAAGACCTAAATGACGTTTCTTCCTCCCCTAAAATAGTAAGCGTGCTAAAATATGTGTTTTATTTTATTTCCTGAGAAAATAAATGCCTAAAAATCCTTTCTGTTTTATCGCTCATCTCTGCCTGATCTGCATCGGAAATAACATCCTACGCCACTTCTAGTGGCTAAATCTTTCAGTCTTGGATTAAAACATAAATCTGGTCTTTTTGAGTTTTTTGTTTTCCTTTCTTGTTAACATTATGGTATATAAAGCTTAATCTGAAGAAAGAAACAAGTGAAGCTCAGATAAAGATGGTTTAATCCTATTTTGCCGAACTTCTCTGAGCATGACCCATGATGACGGCAGAGAAGCTGTTTAATGAAGAAAATGTAAAAAGCATCAAAACTGTCTCACAAAAGTCATAAAACATTTTTTAAAGATGTATAACATTCTCTTGTGAGTTAAGGATAGAAATAAGTATCCCACGTCCTCCGTATCTGCTCACAGCAAAGCCTACAGCCTCCGCGGTTCCTCCTGTCCTGCTCCGCTCTGAGGTCCTTGGAGCTCGAGGAGAGCATGCACTATATTATTATTATTATTATTATTAAATTCATAGGAGCAAAACATGCAGAAATTAATGCTTAATTTCATATGACTTAATTGAAACTCACCATCAGCATCAAACACGTGTTTCTGCCTGAACATTTTCTTTTCATTGTGGATCTATGTAACAAGGATAATTAGGATCCTACTAAATTGGTTTGTTCTTTTTTTTTACTTAAATGCAAAATGTTTATTTGTTTTTTAACAATCTTATAATTCCTGCTCCAAGTGGGTTCCTCTGTCAGCTAAAGGCATGTTTTACAGTCTCTATGCTCCAGTTAACATTTAATCGATTGCTAAATTAGTTTATTATTTCAATAATTAATTAATTGGATTTATTGTTTCTGCCCTAGATTGAAGTGAAAACAATCAGAGCAATAAATGCAATTAGTAAAACTCAGTTTAAAAGGGGAAATTACAAAATATACAAATCATGTTTAAAGAGACATTTAAAATAATAAAATATGAATAAATGTTAAATAATAACAAATGAAATGTAAGAAAATCTCTAAAAAAAAAAATTCTAATTTTAATTTTCTGGATTTTATTATTTTCATTTTTAAAATGTTTTTTTTGTGAAAACTGGAATAAAATTAGATTGAGCAAAAACAAACTGCTCAGTTTTTAATCTGTGGTCTTAAAATGGCAGCAGTGAGAGGTTTTATGGCGTTGCTTTTGTAATCATGAATGTTGACTTAAGGTTTGAATATTTTTTTGATGAGTTTAAAGTTGGAAGGGATTATTGACCTTAGTGAGGAATAAAACGGATCCTCGGCTATCAGGCTCTGCTCCGTAAGCAGCTCCAGCCTCCAAACTTAAGCTCGTTAACTAAAGGGAAGCTTTTAAAGTTAGGTTTTTGTTTTTTAGCAGGATGTTAAACAATCCAGTGGACTTTGTTTCCAAGTTTGAAGACGTTTCTCTTTCCATCCAGGAAGCTTTTTAACTTAAAAATGTCAGAAATAGCGTTGAGTTCCAGGCTTTATATCAGTGGTAACCAATTTAAATCAGTGGGTCCAAATAAACAAAATCGCAACATTTTTATATAATAATCTGTTACTTTAACCAGAATTTAACACGGATATAAAATTAGGTGTTTATGCATCCATGTTATTCATTGAATTTTTAAATAAAAAGTATATTTTCAAAAATAGAAAGTTTTTCCATTTTAAAACCTAAAGAGTTTTTTTAAGTAGAGAACAACAATCTTTCAGTTTGGTTTATAGACAATTTCCTGATTCCCATATTTTCTGAAACACCTGAACTGATGGTTTGTTATTTTCTTTCTTTTTTCTGTCTTAATGTTGGCAGTGGGCTTTAGGCTGCCCTGCAAGGCTTTAAACCTGGGTTTAACCAGAGACTAAGCCATTCTCAAGCACATATCAAGGTGCTCATTTTGAGCCTGGATCCAGATTTATTGTTGATTCTGTTCATGGTGGAGAATCCTGCTTCACAGCAGCAGGTTGAGCCAAACATCCTCTAAATGTGCAGGGTCATCTTTGAGCACGCCATTTCACTTTTCTTTCACCAGTTCACCGCAGTTCTTCCAGCAGTCCACACTTTCTCTGCTCTCTTTTTCTCATGGTCTTCTCCTTCTTTCCCATCGCCCGGCTTGCCACAGGTTTGCCTGCTGTGTCTAAAAGTAGCAGCAGCAGCAACCCAGACTGACAGCTCATTGGCTCATTTGGATCACGTGCAGCCTGGAGCCGGACGCTCCCCAGGGCTTTACCGTATTAACAGGAGAAGAGGCGCAAGTTAAGTTAGACACTGTAGTTGGACAACATGCGGTAATTTATAGATGTTTTAAATCAGGTTTGGTCCGGATTAGCCAGCAGGTGGATCCGGATCCACCAATCCGTGACCTCTGCTTTATCCAGTAGCCCAACAAAGCCTAGTTTTGGTTTAGAAAACATGCAAATAGAAATGGATGAACGGGTCCAACCATTTGGAATGGGGGTCGTTTGGCTTCTTTTGTTAGCCTGTAATGCTCCATACCTGTCTATGTCTCTCAAAGGGAGGTTGGTTTCAAACTTGGAAACAAATTCCAGTGGATTGTTAACTTTTTTGGAATGACTATGACCTGGATGACAGAAAATCTTTACCAGCAGGATGCTATGGTTTTCCTTAGCTCCGGTTCTGTTACTCTGCCATGTTCGTCCCATGGTACCAGGAGCAGGAAGGATGTGACATAAGAGCAGGAATATGAAGATGAAATAGTTTGATCCATTTAAGCTCCATGAAACATTTTCAGTCAGCAGACGCCTCCTCAGTCTGATCATTTCATAAATCTCTAAATCTGTTGGGATCAGTGGAAAATCTTCTTTAGTAACCTGACTCCGCCAGATGGATTTGCTCCGCATATCCATCTGGAAACCTTCCGTTGATGTAATTTTGGGAAGGGGCGAAAATACTGGTTAGCTGATTGGCCTATGTTGGTGATAGACGGGCCAAATAAACCAATCAGATCAACGAAGCATATGACGTACTAACAGAGCGACGACGAAGAGGAGCCAATTGATAGATCAAACTCTTGCCGAAACCAGTGGGGAGAAGAGCAAAAACATCTTTTCCTCTGAGAAAAGCCTCCAGAGCAGTGTTTTGCTCTTCTTTCAGTGAAGAAATACTCTGTAATTCCGATAAAACTTGCTCGATAGCCACGCTAACGCTAGTTCCATCGGCTGAAGCCGCCATGTTCTTTAGACTGAACTGTCGCGCTTCTCGTTGCGTCACACCTCAACCCGCCTCAAAGCCAACGCTGATTGGACGTTCGTTTGGTGAACGGCTCCAAATTTTCTCCAGACTGATTAGCGAGTGAAATCTTGAAAGCTCGCGAGATCAGGATGGTCTCACGAGGCTAGTTCTTTAGGGGGGATTTTGAAATTTAGACTGAAACTTTATTTCCTGCATTTTAGGTGGAATGCAGCTAACTTTTTCGTCTTTGTTCCAACACTACTTTTGTCCTGATTATGGGGAGTTTTTTTGTTTCACAATTTTATAAGGAAGTCATGAGATCATTTTTAGGTATAATATTATATTTCATGGGTTAATTCAAACAGTCAGAAAGTCTAATGGTGCGTTCACAGAATGATTTCAGCAGCAAAGCAGCTTCTGCTGCTTCATTTCTTCTGCTTGTCCTCATTAAGGTCAGACGTCCAGTAAAGTGAGTCCAGATGCGTCTGATGCTTCTGCTGCTCCTGTGTTCAATGCCAGAGAGTTGCTTTGCAGTGGAAAAGTCCTCCTGAAAACATGGTCTGTGCAGTCAGTTCATCCAGATTACCATCCTGCCTTCAAAGATTATTTCTCTGAGTGAGCCGCTCAGACCTAGCCTCGTGAGACCATCCTGATCCGCGAGCTTTCAAGGTTTCACTCGCTAATCAGTCTGGAGAAAATTTGGAGCCGTTCACCAAACGAACGTCCAATCAGCGTTGGCTTTGAGGCGGGTTGAGGTGTGACGCAACGAGAAGCGCGACAGTTCAGTCTAAAGAACATGGCGGCTTCAGCCGATGAAACTAGCGTTAGCGTGGCTATCGAGCAAGTTTTATCAGAATTACAGAGTATTTCTTCGCTGAAAGAAGAGCAAAACACTGCTCTGGAGGCTTTTCTCAGACGAAAAGATGTTTTTGCTCTTCTCCCCACTGGTTTCGGCAAGAGTTTGATCTATCAATTAGCTCCTCTTCGTCGTCGCTCTGTTAGTACGTCATATGCTTCGTTGATCTGATTGGTTTATTTGGCCCGTCTATCACCAACATAGGCCAATCAGCTAACCAGTATTTTCGCCCCTTCCCAAAATTACTTCAACGGAAGGTTTCCAGATGGATATGCGGAGCAAATCCATCTGGCGGAGTCAGGTTAGCTCAGACCCCCACATACCGGCGCTGCGCTGTCATTGGGAATCCCCAGCAGCAGCTGCCTCAGGCCCGCTCGCCTCTTGGGGTTTTTCCCCTACTGTTGGTGGCTGTTGGAAGTAGATGTTAGCGTTTTTTGTGCTACAAACAAATATTTTGCCAGCAGGTTTCTACATGTTAAGTTAATTTAGGCGTTAATAAACTGTTTCAGAGGAGTGATCATAGCGCTCTGCATCAGCAGTGCTGTGTCTGACTCCCTGCCAGCTCCCAGATCAGCTTCTCTCATTGGTTGATGCGGCGAGTCGAACATCAAATATTGAATTTTTCCGCCTCCAGCAGTTGCTGCTTGTGAAATTTTGAACATCTGATTGAAGTTTCCAGGGGAAAATTAGGACGTACCAAATCCGTACATCCCAAAAACGGGTCACACCATTTCTAATATTTTTAGAGTATGGAATAAACTCGCTCTGCCTTAAAACGATCTTATTGTTCTTAAGCGGGTCAGTTTGGAGCCGCAGGCGGCTCTATGAAGTCAGGCCAACAGATTCCTGAAGAAATCAGCGCTGCAGCTGCAGCAGCAGCAGTCTGATGAGGTCGTATTCCCACTGAATTCATCCTCTGAGGTGATAAACAATCATTTATGCTCCTGGAAATCCTTTTTTCAGCTGAAGATTGTCACATAATGAAATAAAAGCAGGAATCCACCTAAGGAGCTGGATGTTTCATGTTCTGCTCAGACGTTTTCTCTCTGCCTTTAGGGCTCCTTTAACATGACTGGCTGCTCATGACGGTTTGAGGAACTTATTTAGCGGTTTAGCGTTTGCACCATCAAAGTGTTAGATCAGCAGTCTTCTTCTCTCTGAAAGATCTCACATAGTTCTCACATAGTGAACGCCCTGCAGCCATGTTGGATTCTCAGAAAGGAGCCGTTTTAGCGCCTTTGGCTGAGAGACGTCTGTGAAAAGTTTAAATCTACAAAGAGGAAGTTTAGCTTACTGTCATTAACATTAGACCCCGGCCACTCAGAGCGCTGCTGATGATCATTGTACCGCCATCTTCGTCTGGCTTGCTGTTTCCTTTGACGTTTCTTTGGCTCATTGGTCGGAGCATATGTCCTCCATGCAGGAAGTTAACAGACAGACCAGCATGTGGCTCCTTTTCTAGGAACAAGATGATATTAAAATGTTACCTAAAACATCCAGCTGGGGGTCGGTCTAAAAAAATAGGAACCAGAATCTGAGTCGGTCCATGTTTGGTCCATTTTGGCGGAGTAGTGGTCTAGTGGTTAGGCATTAAGTTTGGAATCCTGAGGTTCTGAGTTCCACTCCCACAGACTGCCACTCTGGGTCTCTGAGCTAGACCCTTAACCCCTGATTGCTCCCCGAGCGCCGCACGATGGCAGCCCATTGCTCCTTCAGGGGATGGGTTAAATGCTTAGGTACATTTCTTCAATGTGAGATCAATAAATTTCAATTAATATTTAATAACAGACAATAAAACCGATTAAATTAGCTTTAATCTGTAATAGTATATGTATGGAGTGAACTTTGTTCCATTATTGTTGCAGGAAAGAAGACTTTTTGTTAAGGGAAATTTTAAAAGAAAATACAATAGAGAGATGAAACTTTAAAACAAAAACATTTTAATCATAAATAGCTTTGAGAGAAACTCTGCTGTTTGCTGTTATTTCAACTTGTATTTTAGTACTTCATATTTTGTATTTTTTTTAAAAATGTTAATTGTATTTTGTCTTTTTTTTTAAAGATCATATATTTAGTTTTTTGTTTTTATTTCTAATTTTTTCACTGTTGACGCTCGACCAATAAAAGTGTTGCTAATGTCCAGCTGACCAATAGAAATACGTCAAAGGAAAGCCCGCCCCCAGGATGGAAGTGAATTTAATCTGTAAATTAAATTCAATTTGTAAAACGGAATTTAAAAAATAAAAGTGAAAATATAAAATTTGTTTAAAAAAATGGTGGAAATTTTAGAAAATGAAAAAAAAAAGAAATTTGAAATACCATACCATACCATACCAACTTTATTTATGAAGCACTTTATACACCGAACAGGACCAAAGTGCTGTACACAATCATAAAATACAATAAAATTATAAAATAGAGAAAAAACGAGTGTAAAATACATATTAGTATACAAAAAGAATAAAACAAAGTAAAACCTCTCAAATTGTGCCAAAAGCCAAGGAAAAAAGATGAGTCTTAAGAAGGGACTTAAAAACAGCAAGAGAAGAGGCCTGTCTTATGCTCAGAGGCAGATCATTCCACAGCTTAGGAGCTGCCACAGAAAAAGCACGGTCTCCTCTGAGCTGCATTTTGTCTTTGGGACCCTCAGAAGCAACTGATCAGCTGACCTGAGGGAACGGGAGGGTGTATAAGAATGTAACAGCTCAGACAGATAAGAAGGAGCAAGGCCATTAAGAGTTTTAAAAACAAATAAAAGAATTTTAAAATTAATCCTAAAATGTACTGGCAGCCAGTGTAAGGAAGCTAAAACAGGGGAAATGTGGTCGAATTTTCGTGTACCTGTTAAAAGACGTGCAGCAGCATTTTGAACCCTCTGAAGATGAGAAATATACAAGTCACTGACCCCTGTATAAAGTGAGTTACAGTAATCCAGCCGTGTGGTCACAAATGCATGTATCACTGTTTCAAAATGCTGTCTGGAAAGAATGGGTTTTACTTTTGCTAGCTGCCTTAAGTGGAAAAAGCTGGACTTTATAACGGCTCTGATGTGCGCTTCCATTTTAAGACCAGCATCCATCTTAACCCCTAAATTTGTAATAACCGGCTTAACGTACTGAGCCAAGGAGCCAAGACTGGTCACGGAATCAGCAGTGGATCTGCCAAAGATCATTACGTCCGTCTTGTCCTCATTGAGTTTTAAAAAATGTAGGGCCACCCAGGCCTTCACATCTTCAAGACATAAAAACAGAGACCGAAGAGAGGTGGAGTTTACATTCTTTAGCGGTAAGTACAGGTGCTGGTCATAAAATTAGAATATCATGAAAAAGTAGATTGATTTCAGTAATTCCATTTAAAAAGTGAAACTTGTATATTATATTCATACATTACATACAAACTCATATATTTCAGATGTTTATTTTGTTTAATTTTGATGATTACAAATGACAACAAATGAAAATCTCAAATTCATCATATCAGAAAATTAGAATATTACTGAAGACCAATAAAAACAAAGGATTTATAGAAATGTTGGCCAACTGAAAAGTATGAACATGAAAAGTATGAGCATGTACAGCACTCAGTATTTAGTTGGGCCTCCTTTGGCCTGTATTACTGCAGCAATGCGGCGTGGCATGGAGTCGATCAGTCTGTGGCACTGCTCAGGTGTTATGATAGCCCAGGTTGCTCTAATAGTGGCTTTTAGCTCTTCTGAATTGTTGGGTCTGGTGTATTGCATCTTCTTCTTCACAATACCCCATAGATTTTCTATGGGGTTAAGGTCAGGAGAGTCTGCTGGCCAATTAAGAACAGGGATACCATGGTCCTTCAACCAGGTACTGGTAGCTTTGGCACTGTGTGCAGGTGCCAAGTCCTGTTGGAAAATGAAATCTGCATCTCCAAAACGTTGGTCAGCTGCAGGAAGCATGAAGTGCTCTAAAACTTCCTGGTATGTGGCTGCGTTGACCCTGGACCTCAGAAAACACAATGGACCAACACCAGCAGATGACATGGCACCCCAAACCATCACTGACTGTGGAAACTTTACACTGGACTTCAAGCAACGTGGATGAAGTGCCTCTCTTCTTTTCCTCCAGACTCTGGGACCTTGATTTCCAAAGGAAATGCAAAATTTACTTTCATCAGAGAACATGACTTTGGACCACTCACCAGCAGTCCAGTCCTGTTTCTCTTTAGCCCAGGCAAGACGCTTCTGACGCTGTCTGTGGTTCAAGAGTGGCTTGACACAAGGAATGCGACAGCAGAAACCCATGTCTTTCATACGTCTGTGTGTGGTGGTTCTTGAAGCACTCACTCCAGCTGCAGTCCACTCTTTGTGAATCTCCCCCACATTTTTGAATGGGTTTTGTTTCACAATCCTCTCCAGGGTGCGGTTATCTCTCTTGCTTGTACACTTTTTTCGACCACATCTTTTCCTTCCCTTCGCCTCTCTATTAATGTGCTTGGACACTGAGCTCTGTGAACAGCCAGCCTCTTTAGCGATGACCTTTTGTGTCTTGCCCTCCTTGTGCAAGGTGTCGATGGTCGTCTTTTGGACAACTGTCAAGTCAGCAGTCTTCCCCATGATTGTGTAGCCTATAGAACTAGACTGAAAGACCATTTAAAGGCTTTTGCAGGTGGTTTGAGTTAATTAGCTGATTAGAGTGTGGCACCAGGGGCCATCAATTTTCAACCTTTTCACAATATTCTAATTTTCTGATATGATGAATTTGAGATTTTCATTTGTTGTCATTTGTAATCATCAAAATTAAACAAAATAAACATCTGAAATATATGAGTTTGTATGTAATGTATGAATATAATATACAAGTTTCACTTTTTAAATGGAATTACTGAAATCAATCTACTTTTTCGTGATATTCTAATTTTATGACCAGCACCTGTATATCTGTGTGTCATCTGCATAGCAGTGAAAGGCAATCCCATGTTTTCTGAAAATAGAGCCGAACGGAAGAAGGTAAAGTGAGAAAAGGAGCGGGCCTAGAACTGAGCCCTGTGGGACACCACACGACAGTGGAGCAGAGGGGGACCTATGGCCATCAAGACAGACACAAAAAGTACGTTCAGCCAAATATGATCTAAACCAATCTAGAGCTATGTGACCGACGCCCACCCACTGTTCCAGATGGGAAAGTAAAATGACATGATCAACTGTGTCAAAAGCAGATGATAAATCCAACAGCACCAAAACAACAACGTCACCTGAATCAGTTGCTAAAAGTATATCATTAAAAACTTTTAAAAGGGCTGACTCTGTGCTATGAAAATAATAAAATCTGAGAAAAGTGTAACTTTTTTTATTAAAAACGTTTTATTTTATTTTTATTTCTATTTACAAAATGTGTTCTTTGCAGCAATAATGGAACAGAATCGATTCCAAATATTGGAATTAAAAGTTTTTTTTTTGAAAATAGTCAATTTAAAGTTGATTTAAATCACTTTATTGTGTTTTATCCTGCATTTCCAGATTACATTCTGTTTCTAACTTTTTTCTCAATTTTTAATTTTGGCTTTAAAAACATGTTTGATGAATTTCAATGAATGAATAGAAATGTTATTTTCTTCTGAAGTAATAAGAAGCTTAGAAACTTCAGATTCTTCTCAGTTCAACTGTTGATTAAATGAGTCCAGACGTCTCAGAAACACTAAAAACTGGCATCCATATTTAGTTTAGTGGTGTTTGTTTATTAGGGGAACAAACCAGACTGTTTAAGAGGGTCAAAGGTCACTTTGATGTACAGATAGATTTATCGATTTAATTTTTTTTATATGAAACTTTAATAATCAGATAATCTTCTCTTTTCTACCAGTTCATCTTTGGGAGGCGTCTCTCTTTGCTCTTGGATGTATTCCTGATAAACCAGCCACTGCAAACATTATTTCCATTTGTTACAGTGGCATGGCTGCCATCTTGGTTTCACTGTATGCTTTCTGGTTCAGCTAAAATTACACTGTAAAAAATGTAAATCTAAGTAAATCATTTTCTTCTTAAAATAAGAGCATTTTTTCTGGAATTGAGCAGATAGAAATGTCATCAGAATGCTTATAATATTAAGTGTGTCTCAGCAAACTCTGCTCTCCAGAGCGAGTAGATTGGTAACCCCGCCTCCTGCTCTCATCTATCTTGTCTGCTGTCATGATTCATGCAGCTATTATTTCATCCAAATGAAAAATGGAGAACAGATAAGCAGATCATGGCTTGTCTACAGTGAAAAGAAGGACTGGGTTATTTACTTTGGCCTTTTTGGAAACACAGGAAGGAGCAATCAGCTAAGTGAGCTTAGTGCTTGGAAAAAATCTTTCATTCCTTTAGAGACAGCATGAAAAGTCAGCTGAGTACAAAACATAGAGAGGAAAACAAGAAGAAAAGGGACAAAACCTAGAACAGATAATGGATGTCTATTCTATTAACATCTCTCTATCTGGAGAATGGGGCTGTTTTATATGTTGTTCTCTCAATTCAGAGGGCCCCCGGCCTGTCTTTGCCAAGGGCCCCAAATTTCCTAAATCCGCCCCTGCTGATAACAGAAAGCTCAGAAACCATCGTAATGTTAAAGCTACCCTTGAAACATTTAGGATGAATCTCTTTCCTGCAGAGTTTGGGTTAAAGTTATCGATGTTTCTACTAATTCTGAACTCTCTGCACCTTCATAGGAGCGGGGAGGAATAGAGGACGTACCGGAGACGAAGGACAAGGTCCAGGCCCTGAAGGATCAGGTAGATGGCGTGAAGGACATCATGACGCAGAATGTGGACCGGATCCTGGCACGAGGAGAGAGGCTGGACGACCTGATGGGAAAGACAGAGGATCTGCAGGCAGGGGTCAGTGTTACCACCAGAGCTCTACCAACCCATGCATGGAGGTTTATGAACATGAACCACTCAGAACCAGACCGCTTCTATGCAGAAATGTTAAAAAAAAGTTTTTTTCTTCTGTGGAAGGGGAACTTTTAATGGAGGGCTTTTAAATCAAGCATCCTGTAGAACAAGCTGATTACTGCCACAGCGTGCCGTCTCAGGTCTGATGTCTCATTGCACAGTTTGCCTCAACCGCCGTTTAATTTCGGGGTTCATTAAAGGGTAGCTTTATCTGAACCAATCAGCCGTCAGCGATAAAGTCAGGGGGAGTCTGAACCACGGATGGAAAAAGATCATCAGGGATATGATGAAACATAAAACTGGATTTGCTGCAGCTTAGGCTTGTTTTTATTCCACATTTCTGGTCTTAAACTAAAGCAAAGCTGATGGTTGATTGAATGAAGATGTGTTTATATCTAAGCTCTGCAGCAGAATATTTGAATAGGATCATCATCCTGATGATCGGACTGAACAGCTGATGTTTTCAGGACATTTCTCACTTCAAAATAAGTTGACGTTTTTTTCCAGCTTATCAAAGCAAATCAAGCAAAGCTGCTCGATTGGGAGGAAAAGAATAAAGCAGCTCAACTACAGCAACTGATTTTTAAATGCACCACTGTTGAGACTGTGGTGTGATGAAGCATTAAGCTCCTCTATCCAGTGAAGGCAGCATTTTCACTGATTAATGGAATTTATTGGTTTATTTCGTTAGAAAAATGAGGTGCCAAAGGTGTTAATGTTTATTACTCCTGTAGAAATATAAATCCTGCTGTTTAAAAACACTTTTGTAGAAGTTAGAGGATCAACTTAAAGGTATAGTGAAGGATTTTTTCCAATAAACAAAAAGAAAAATGCACATTGACCAAAGTGTAAACAAGGGAACGCCTATTAAAGGTGTGCGAGAGCGTGCACAAGCCCTTTTCTCCTCATGCAAGCTCTATTTAACAGTTGCTGTTCACATGGCTCATACTGTGCCTGAACGTCCGCTGTAGGTACCAGATCTACTCGGGCCCCGCCCCTTTTTATGACATGAACATATGGCAACTCCACTCAGACAAACTGTGCTACACCCGGATCTCTTCTGAAAAACAATCATGCTCAGTCCTGAAGGAAAGCACTACGTTGAAAGACCGACTGAGCTCTGCTATTTAACAAGGAGACACAAAGAGTCTCAGTTTATTTTTATTCTTTTTATTAAGATCTGAGGGCAGACGAGGACAAATGGAACAGCTTAAAAAATTACTTTCATAGAGATTTTAGACAAAACAGTTATTCTACATGTAGAAAACACACGGTTGTTGTTGACACAAATTTAAAAGTAGTGTAGCTTAATGTGGCTAACTGACTGAGCTAAAAGAGGCTAACCTGTTAGCTACTGATCACAGCTAGCCAGAACGCTACCCAGCTCTTTATATCATGGTTTAACAGTTACTTTGTACCAGAAACAGATTTTTTTTCACACACGTATGCTGAGTGATGTTATTATCGTTGCCTTGGCAACCACAATGTTTTACATCATGTGGCAACCTTCAGCCAATCATGTAGCGTAACATCACTGGCATAAAGCAGGACCCAGCAGATCTGGTACCTATGGCGCCCTAACCCCCTAAATCCCTCCATCACTATGTACAGCGGGGACTATATAGTGAACTTTATAGTGAACTTGTAGAATGTAAATATCTGGCTGGCTTGCCAAATATGGAAGCAGTTGTACTGCGTTATGTAGTCCTATTTCTGACCTTATGCTCACTTGGCAACGCAGAGAATGCAGTCACGTACGAATCTTGGCAAAAACAGGGTTCTTAGTGGCGGACTCGCTCGCAATCAGGTCATAAGCTAAGAGATTTCCAGGAAGGGCGTCCAGTCGTGCACGTGCATCCACACAGTGCGATGTGGAAACTATAAATGCAGCCCAAAATGGACTGAAGGACTGAGATGTGACGATGTAGCGCTGAACGTATGAAGTGTTTAAGACGGCTGTATGAATTCTGTTTTGTAATTAAATGTTTCCCCCCCTCCGGATGATAAAATGGTGTGAATCGTAGCCTTCTTTCTGCCATTAGGGAATTCTACCAATGAGCTTCCACAAACTCAGTTAACTGACTGTTCAGACCGATGATCACTGCTTTTTGCTCCATTGTTCACGTAACTCCTCCTCCACTGCGCGGTGCCTGCGCCATCTTTATCAGTCGCCGCTGTCAGGCAGCGACAGCCTTTGGCGACAGTGGGCCATTATGACAGCAAATCCCATAATGCTTTCCGAGGTGAGCTCTCTGTGCAAAGCATTCTGGGATATATCTGCCTCTTCTAAGGCCTTTCTTTTCTTCTCATAAACTTCGTAGACAGTTTTTCTCTTACGATCCTCAGCCATTTTCAAATAACCGCGGTGAGAAAGGTGAGCTTCAATGACTGTCTGAAACCGTAGCTCACCACAGATATAAAGAGCGCAGAAAAAGCTAGCTAACGGGATGAGAACGTAGGACGGCATTATGTAAACATATCACCAGAATGATTGACAGTTAGGAGGACCATTTATTTAGATGACCCACCCAGAAATAAAAGATCATCCTCTGTACCTTTTAAGCTTTTTACTCAAGTAAAACTGTAAAAGTACCATTTTTAAAACTACTTAAAGTATATAATTAATAATAATAAACAGGGTTTGTACGGGTGCTGGAAATCCTTGAAAATGCTTGCATTTTGACGTTGTGTTTTCAAGGTTTGAAAATTGCTTATATTTTGGATGAAATGCTTGAAATTGTAACTATTTCTTTCGCAACAAATACCTATCTAACTGAATCGTGTGTTTATTAAATGGAGAAATAAATTGTTGGAGAGCCCGAAAATGAAACCTGCGATCTGCCAGTCTATTTCCATGTGTGACTCCGCCCCCATGAAACCACTACTGCACCATGCCGGGAGGTTGTCGTTTCATTGAACGTTGGCTGGAAGATGAAAAATACAAATTATGGATTAAACGGGGACAAACCCCACCAGTTGCCTCTTGTAAAGTCTGCAAAAAAGATGCGCAGCTTTTCACAATGGGCGAGTCTGCGCTGTCGAGTCACATGAAGGGTAAGTCATAGACTTTTTAAGTAAGCCAACTGAAGTAGCCTAGAACACCTTAACGTTAGCGCCTATTTGTTCACGCTAGTACCTGCTAGCTAGGAATTCACAGGCTAAGTTACAGAGTGACTGAGCGGCCGCCTCGCCAAACTCACGCTACCGCCTCGCCAACGTTCCAAAAAAACAAAAAAAAAACAAAGTTTTAATTCATTGCCAGGGCCAGACCTTAAAACAGCATTGGTAACTGTACGGCCGATAACACTGAATTGCGACACCGTCTGGTTGCTTATATTACTACGCCATGGCAGAGGAGTAATTTTCTTTGATCATCCGAGGAATAATTTTGACTATGTATTGGTATGTAATTTACGGTGGTGCAAGGTGCTGGAAAAAGTTTTAAAATGGATCCTGAAAGTGCTTGAAAAGTGCTTGATTTTGACTTTGGAAAAGGTGTACGAACCCTGAATAAAGGAAAAAACTGTTAAGGCCAGAAGCTTTACTGCTCTACCCCATTAAAGGAACATTTTTCTACAATTCTGGATGATAAATTCCTTAGACTTCTTTTCATCATTTAACAGTGTCAATTTTAACTTTGCATCATCTTGAAAAACAATTTATTTTGGTATGTGGTGAGTAACAAGTTGGGGCAGCACCGAGTCCAACCACAGAGAAATTGTCAGGTCATAATAAAAAATGAGCTTAAATGAAACAAAACTACTGAATCTAATTTGAAAATGAGTAGAAGTAAAAAGTTCTAGAAAATAATGACTCCAGTAAAGTATAGATGGCCAGTATTTCTACTGAGGTAATGAAGTATTTGTACTTTATTTGGCACCTCTGATTAAAAGGAAGAAAATGTTCTTTTTAAATCAGTAAATCCTAAAACTTTCAGTTCTTTGGATCCTTTGTGAGAAAAAAATTAAATCTGTACAGTTGGAGAACTTCATCGTCCTCAGATTGGCAAACAGGAGGCGAAGGTTTGCAGACCGCTGTGACGGCGCTCTGATCCTCTAGTCTCTCCTTTTCAGGCTCAGAACTTCAAGCAGACGGCTCACAAAGTGGCGCGATCCTACTGGTGGAAGAACGTGAAGCTGATCGTGGTCATCGTGGTGGTGGTGCTCATCATCGTCCTCATCATCATCCTGCTGGCCACCGGCGTCATTCCCGTCAGTGCACCCGTGCCTCCCGTAGTCGAGCCAACCAAAAAACCCTGAAGAAGGAAGTCCAACGAGACGCCCTGAGCTCAGAAACACAGTAATATATTGATGATAGCAGCTTAGTGTTGGTTTTTCTGCTAAATATCGAAGGTTTCTTCAGTTTTCTTTTCATGCTTTTGTTACAGGCACTTTAATGGCTCCTAGTTCTGATGAGCATTTTCCCTTTGATGTTTATGTGACCATTTAACCGGGATCCCTCTCATGATGACCCACCCCCCTCCCCGTTAAACCATCTTGAATGTTACGGCTTATTTTGTTGAAAGAGAATAATTATTTTCACGCTGTAGAAGGAAATGCGCTGCAGATAAACCATCGTTACTCTCAGATCTGTTACAGAACAGCAGCTTATTGCTAAAAACGTTCAGGAGGGTCGAGCTCCTCCAGTCTACCAGCTGGGAGAGACCAGAAACACCCCCCCACCCACCCCCTTCTGCCTCTTTAGCTTCAGACAAATTAATCTAATTATAAAGTGTATATAGTCATCATCATCCATGTATATTTACTGTCTTATAAAAAGTCTCTAACCTCTAAAACCAGATTATTTAATGCTGTATTTTATTCTATGAAATCCAGAATGGTTTCTAGATTTTTCTGTATAAATAGTTGATCTCTACTAATGAATTATAAAACGGTTCAGTTTGGTTTTGTTACTTGATCAGAAACGAGATGCCGGTAGAAGGTCAGAATGAGTTGGAACAAATTGTCTCTGTGTTTGTTTTTCTGTTGTTGTGATTCTGGGATGCAGCAGCCTCTGATCTCCAGCGTGTTGCTTTGTGATTGATGCTGGAGCGATAAATGTGATGGAGGATGGCTCTGCTGGGTTTATGGTATTTAATGGTTTTACTGTCTGATGAAGTCAATAAATGGATTCACCTCTCCCTGTTGTTTTTTTTTTTCAGACGTTGTTCACAGATTCGCCACAAGATGGCGACAGAACACTTTTATTTAACAGATTAGGGAAGCAAAAAAAACTTGATTTAATCAAATTTCACCAGTGAATTCTTTTTCTTTTTTTTTTTACAAATGTAAATGTTTTAAGTTTTTTTTAAGATACAAAAGCATTGCTTAAAAATTGGCAAAAGTCATTACTTTGGTTGTTTGTTTATTATTAGGATCCCCATTAGCTGTGCTTTACACCCAGCTACTCTTCCTGCGGTCCACATCATAAAATACAGTATACAATGTAAATTCATAAACATGTTTGACAGATGACAGATATTATATACATATCAATAAGACTGAGCATTCATAAAAAAGGGGAAAGTTAAAATTGTTTAATTTTTGTTGCAGTTATATTATTATTATCTTATTACACTTGTGGTGAATTACTGTTGTAGAACCAATAATTTGGAATAATTTGGGTCTTGAATCGATTCTGTTAGCAGTTTATGGGTCAGAAGCTAAAAAGTTTGGTAACCTATGACTTTAATTGTCTGTTTTTTTCCAATTCAGTTTAATTATCTGGAGACATTTAATCAAATAATTCCAGAGCGGCTTTTCTAAGGAAAACGGCTGATGCATCCAGTCATCTACTTTGCAGGATTCACTTCCCCTGGATCAGGAATCAGCAACCCAAACTGCTCAAAGAGCAATATTGGACAGAAAAGTAAAAATAAATCTGTCTGGAGCCGCGAAAATGTAAAAGTCTTATATAAGCCTTGTATGGCAACACGGGCTCTAAGTGTATTATCCTGCTATAGAAAAGGACTGTGGGCTTAAATATATAATATGGATTCATAATTAAATGTTTATCCAGGAGCAAATGTGACATAGCAGCATGAGGTGAGGGAGGAGCAGTGAACGCTCTCACCGCTGCTGCTTCACCGCGCGGTTTAGGTTTTGTTGCATTGATGAAATTACAGAAACGAGATAAAGAAATCTCTATTGTGGACGTATTTCTGTTGGGAGCAGAGGCGTAGAAACTTTTTACAAGGGTGACCAGACAATAACCACTGTACACTGAGGGGAGGCCAAAAAAACGGTCAATCTAAACTGCTCCAACAGGAAAATTAATGAGCAAAACATCCATATTTTCTAAATAAAGACAAACTATACTTTCCCACAGCCTTTGCTAACAAATACATGAATATACTCAAACATCTGTGCTTTATAAATAAAAGGTATATTGGAGAAAACTCTTCAGGTTTGAGTTTTTGGCGAACATCTTTTCCGTTGTCATTACTTACCTACTTTTATCAACAATCATTCTGCATAAAACTGATATTTACAAGCACATTTATCTACATGAATTGATTAATATGTTTTTATTAAAATAGTTATTTATCTATTTCACTGAAGAATTCTAGATGACTTGCAGAGACACATTATTTTCTCTTTACCCCATAAAACACAAAATCTATTTCTGCTTGAATTCTGTACTTATCATTTTAATGTTAGTATATTGATGTGCATAATAAACCACAGTGTTTTTGTTGTCAAATAATTCTTAATATCTGAAAAATTTCAATGTTTTGAATATTCAGCTTGAGATTATTACTGCTGCCACCGTCTGTATTGAAGGGAAATAAATGGTAGGGGTGGCCAATGAATGACCATGGCCACCCCTGGTCCCCCATCTAGCTCCGCCCCTGGTTGGGAGGAGTTGATTGAGTCATGAAGAACCAAGCAGGAACTGACATCCATCAGAGCAGAGCTCTATAACGCTGAAATCCCACATTCTCCGTCACCAGCGTTCCTTGATATGATTTATATTTTGAGGATTATTGGGAATGGAAAAAGAAAAGAAAAAATCACATCCCTGCATCAGAGAGCTACCTGTAGGATCTATCATCTATGAAAGGTTTTCTATGCTTAGAACCAAACTGGCAGCAGTAGTGGAGATGCAATCCATTTCTTAAATCTATCTTTGCTCTCCCCTTATTTATCCAGAAGTTCTGCAATCGCACTTTTTCTCTCACTGCCAGCTTGGTGATCGGCTGCAAATTTAGCAGCTTTCCCTGGAAATGCCTTTCCAAATTACTCTTTTTATTATATGACAAATTCTTGTGCCAAAGCAAAATGCAGGCAATCCCTCCGCATTGATAATGAGACCAAATGATTCGCTCCGTTCTTCTCTGAATCCTCTGTTCTCATCAGATATCTTCCTTTTTTTCCCTTTGGGATCCATGGCCACAGGGATTCCCAAACTTTACCATGCCAAGGCCCCCCTACACCAGTACATTTTCAGCTGAGGCCCCCCTTCATATGAAACATGCGTAAAAACTCATGTGTAAGCTACAGCGACAGAATTTTAAAAAGAGTGAACAAACCACCTACATAAAAACACATTTATTTTGGAAAGATGGAGTCACAATTATATTTTATTAAACTTTTAATTCATTAATTTAATGAATAAAATATAACAATAACATAGGCCCACCACTTTAATCTGAATAACCTTTTTTTAAACGAGGAACCTCTTTATACCTTGCAAAAACAGAAAGATTTGTGAACAAAATAAAAGTTTGTCCCAAATTAAACATGCAGGCATTTTATATAATGCAGGCTTAACAACAAATGTAGGCTGCATGAGAAAGACAGAGACATAGCATGTTAATGGGAGCAGTGGGCCTGATGGCTTCTACAGTGTGTCCAGTCTGGATGTCTGTCAGAGCAACATGCATGTCATTCTCCACATTCAAACGTGATCTGTGTTTAGTTTTCAGTACTTTTATAGTGGAGTTATACCCAAAAAGGAATAGTTTAATTATTTTTATTCAATAAAAATAATTTCATGCATAACTTTTTTTTTTTCTCCATCCGAAAACATAAAGAATGTCTGTTTGACCTCCTACACACAATATTAAAATAAACAAACAAAAAAAATAAATTTTCCATACATTTTTGAAAAAGCTCCAGGGAGCCCCGAGGGGGCGCTAAAGAGCTGCGTGTTGCCGACCCCTACCTGGATAAAAAATTATGTCAGATCAAACCATCAGGCCAGATGCACCTATGAAGATGGAGAATTTTAAAAGGACAGCACGGTCCCTATGTCCTCCAGCAGTCTACGCCTATAGCAGCAGAACTATAGAGATAGCTCAGGATAACCTGAGCCACTCTAACTAGAAGCTTTATCAAAAAGGAAAGTTTTAAGCCTAGAGAAGGATGTGAGAAGGAGGATTTTAAATTCTATTCTGGATTTAACAGGAAGCCAGTGAAGAGAAGCCAGGATAGGAGGGATATGATTACTACAGTTTTTCAATGGATCTAACTTGATCACCTTCAGCCTGCTGCTGATATATAAAAGCTGTGGTTTGAGTTCTGACTAAAAAGGAAAATGAAGCATGGCTTCATTTAGTGATTTAAATGAACAAATGAAAAATTTTTAGAGCAACTTTTAATCATTTATCTTCGTTTCTTCCTAACGTTTGCTAAAACTATTCAGTCAAACATTTAAATCTCAACAGGAAATCTATTTCAGGCAGAGATGGACGTCCCAAAACAGGAACAAGGAAAAGAAAATGTTTTTTAAAATGTATCCAGTGATACATTTTCTACAACCAACATGGCAGCTCGAGTTTACCACTAGTCTCTATTTATTCCTGGATTGCTGATTGCCCGCTGGTATTACAGGGTTGAACTGAAGCCACCGAGCGCCATATTGGTACTCCCTAGTTAGACCGGTCACAATGTGAACAAACTGTGCGCTACAGCATCGAACAACATCGATGTTCTCATTTTCAGGAGGGACTTAAGACTTTTAAAATAAAGATAAATTCATCACTTTGACACAGACTGGCTGTTTCACAGCATCAGTAGATCAATTTAACTTAAAATAGGCCCATCACATTGCATCATCATTACGAAGTCAATGAAGTCTATAAATCATGTAATATAACATATTATACAAATCCATCACAACAGCATTTATTTGTTAATGGAGCATCTTTATTTCATCAATATAACATGCAACATATTTCAGCACATGACTTTTTCCAACAAACACTCCAGAAACGACAGCGTCAACCACTTAAGAATTACTACAGTGACATTTCACAGTGTATTGCTTTCTATTTCCTCTACTTTCTAACGTTAGACCCAATGTCAATGGATACCTCAGTCAATGTCTTTCAGTCAGTCTGAGATAGCCACACTAATGTTACGCTACAGATTATACTATAGGATCCATCGGCGTATACCGTAAATCCTCTAATATTGGCCTGTATTCCAATAGCGGTCTCTAACAATGGCTGGTCTCGCTGTCACGGCACCAGATGGTGATGGAGGAAGTGAGGATGGACTCGATGACGGAGGAGTAGAACTGCACCATCATTGTCCTGGGCAGGTTGAATTTATTCAGCTGCCGCAGGAAGTTCATCCCCTGCTGGGCTTTTTTGGTGAGGGAGTCGATGTTCAGCTCCCACTTTAGGTCCTGGGAGATGATAGTTCCCAGGAAGCGGAAAGACTCCACAGTGTCAATGGTGGAGTCACAGAGGGTGATGGGGGTAGCTGGGTGTTGGGTTAATTAATTGTACATAAGTTATTCTACTTTAATCATATTACTTTAATCATATTATACTTACACATTTTGTTATCTCTATCTTACTCATATTACAAAGAGTGTTAAAACATTTAGTTTTGTTTGCTGTGTCATTAATGTTTTTTAAGTCTGTGCAGGAGGGATGCTGACTGCGACTGCTGTTAACAGATGTCGTTAAGGGTGTGGAAGAGAATGGAGAACTGTGCAACTAGATAAGGAGAGGGGTTCTCCTTATCCTATGATGTTGTATGATGTTGTATGATGTTGTACGAAAATTCTGGTTTCAACTGGGTTCTGTTCCCTCCCCCTTTAGCGGTTGAAACCACATTGTAATCAGGGCGTTTCTTCAATAAAGGGCTTGGAGAGCAGATACTGCTTCAGAGTGGGTTTGAAGTTGTAACTGAATGCAGTTTCTGATCCCCTCTCCTTGCAAGTAAAATATACTAAATTCTCTGTGTCATTCTTTGTGCAGGTTGCTGAATAAGGTGTTTGGTGTTTAAACCTAACATTAATTGGTCCTTCGAGCCGGATTGCAAGATACCCGACGACCCCCAGCAGGTGAGTGAGATCCAGATAAGCCTGCGGCCGCAGCAAAGAGACCCTTTACGGGACTGGTCTCTCCCTTACAAGCTGGGGTCCGACGGTTGAAGCATTTCGAGGACGCAGAGAATTGTGAGTAGTTTTTCTTTTAATAAGGAGTGAGTGAATTATTGGAAGAAAAATATATAAAATATAAAAAATTTATAAAAATATAAAAAAAAAAGAAAAAAAGATCGAAGTGAAGGGCGTGGGGTCACGAGATTCCCCTTTTGAAGTCCTCTCAGCGTGGGGTCACGAGATTCCCCTTTGCAAACAGTTTAAACCTCGTGAAGGACGGCGGTGTCCTCTATCTTAAATTGTTAAATTCCGCATGGGGTAACGAGGTCCCCCTTTTGTACTAAAACCCTGACAATTCTAGACTCTATCAGGTAAAATAGAAATTTTAAAACAGTTAAAGTCCGCGGGAGGGCAGGCTCCCCTAGTTTGTAAGGGCAGGCTCCCCGAGTTGTAAACTAGTTAAATTCTGCATAGGATGGCGGCGTCCTCTGTGTTTAAAATAAAGTAAAAGTTAACTGCGCAGTGTGAGTGTGTGTGTGTGTGTGTGTGTGTGTGTGTGTGTGAAAGGAAATATAGATATCACTAGATATCTGTATTTCATACCAAAAAGACAAGGGTTAAATGGTGAGCTTTTGTGGATGTTTGTAGACAAGAAAACTCCACCTGTAAGGGTTGAAGTGAGTTTTACCACAAAAAGTCGTTGATCACCATCTTGTCTGAAGCCCCAGTGTTTAGAACACGACAGGTGTTGAAAACCCACTGGGCCCAAATTTAGTTCAAAATGGGAAAGGGGCAAAGTAAAGAAAAACAGAAGTTATTGGAGGAACTCCAGTGTAAAGACTGGAAAGCAGTTGAAAATGATGACCCATTGGCAGCAGAGCCGTTGTGTTACTGGATAAAAAACTACGGTTTTAATGGTAAATTGAGCACCACAAACATAAAGGAATTGCAGCAAAAAATAAAAACAAAAAGCAAAAATAAAGACACTTTGATGGCAAAAGAAGGTTACATGCAAACCATGGTTTGGATGAAATTAGCAGGACAGAGAGAAGAGGGAGAGCGCAGAGCTAAAAGAGAGAGAGAGGAGAGACAAAGAAAAGAGAAAGAAGGGAAAGAAAGAGAAAGTGAAGAAAGAAAAAAGGAAAAGGAAAGATCAATAATGTTTCATAGAAAGGAAGATGACGAGTACGTAGGGCCCTATTCTGACCTGCTACATCAAATACATAATCTCCCACAATATGGGAGGTGCTGCCGCTGCAGCCGATCCCTCAGCTCCGCCACTCACGGGGGATCCTCCACAATATACTCCCCCACAGCATATACCTCCTCCAGAAGGATCATTGAAAACAGCCCCTCTTCAAGCAGCTTCTCCACAAGCTAATACCTCCCAGGGATATATTACTAGGTCCAAAGGTTCTGTAGGAGATTGGTCAAAAACTTTAGCGACAACATTTAGTGACATTCTGTCCCCACAGGCACTCCGAGTGATGCCTGTAAAACAGGAAGGTGTAGGAGAAGTCCTTACGCTTCCTTTAATAGAATTACCAAACCCCTTAGCGGGCCAGGTTGAAGGAAATAACCGACAACCAGCCACAATAATGGTATATAGAACCTGGACACAGGAAGATGTTAGAAAAGCAGTAGAAGGAATTCCCCCTCCAAAGGAGGATGTAGAAGAATGCATAATTCAAATGGAAAATCTTACCATTTAAATGGTGCAGAGGTTCAGCAAGTCTGGATGTGCCAATTAGGATCAGAATGGCACCATGTTAAAGGGAATTTTGTGCCAACTACAAACGCTGATCCTCCTACCCCTTTGCAACCAGACTCCACAGACTTAGGAACAGCAGTTGAGCATTTGATTAATCGTATCAGGGCCAGATATCAGAAGAAAGCAAATTATACAGAGATAGGGAGATGCAAGCAAAAGCAGGACGAGTCTTTCGATGAATACAGGGTAAGGATGGAAAAAACATTCAGGGCACATAGTGGACTGCTCTTTAATGACAATGATGATGGGGCATTTAAACAGCAGTTGAAGAATGCACTGCATGCAGGATCATTACCAGAAATCAAAGGATGGGTTGAGCGCCACCACATAGACATGAGTGGTGGAACGCTCCAACAATATCTAAATCACGCCCTGCATGCAGAGAAAGTCATAAAAAGTAAAAAGAATAAAAGTAAAGAATCCACTGTGTTTTATCAGGAGGAGGAGGACACTGTGTTTTATCAGCAGTCCAGAGGTAGAGGCCAAGGCAGAGGCCGTGGAAGGGGAAGAGGTTTTGGATCACGCTCAACTGATGATTCCAGAGCGTGTTGGTCATGTGGAAAAGAAGACCACATAGCTAGACACTGTCGACGTAAACCACAAAAAATAGGAAGCTCAGCATGACTAGATGAGCAGCCATGTCTTAAACCTAGAAGATTTGTTTTTTTTTTTTAAAAAGAAAAATATAGACCAGAAATAGTTCTGATGGTCCAGGGCACACCTGTTAAATTTGTGTGTGATACAGGAGCCTGCAGAACCACAATAAAAGAACCCATACGCCACGCACCTCTAAGTTCAACTTATGTTTTCTACACAGATGTATGGAATGTACTGCTTATCATGGGTAAATCATTTGTCATTGGTTAAGACCAGTGAAGCACAGTGGAGAGACACAGGCCTGCGTTTAGAAGCTGCAGAAAACGCATCTGATTTCTATGTATGTCCGCACCACACTGCAAAAAATCTGAATCTGGATGAGTCATTTTTTCTTGAAGTGGGTGCATTTGTTCTTGAATTGAGGAGATGTGGGAGACATTTTGCCGATGGAACAGATCAATTTACACTTAAAATAAGAAAACACAATTGCATTGTCTTATTTCAAGTGCATATTGTCTAATTGTCTTGTTTTGAGAGTGGGGTTGCTCATTCCATTGGCGATCTGTCTCATTTACCTGCTCAGGTTAGGGGTGAATGCGCTTAATTTAAGAAATTTTAACTTATTTCTTGATCGTTTTTGCAGTGCACACAAACCAGGCTGGTTTTATAGCCCTAACACAGAACTATGGAAACAGCTTTATGAAATTCTGTTTAATGTAAAGCCCCAGGTTCAAGATTTAGCATGTGTTATAATAACTCAGCATTCTTTGCTATCACAATTTGATTAAAATGATTTCAATATTCATATTCTTATTCTTTAGTTTGATATTTATATATATATATATATATATATATCTGTAACTTGAGCATGTAGCAAAAGCAATTTCCCTCTGGAATTATTCTGATTCTGATTAAAACCAGCAGCTATTTTGATCCATGAAATCATCATATCTCAAACAGGGGGGAGTTATGATGAATATAGTATAGTAACACACAGGTGTTTAACTACTATTGCTTTTAAAATTTTTGCATGTCTGCATGTCTCACATTTTGTATACAATTCACAAGGAAATCAGATAACTAAGTGAGGACAGGTGCCAAGAGGTACAGCTCCAGTTGAAATAATTAGCATGGACTACATTTGAGCTGACCCCAAGTGGACATTACAAGTACTGCTTAGTCCTAGTGAACAAGTTTTCTAAATGGGTAGAACTGTTTCCTACAAAACATCCAGATGCACTAACAGTCGCAAAAGCATTATGCAAAGACATAATTCCCCGTTATGGGATTCCAGAGAAAATTTATAGTGATAATGGCACACATTTTGTAAATCAGATAATAACCAAAATAGGACAAGCCTTTCACATAGACTTGAAAAACCACTGTGCTTACCATCCACAAAGCGCAGGCCTTGTGGAAAGAACGAACGGATTCGTTAAAAACCGACTTAGGAAATGTATGGAAGAAACGGGAAGATCATGGACTCAATGTTTGGATTTAGTTAAACTACACATAAATATTACAAGTACGACCGGGTTGACCCCTTATGAAACAATATTTGGCAGACCATATAGACTTCCCTATTTTAATAATAGCTGGGAAACAGATGATGAAAGTACTCTAGCAGACTACATGAGAAAGATGCTGGAGCAACAAAAGCAACAGCTGAACCAAACTGACAGTGTCCCACCCTCTGTGTCTCCACAGGAAAACCAATTAGTTGAACCAGGTGATTGGGTCCTCATAAAGAGCATAAAGAGGAAACATTGGTATTCACCTAAGTGGGAAGGACCCTATCAGGTTTTGTTGACCACTCCAACTGCATTAAAAATAGCTGAAAGAAGCACATGGATCCACTTGTCACACTGCAAGAAAGTGATAGATAGATCAGATGAGTAATGTGTAAAATCACTTTCTTAATTATTCTGTGGAACCTTACCGTACTGCTTAGCACTCTAGTAATTCTACTGTGGTACCTGTTATAGAATACGCATTTGGTCTCCTTCACCGACCTTCAGAGGAAGGCCATCGTACAAAGGGGGTTGTATTTTTTAGCATACAACCATCTCAAACTGGTGAAGGTTCAACAACTCTGCCGAGAGGTCATAGGAAGTAGACCACTGTGTAAAAGATTACCCATAGGAAACTTTTTGAAGTTTGAACCTAGATGATGTTGCAACTTTTCATATTAGTTTTGTTTTTAGCTCTCACTCAGGGCAAGGATTCTTGTTGCCCCCATGAGCCAGCTATTTGTAAAAGGGACGTCTATCTCTGCTATAACTCTACTAGAGTAATCAGTGTAGTGACTATTCCTTTTCAAACATTCTCGCAAAGATTTAAAATTGACCCGGGAGATTGGCGAGGTTATGATTTCTACCTATATCCCCGTGTAGTTCAAAGAACTCAAAAGAGTTGGGGAGACGTTTTCAGAACCACTGGACAGTGGAAAAAAGGATCATATGGATGGACATCTTTAGCTAAGAAATGGATGAGTAGAATATCAGGGTTCACTGTTAACCATGCCTCCAAAGTTTTCACTATGACAATAAACTCCACAGCAGAACCCCTTGAGAAGGAAGGCTGTTCTTCCTCATTTATATGTGCACGGTCTAGTGAAACCGATCCGTGTTGGACATTGTATCTGTGCTCTGCAAATGTTACACAAGAAGAAAATGAGATACAAGGGATTCTTACTTCTGCCCAAGGTGAACAGATAAAAATTCAAAATATTAATGACCCGCTTAAAACGGATGAATTGTTTCAAGTCAGCACTGGAATCTCTGGGCAAACAAATAACTGGCTTTTAATGGCAGAACAAGCAGCTAAAACAGTGTCTAATGATTGTCTTGTGTGTATGGGAGCCAGACCGCTGTTACGCGTGGTTCCTGCCACCATAACTCCTCAATGTCTTCTAAATATAATGAATTATACAGTTCCAACTGATAATTGCACCTATTGGGATAAGATCTATCCCCTGACCACAGATGAGAAGAAAAAACCAATCTTTTTGAAGAAAGTGGCTGTGGCAAATTTCACCTGTGTAAACAGGACCGGAGTGGGCCCAAAATTGGGTACACTAAATGAAAAACAATGTGCAAGCATTTTACTGGTATCCACCTTTTTTAAACCTCAATCCCGCAGTGACATCTGGTGGGGGTGTGGAGATGACAGATTGTTTGACAGACTTCCATGCAACACCACTGGATTGTGTGCTGCAGTCACCTTGATTTTACCTGTTTCTATTACTTCACTCACAATGGATGAATTGTTAACGACTGTAAACAGTATTTTACCACATACATGGCATACTAGAAGAAGGAGGGCATCTGAAAATGCGTGGAGTCCAGATGACCCTACTTATATTGACAGTATTGGAGTACCCAGAGGTGTTCCAGATGAGTATAAACTAGTGAATCAAGTTTCTGCAGGATTTGAATCTTTCTTATGCTGGTGGTGTACTATAAATAAAAATGTAGACAGGATCAACTACATCCATTATAACGTCCAGAGGCTGGGAAATAAAACAGAACAAGGCTTCTCCGCCGTCCATGAACAATTGTCAGCTACCTCTCTGATGGCTTTCCAGAACCGTATTGCTGTTGACATGTTGTTAGCTGAAAAAGGTGGTGTGTGCTCTATTTTTGGAGATCAGTGTTGCACCTTTATTCCCAACAACACTGCTGCAGATGGCAGCCTCACAAAGGCCCTTGAAGGCCTTCGCTCTCTTAACAGCAAAATGAAAGACCATTCTGGAGTTGACACAAAAATGTGGGATGGATCTGGAGACATTTTTGGTAAATACAAACAACTGGTACTTTCTATTTTGATGTCTGTAGCTATATTTGCCGCCATCCTGACCTTATGTGGATGTTGTTGTATTCCATGTATTAGAGCGCTGCTAAATAGACTAATTACCACTGCAATACAACCCATGAAAACAGAAATGTATGCCCTTATGTCCACTGAGGAACACCTATCGGATGATGAAGACAGCGAAGAGGATGAATTCTCTTTACACTTTCCTGACTTTTATCCTAATCCCAACGACAATAACCCACCAGTTTAAAGTACCTCTGAGTGTACCCTTTACAGCTAAAAAAAGAAAAAAGAATGATTTCTTAGTTGAAAATCTGAAAAGAAGTAACTATTGAATGATAAAATAAATAGCTTAAAGTGAATAAACAGGAGGGAAATGTTGGGTTAATTAATTGTACATAAGTTATTCTACTTTAATCATATTACTTTAATCATATTATACTTACACATTTTGTTATCTCTATCTTACTCATATTACAAAGAGTGTTAAAACATTTAGTTTTGTTTGCTGTGTCATTAATGTTTTTTAAGTCTGTGCAGGAGGGATGCTGACTGCGACTGCTGTTAACAGATGTCGTTAAGGGTGTGGAAGAGAATGGAGAACTGTGCAACTAGATAAGGAGAGGGGTTCTCCTTATCCTATGATGTTGTATGATGTTGTACGAAAATTCTGGTTTCAACTGGGTTCTGTTCCCTCCCCCTTTAGCGGTTGAAACCACATTGTAATCAGGGCGTTTCTTCAATAAAGGGCTTGGAGAGCAGATACTGCTTCAGAGTGGGTTTGAAGTTGTAACTGAATGCAGTTTCTGATCCCCTCTCCTTGCAAGTAAAATATACTAAATTCTCTGTGTCATTCTTTGTGCAGGTTGCTGAATAAGGTGTTTGGTGTTTAAACCTAACACTGGGGCTGCGCTCTTTCTGAAGTCTACAACCAACTCCACCAGATGGTCAGCCTCCCACCTGTAGGCGGACTCGTCACCATCGGAGATCAGTCCGATGAGAGTGGTGTCGTCGCAAACTTCAGGAGCTTGACAGACTGATGACTGGAGGTGCAGCTGTTGGTGTACAGGGAGAAGAGCAGAGGAGAAAGAACACAGCCCTGGGGGGAACCAGTGCTGATGAGCTGAGAGTCAGAGAACTGTGTTCCGAGCTTTACGTGCTGCTTCCTGTCCGACAGGAAGTCTGTGATCCACCTGCAGGTGGAGTCAGGCGCATTCAGCTGTAGCAGAGCTGGGATGATTGTGTTGAAGGCCGAGCTGAAGTCCACAAACAGGATCCTGGCGTAGGTTCCTGCAGAGTCCAGGTGCTGGAGAATGTGGTGAAGGGCCAGGTTGACAGCGTCATCTACAGACCTGTTGGCTCTGTAGGCAAACTGGAAGGGGTCCAGGAGGGGGTCCGTGATTTCTTTCATGTGTGACAGCACAAGGCGCTCAAAGGACTTCATGACCACAGAGGTCAGGGCGACGGGTCTAAAGTCATTAAGGCCCCGTCCACACGAAGTCAAAACGAACACGAAACGCTAATATTTTCCAGAACGTTTGTCGTAAAGACGGAGACGTAAAATAAATGTGATCGTCCACACGAATGCATGAAAACGCTGCAAAATGTATGCCAGGCCTGTAAGTGGCGCTGTGGTGCCAAAGCAAAAATAGGCGAAAACAGGCAACGAAATATTGGGCATGCGCACTAATATTTGCACATGGTTGCCCTGCGTGTCCATTTTCGTGGTTCAGTCAAATTCAGGTGCTGAACTATGTGGTCGATATTGCTCTGTTCTTCCTGGAGATATTCCAGAAGAAGAAGATTCTGTTGTAAGCCAGACAGCAGGGTGAGTAGCATGAGCAGCAACCATTCAACACAGTAAGGCGCCATTGTTGTTGTGATACTGTGTCGCGCATGCCTGTTTAGAGGCGACGCTATGACGCATGCGTGTAAGAAAGAAAATGCTGTTAGAGCTTAAAGATGGAAACGCGAAAACGGCGTTTCAAAATCTTCCCACTCTGAAGGCTTAATAAAAAAAAGATCGTTTACAGACCCCCGAAACGCCGGCTTCGTATGGATGAGAGGCTGGTTTGGTGAAAAATTTGTGCGTTTAGGCCAGGGTTTGACTTCGTGTGGACGGGGCCTAAGTCCTGTTGTCCTTGGCTTCTTGGGGACAGGGATGATGGTGGAGGATTTAAAGCAGGCTGGCATGTGACATGTCGCCAGTGAGGTGTTAAAATGTCTGAACACTGGAGACAGCTGGTCAGCAGAGAGCTTCAAAGTGGATGGAGTGACAGAATCTGGACCAGCAGCTTTCCGGGGGTTCTGTTTTTTGAAGATTTTGTTTCAATCTCTCTTTTATGGAAAGAGTTGTCACTGAGGAGGAGGAGGTGATCTGTTGGGTGGTGTTGTGGGGGATGGATGCATGACTGTCCCTTTGTCTGTCCAAACAACAGTAGAAGTTGTTCAGGTCGTTGGCTAACTGTCGGTCGTTCATGGAGTGGGGGGCTTTAGGCTTGTAATTTGTTATCTGCCTAAGCGCTGTCCAGACAGAAGCAGAGTCGTTGACAGAAAAATTTTGCAGCTTCTTAGAATACAGCCGTTTAGCCTCTTTCACCGCCTTGCTAAACT
The DNA here is from genome assembly GCF_016077235.1 of Cyprinodon tularosa. Lineage (NCBI taxonomy): Eukaryota > Metazoa > Chordata > Actinopteri > Cyprinodontiformes > Cyprinodontidae > Cyprinodon > Cyprinodon tularosa. The sequence goes on along the minus strand of NW_024038597.1, from coordinate 482,792 downwards.
TGTATTTTGCATCTTTGAATCTGCATTTATCTCCGCTCCTGAAGGCCTCTTCCTTGTCCAACCTTAGTCTTCTGAGTTTACCAGTGAACCAGGGTTTGTCGTTATGTTATTCCCCTGCTTTCATGTTGATTTTTGATCTTTAGACAAGTTTTTTTGTTTCATTTACAGATAAATGTTATTTCTAAACGAATCCTAATTAAACCTGTTTCTATAATTTTCAAATGTTATCTTTTATTAATATAAGCAATAATACTTAAACTCATAGATGTGTTTTTTTATTTGATTTATTAATCAGTCTAAATTTTGTTTTTGTTTTTTGTTATGTGAACCATCAGCTGCAATAGAGGATCTTTGACTAAAAGAAATATTTTGCTGGTTTTAGACCTTTAGTCCATAAAAAAATCTGCTTCCCTCTGATGTCTGAAGATATTTTCTACTCTCAGATCCTTATTGGTCTCCTGATGCTGTACTCTACACTTCTTTTCCTTTTCCTTCCTGTGGGTCTAACCATTTTCTGAGAGGAACCAGGTTTTATTGTAACTGGTCTCCATTTGCTGGAGAAACCAGTCCGGCTTCCCAAACCCAGTTTAACAGCAGAGACTGAAGCTCTGATTGACGCTTTGCTGTTTAAGATATATGTAATGATTTGATATTTTTATTGAATTTATCTCTCAGACACTGGATACAGTCCTGTACTGAGCTGCTCTATGCTTTTTTTTTTTTAAATGTTCAGGAAAGATTGAAATATAATATCTTTTTTTAATGGTTTAATTCTTAGTTTTTTTTTGTTCTTTGGTTTTTTTTCTCAGTTACTGTCTCAGTCTTGGTTCTGTTATGTTTTCTTTTGAGCTCCATGTTTTATAGTCTTGGTGGTTTTATTATTATTTTGTTCTGTTGTTTAGTTATTTCCAGTCTTCCAGGTTTTTGATTTGTTGCCCTCTGCTGCCCTCTTGTGTTCTCCTTTTTCCCTAGCTCCTGTTTTGTTTCTGCTCTGTGCTCACCTGTTCCCAGTCTGCTCATCAGCTCTCTCTTTGTCTCAGTCTCCTTTAAAAGCGCTCTCTCTTCAGTTTCTCTTTTCCGGTGTCCTCGTCTTACTTCGTCTATCTTCCTCCAACTCCGTCTCTCTGAGCCTTCCTCCTTGTGTTAGTGATTCCCCTTATGTCTCCATGGTTTCTGGTTTGTTTTTTACTTATTTTGTTGTTTTGATTTTTTGGGGGATTTTTGGACTCCTTGGTTTTCTGTTCTGCGATGGACTGGGGATCTGTCCAGGATGGACCCCCCCTCTCGCCCAATGACAGCTGGAGATAGGCACCAGCACCCCTCGCGACCCCACTTGGGTTAAGCGTGTAAGAAAATGGCTGGATGGATGGATGGATGGTTGCCTGTTTGTTTTGGACTTTGTTTCATATTTGGATTTTTGGATCACCCGCCTCTGTTTTTCAGTTACTATCATTAAATCCACAAGAAATTCACCTCTGCCTCCCTGCCTCTGCTTTTGGGTCAACAATCTGTAACCAAATGATGACATACACGCCCACTGAGGTAGTTTAAAGTCTGTTTTTTGTACAAAACTGAAGGGATTAACGCAAATCAGACGCCTCGCATGTGCGTATTGACTATATTTATGCTGATCTTACAGAACAACGGCTCTCGGTTCTTTGGTGGCCAAGGGCAGAGTGTCCCTACGCCCCATCTGTGCTGACTTTGCACTCTTCCCAAAAAGCAGTTATTCAATAATTATTCCATTTTAGATGTTGACAGAAAAATCTTTGAAAGGTGACAAACTGAAGAAATATAAGTTTTAAGGATAGAATTACAATAAGCAACAACTTCAAATTGCATGCAAATGTGATGGATGCAAAACTTATATTCAGTGAAAAACACTAAAGAATAAATGTAAACTTGTAAGATAAGAACCCTGAGAATATTACAATAGTCAAATGTTTTGCAAATGTCATGGGGGTGAAGTACAAAATCATCAAAAATCAGCATAAAAACTGTGCGATCAAGAGCAAAACCTAATAATATAAATGCCATTAAAAAGAGGTTTCTGCTTTTCATTTCAGTCAGAGTTGCTATAAATAGAACTAAAATGTGCAAAATAATCTCAAAACATAGAGAAGCACTACACTGTAAAAATTATCTATAAATAGTTAAAATATTCTTTAAGTGTATTTACCCTCAATTTTAGTAGGTAAATGGGATGATTTGCCAATGGAATGACTGAGTATTTTAATCTTAAAATAAGATAATTAGATAATATTCACTTGTAATGAGACAATGCAGTAGCTTTTTATTTTAAATTTGAATTATCTTGTTCCATTGGCAAAGTGTTCCACTTACCTCAATTCAAGAAAGAAATGCACTTTACCAAAAAAAATCACCAATTTACATTTCAGTTTTTTGCAGTGTAAGACTAAAGTCATATTACAAAAATAAAGTCCTAATATTACAAGAATAAAATCGTAATATTATGAAAATAAAGTCATAATATGAGAATAAAGTTGTATTTTATGAGAACTCTTCCAAGAAGCCCTTTCTTCCCTAAAATGAGGAATGTGGAGCATCATGGGAAGTTATACTTTAGCATCGGTTTGATAAATCAGGAAATCTTTTAGCAGCAGCATGAAACTGGGCAGGATGTCAAAGTGGACTCTGGTTGCTGATTGGTGGAGCTGGTCGGCCGTCAGCTGCTGGGCGGAGCTCCAAGCTTTCTCCCTGAAACAGGTTGTTGTATCGTGACTTCATTCTTGTAATATGACTTTATTCTCATAATTTTACAATTTAATTCTCATATAAAAAAATTTTTTTTAAATAAAATAACTCTCGCCTGCCCCTAATACTCCGTCGCACAAACCCAAAAAACAGAATGGGCGTTTCTCAATTCACGAGAACGCGAGTACGTACTCGCGTTCTCGTGAAGTTCGTTCTTGGCGAGAACGCAGAAAGATCGGACTTGACGAGAACGCGAGCACGTATGTGTATTGGAACAGAAGCGTACTCGTGACGTCATCACATGCAACGTTCCTTAGCATTTCTTTAACAGTCAAAACTATTTACTCCCTACACAAAACATTTTGAAAACAATATTTTTAATTTCTAAAGCTTAAAAAACATTTTTAAAAATTACTAAACCGCAAAAAACCGCCATCAGAACGAGCGGTAGTTCACACATAACTAGACCGAGAGAAGTGCACTACAGACGGGGTAAATTTAGCCCTGGCTGCGGTTATCCTCGGAGGTCTGCTGGTCACTCTGGTCCGCTCAACGTCGGACTTTTTTTTTTTTTTTCGCACTAACTCTGTAAACAGGCCACACAGGGAGGCTTCAATGTATAATGTTATCGCCTCAAACGATTTCAAAACGTACTTTTGAAGAACAACAGCAGCAGAAAAGGGAATGTTTAACTTACCACTGTGAGCGCTGTCTGGAATCAAGCTGCGGCCGCGGGGCATTCTGGGGAAGCGGTCAGTCTGAAGAACGCACAAGTCTGCTCTGATGCATGCTCGATAAAGAGGGCGGGGCCAGAACAACATCCAGGGATTTGATGCGTTCTCGATCTGGCGTTCTCGAGAATTGGAACGGTACTCGGGCTGAGGCTGATGACGTATCACGAGTACACGAGAACGCTCAAGAACGCATATTGAGAAACGCCCAGAATAATAAAAAAAAAAAACAAAGTTTACAAATCTGGTGTAACGATCACAAATGTTCAGCCAGAAACACAGGAGTAGAACTTAAACAGTTTATTCTGAACTCAGAAGTTCAGGAGCGCATCCACCGAGGACCAGAGGTTACTAAGAATGGAGATTTAGGTTAGTGGCTTAAAGGAGTTCAAATAGTGAAACTAACAAAACCACTAATCTTATCAGAGTCCTCCCTTCAGCGGGGATCAGCAGCTTTAACAGAGTGGACTGCTCCTTTAACAGATGTTCGGGTGGCCAACAGTTGGGTGGCCTGGAGCACAGAGGCAGGATCAAGGTCCTGGAAGACAGACTCAGGCTTAATGATCAGGGGGTTTGGAAGGAGGCTGAAGTCAAGGGTCGTTATCCAGAAGGCCGGAAAAACCAACGAATTCTAGGCAAGAGGGAAAATCCATGAAGCAAAGATGTGGTCAAGAACAGGTAACATGAAGTGCTGCAATTATCTGGCCCTGTCTGCCTGACACAAGCTGATTTATAACTGCTGAAAGACATAATGCTGATTGCCCTGCAGTGCAGCAGGCAACAGCTGGAGTCTAGTTTGCCAACCGCCATAAAACCAAGAAGAAGAAGCAGCTGGAGTTGATCGCTCACAGGAAGAGCAGAGCAGGCAGACGGTTGGAAGTCTGGTGTTCAACTAATCTAATTTGGTGATTTTTTTTTAACAAATCTATATTGGTAAAAGGGAAAACCAAAACAAACTGCTCACTTTGACCAAAATATTGGCTAATTAGTGTAGCTACTTTAAAAGCCTGGACCAGCAACCCTTTGGCTGCAGGGCAAACTCCTGCATCCAACACCACCATCCCTGCTAACATTTATTGGAATTTAATTATAGTTCATGCTAATGTTACAACCAAGGCTAAAGCCAAGATTAGCTGGCTGTGCTTCACGTTAACAATTACACTCTAAACATCACCGCAGCCAAACAGTCTGAGTAGTAACCATTGGTTGCCATTTTTATTGCTTGTTGGGTTAACTAATTCAATAAGTTGATCTGAAACTAGTAACTCTGTCAGATTGTGACCAATAACATTATTGGTCTAACCAACCGGACTTGATATTTTTCCAACCAATTCATTCTCAACCACATCTTCCTCTTTCGTAGAACCGTGCATGTTTGTCATGTTTCTATCTTCCTGTTTTGTGTAGATCTACTTTAAATGTTGGCATTGAGAGTCAAATCTTTGGTTTTTATTCAGAAAATCCTGTTCCTCAGGTAGAAACGCCCCAATATGGAAATGAAACCAGAACTTCTTCTCCAAGATTTCTCTTCTAACATTACCAACATTAATATATTCTGTTGGTTTTCTGAGCAGCATTTCTCTAAATCTAACAAAACTCTGAGTCTATGTGAGATTCAATTCAAATCACTTTATTTCTGTAGCACCATTTCATACATGTCATCTCAAGGCACTTTACAGTTCACCAGATGATCCAGTCAGATTGATTCTATTCTATCTAAACCAGCTGATTGCATCGACTCATTGACTCTTCAGCAATCCCTCACACTAGGCATGCTTGTAGCGACAGTGGAGAGGAAAAACTCACTTTGAACAGGAAGAAACCTCCAGCAGAACCAGGCTCAGTGTGAGCAGCCATCTGCTGAGGCCCACTGGGGTTCAAGGAGACAGAAGCAGACATAGAAAAAGAAGCATAGATACAAAAGACAACTGTCAACCAGCTCCACAGGCGGCCCCGTCCAGGAAACACACAGCCAGGCAGACGAGCTCCGAGCCAGCTCCCATGTCAGAGGATGAAGAGAGCACATCCAGTTAGTCACAGTCAGAGAAACAGGACTACACTGGAAAACAGGCCAAGCTCCAACATCTAGAAACAAAGGTGTTGATGGCAGCAGCACAGCTGATATTTCTCTCCAGGATGGAGTCACAGCCAAACAGGAACAGACCAGATGAAGCTACTATGAGAAAAAGCAGAGAGAGCAGAACGTTAGAGATTGAACTAACAGATTCTGCAGAGTGGGAGAATAGAGATAGAATGAAGCAGAATGATGAAAAAGGGGTCCCTATGTCCTCCAGTAGTCTAAGCCTATAGCAGCAGAACTATAGAGATAGCTCAGGATAACCTGAGCCACTCTAACTAGAAGCTTTATCAAAAAGGAAAGTTTTAAGCCTAGCCTTAAAAGTAGACAGGGTGTCTGCCTCACGGACTAAAGCTGGTAGTTGGTTCCACAGGAGAGGAGCCTGAGAACTAAAAGATCTGCCTCCCATTCTACTTTTAGAAATTCTAGGAACCACTAGTAAACCTGCAGATTGAGAGCGAAGTGCTCTGTTAGGAACATAAGGAACAATCAGATCTCTGATATCAGATGGAGCTTGGCCATTTAAGGCTTTATATGTGAGAAGGAGGATTTTAAATTCTATTCTGGATTTAACAGGAAGCCAAAGAAGAGAAGAGGAAGATTCACAGGAAAATATGAGGAGATAGATGAGATATTCATGCTATGGTAGAAAACATCATTAGCAACAGTTTATTAGTATTCCTTGAAGGCTGCTGAGGTCCAGAGGCTCCTGCAGGATGAGTATGGAGAGAAAACAGGCAAAACGATGAAAGACCCCAGAATATTCACTTTATCTTTGACTTTTACTCAGTGAACACACCAACAGTGTGAGTGCTCAGATATCCTTTTCTGAGAGACTCGTGGACCTCCTGTGGGAAGTGTCCTTCACAGCTCCCCTCTGCGCCAGAGTTACACAAAACAACCCACAGAAAGGATAACATTGAAATAAATGCCTCCAACAGAACCTCTAACCATTTTTACTTGACCTACCAGCTTCGTTCCCAGTGGAACATTCCATACATCTGGGTCAGATTACTAACCCTGCAGATTTTATTTATGTCAAGTTTAAATATGCCTGGTGTTTCATGGCAGACGTCTAGAAAATCCATCTCAATGTCGGCTCGTTTTTCCAATCTGCAGCCCCGACCTGAAGGTTCAGACCAGGATATGTGGGTCAGCAGTGACGTCATTTGCTGTTTTTTTCCTCATTACATGTAGAACCTGTGGATGTTCTGCTCCGTAGACCTTTTATTTGTCCTGGTTTATAGGGGAAACACTCAGATGAATGTCCACAATGGCGCTGAAGAAGATGGCCTGTCATCTTTGCTCTTCATAGATCACTAAATTGGGAGCGAGTGACTGAACTAAGTAGGGACATTTAAAGGAAAAGTCTGGTCATATTCAGAATTCAAACTTCTGAAATTACTTTAAATATGAAATTATTCCATCCTGTTCAATAAATGATCAGTGTTTTTAATTCAGAGTAATTTCCATGTGAATGTGCTTTACTGGAGGCATCCATGTTTGTCAAAGAACACTACTGCCACCTACTGGTTAGTGACGTCACGGTGCGGTATCGGCTGTTGATCAAGTCCCAGTGCTGTATCTGGTGTTTGTCACAACGCGCTATTATCCAAGTCATCTTGAAAACATTCTTCTTCCAAATGTCGGCTACATATTACGGGTTTTTTCTCTGGCCAGAAGTTCGATGGCAAATCCTCCCTCTTCAAGTTGGCGATCCAACGACCAACCCGTCCGTGGAGGATCAGGAATCAGAAAGGTGGAATAACTCTTTTATTTTTCACTTTTACCCGATGTATTCCAGCATCCAGCTGCCATACACGTGGGCATTGTCATTTTAACCGGTGTCACTATATTTGGGCAAAAATGGCCGCTCCCAGACTGAGGAAAAAGATAATTCTTTCCTTATTTTTTACTGATTAACTCAAAATTAATTAAATCACCGCAAATGTACTAGTTTTAGGTATAACTAATGATTCATTGATTATTCCTTGCTGACGGAACTTCTCCTTTAAAACATCTTCATCATCATCTGTGTCTTGATAACGCCTGATATTTATTGGACGACAGGATCAAAAGGTAAACCCAAAGAGATTCCCCACCTGAGCTGGATTATTGGATGGACTGCCTGACCTTCCTGATGTCGACTTCAGTCCATTAACTAGAAAACTGCAACTGTGAGAAGAGGGCTTACAGAACAAATGAGGATGTGTTTAAAGTTTGCCTCCTATATATATAATACATATGAACTCGCCCTAGTTTAAAGAGAGCACTAAAAGATGGGATTTCAAAAAATTAAGCATAAATATCAGCATTTCAAGCATCGCAGAGAGATGAGAGCTTCAGGTCATGTTTTAACAGGCGTCCATCTTGACTGCAGGTCCTTGTGATGACTGGATCTCCCAACACGTTCTGGAAGATGCAGAATCGTACCCTGATTTTAGGAAGGGATAGAAAAATGAGTTTGAAAGACGGACATTATTTCTTTGGCGAGCTGAGGAACAGCCTGTTGGAGCTATTTATTCTTTATATCTTTATCCCTTTGAATTTTGTTAATTAGATCCTAAATTTATATTTTTTGTATTATTTACAGCGTTTATTTGCAGGTTAATAATTGTTCAGTCTGTTTATCTTTGTTTTATTATTTTATTTATTTATTGATTGATCTGAGCTAAGACAGGAAGTGATGTGGATCAGTCCACTTTCTATAAGTGTAGGGGTCTGGGAAAGGACCAGCAGGCATTCTGGCTTTGGGGCCTCTGGGTTTTACCAGAGCAAGAGATGCAGCAGAAAAGGACAAAACCAAAGTTTGAACTCTGTAATTGCTGAAATCGGAAAATAATTCATCAAGTTTGGACATTGAACCTTCTTTTGCTTGCGTAGAGAAACTCGACCCCAGTGCCTCAGTAGGGGCCTAATGGGACTTTTATTGGATGTTTGGCTTGGCAGACAATCACCACTACACATCCTATTGGTATTTTATTTAAGATATGATGCATTTGATTGTTATTCTTCTCCTTCTTCTTGTTTATACATCTAGAAGCTGCATAAAACTTGCAACAGATGCAGTTATTTCTGTCCCAGTTTTTCATCAGGAATGTGGATGAAAAGCTCTGCTGCTATCTGTTTATTGACCACAAGGGGGAGACAGAAATCATAGATAGATAGATAGATAGATAGATAGATAGATAGATAGATAGATAGATAGATAGATAGATAGATAGATAGATAGATAGATAGATAGATAGATAGATAGATAGATAGATAGATAGATAGCTAGCACCCTCACAAAGACATGCAAACAGTAATACACTGCACAGTGCCGAAGCATCCTTCTTCTGTTCTGCTTAAATCTGCTTAAAGCTTAAAGCGGGTCGACCTCCCCAAGGTGCCGCCTGTAATTTCTGCAGTCAATGCGGGGTCTACTCCTATATTATGTCTATGAGACTAAGTACAGATAATGAGGAAAGATGCTTGGCATATCTTTCTTTATTGTTACATGACCATTAGATTTTTTAGATAGATAGATAGATACTCTCTGCCTGTTGCCATTTGACATTTTTAATCCAGTTAAATTGATGCGAAAACGAAAAATAATTGAAGTGTTTTTGAAAACTTATTTGATTGAAACAAAAGAAGTAAAATTTTGCAACCAGTGAGTCTGTGTAGTTTGAAGCATGGAAAGAAAAGAATGTGAGAGAGCAGGGAGTGGGTACCAAGCAAATTAGAGTCATCTGGTGAGGCTGGCTGCCAGGCCGGCTCCTCTGCTCACGCTCACTTTCTTAAGAGATAAAGTCGAGCTCAAAGCTTTTATCAGACCACAGGTTTTATATTGAACTGCAGATCCAGAGCAGCAGATGAACCAGCCCTTTATTCACGTCTTACAGGCCAGTAAACATAAACAAAACTCACCCAGAGCAGGTTACAACACGCTCAGCTTCCCCGTTTGACTCAACGGGCCTGCCCTGAGTCTCTGGGAGAACATTTCTGCATTGTGTCGAAGCAGAAAGAGGATTTACAAGAATCTGTTTCTCTGACAAAAGGCCTAATGACAGCCTGTGAGTAACTCAAAACCCATTTGTTGCTGATGGGAAATGAGGCATTGCTCAAACAGTTGGCCTCAGTCTAGATGAGCCCAGAGGAGGGAGGGTGACCCGCATGCTAAACGCGACCTTTGTATGGGTGCACTGTTTCCCAGAGCCGTTCTGTTCAAGCCATTATTTTAGCTTCTAGAACACCTTCAGCTGTGACTCTGCAATGGAGAATTTATTCATCTTAAACATTTCTGCAACCATAACCTTACTGTTTCTCATCAGTGCTTTTCTGTCATGGAGCAACACTAGGCAGCAGCACTTTGTGTCTGTGCCAAACGGGCATGTCTGTACCAGTATGGCAAACTGGAGGCTGGATGTTTTGTTAAAGCTCAGAGTAACACCCTGTCTACTTTTAAGATACTTTTTTGATAAAGCTTCTAGTTAGAGTGGCTCAGGTTATCCTGAGCTATCTCTATAGTTATGCTGCTATAGGGTTAGGCTGCTGGAGGACATAGGCAATGGCGTAGCTATCGGTAAACAGAGTATGCAGTTGCTTAGGGGCCCCCGACCTCTTAGGGGCCCCATCACTGACACCTGGTTGGCCCCCTACGCAATTGTGGACGAGGACATCTCTTCGTAAATGTAATGATGCGAAAAAATTCATCCTAAACACACCTGATACTAGGTCAACTGACCAGATTGTATTTATACAGCAACACATGGCAGATTTCAACATGATGGTGAGCCGTTTAAACACGACACCAATAGCAAAGCAGACAGAGGTACTTTTAATTACTATGTTAATAACTGTGTATAGTTCATTAGACGGTTGGTAAAAAAATACACTCATTGGACGCCATTGGACATAGGGACATCCTGACTGGATGATCTGGTGAACTATAAAGTGCCTTGAGATGAAATGTGATGTGAATTAGCGCTATAGTAATAAACTGAAATGAAATTGAAGATACGTCTTCTAGGAAAGCTCATGTCAAGTTTCCTAGATTTAACTTTTTCAATCTAAACTAGATGGTATGTGATCAGTAGGTTGAGCCCTGCAACATATCTTCCTTTGAATTAGCAGTGGACGTCCTCTGAGCCAATAAATACACATGAGGTTTGAATCACAATCTACCCTCTGTGCTTCTGCGTTGTTAGGATTCCAGTTTGTGTAGCTTGTTTTTTGTGTTTTCCTCTCTCCACCACCAGGCGGTGCCCTGTCGTCGTTGGGCCTCCCTGCAAACCTCCAGCTCGTTTGGTCATTACCAGAGGATTACTTGAGCAGTGGGCTGTCACCACCTTGCCAGTATTGGGTACTCTAGCGGCTAGAGTACCCAATACCAATTATAACCACAAACTTTAATGTATTTTACTGGTCTTTATGTCATAAAGACCAGTAAAATACATTAAAGTTTGTGGTTATAATTGGTTGTTTTCTTGAACTGAAGCCTATGAAGGACAGAGGCTTTGGATTTATCGCTATAATCCAGACTGTAGATATTGTTTCTTTGAACAGACAAACGTTCACAGCTAAAGATGTTTTCTAGTGTCGGGGAAAAACCTGAAATGTTTCATGGTTGGCTTTTTTTTCTCCTTCCAGTAAACTTTCCCTTAATCTCCTGTGCTGTTTACTTTCATTTAATCTCCATGTGAATCTCTGAGGGTTTATGTTAGCTTTGCTGTTCAGGCTCAGATTAAAAGGATCTCTCAGCCTCCGTCATCACAGAGTTAACAAACTGGGGGATTTTGTTTTTTTCAAAACAAGGAAAAAAAACCTGAAACATCCTCTTTCAACTCATGATAGAAAAATGTGAAATGTAACTTCCCTTTTGTGAGACTCCTGTTATGAAAATCCTCTGAATGTTTGAAGCGTTCGATCCAACGTTGAGCGGTTTGATTGTTTAGGAAAATGATTTATTAAACCGCCGATGGATCAGGATTCGCTTCACTTTTTATTTCAGATAAAACCTGAAGGACCAAAAAAACAAAGTGGGAATCTCTGAACAGAGAGGATAAAAAGGAGATCTCGATCTGTATTCTGGATGTTTGCAGTAAATTCCTCTGGGTTTTTCTTCTCGGGCTGTTCTGACCTGCTTCTCCTGAGGCTGGCTGATTAGAAGAACATGTTTTCCGACCTTTACAAGCCTGATGGTCACTTTATGAACCTTCTTACTTTCTTTGGCTCTAAGCTTTGTAGTGCTCAGTGTTCCTGGACTCCATCAAACTCCCTCATGAATCTTTAAGCCCACCTCAGAGAAGTTACCTGGATTCCTTAGCACCTCACCTTTTCATGCCACCCATCCTGCAGAGGTCCTGGACAACAGAAGACAAACCCAGAGAGACAGAACCGCCCCTCATCCGTCACTGTCATCCTGGACTGATCAGCATATCTCCCTCCTGCTTCGAAATACAACACAAAAACAAAAGCAGTTTGCAAACAGGATACCTGCTATTACCTGCTCCTCCTCTTGATAAAGAAGATCTCCCTGTTAGGGCTGCGGTGTTGGTTTGGAGGGCCCGAATGCAGAGACGAGTTGGCAGAGGTGAATTTAAGTGGTTTAATAAGGTTCTCTGGCACTGAGGCAGGAATCAAAAAAATCCAACAAAAAATAACTCACGAACCAGACCCTAGGAGACATCAGGGGAAAACCAAAATCTAGGAACCAGGAAGAGACGAGGAAGGCAGACAGACGATTGACCAGAGGTTAGACGAGAGGTTAGACGAGGATCCAGCAAACAGGAACTGAAGAGGGAGGCTTTTAAAGGGGACAGAGACAAAGAGAGAGCTAATGAGGGAATTGAAAACAGGTGAGGGCTGAACAGAAAACAGAGCAAGAGAAAGAGGACACAAGAGAGCAGCAGAGGACAACAAATGGAAAACCTGGAAGACAGGAACTAATAAGAAAACAACAACAAAATAATAATCAAATAACTAGGATAAAGACACATGGTGAAAAGAAAACTAAACACTAGAAATCAAGGAGCAAAAGAAAATCATAACAGAAACAGAAACCTAACACTCCCCTCTGGATCCATCCATTCATTTTCTGTCACGCTTATTCCAAGCGGGGTCACAAAGGGGTGCTGGTGCCTATCTCTAGCTGTCAATGGGCGAGAGGCTGGGTCCATCCTGGACAGGTCTCCAGTCCAACGCAGGGCAACACAGAGACAAACAACCATTCACACACACACTGACCCCTAAGGAGAATTTAGAGAAGCCATTTAACCTAACAGTCATGTTTTTGGACTGTGGGAGGAAGCCGGAGTACCCGGAGAGAACCCACGCATGCTCAGGGAGAACATGCAAACTCCATGCAGAAACACCCGAGTTTGGGAATCGAACCAAGAACCCTCTTGCTGCAAGGCAACAGCAGGGGGGATTTACCATTAGGCAACACTAGGCAATTTCCTAGGGCCCCAAATGTCCTAAATCCGCCCCTGGGCAACAGTGCTACAGACTGATCCAATTCAATTCAATTCAATTCAGTTTATTTATATAGCGCCAAATTCACAACACATGTCATCTAAAGGCACTTTACAGTTCAACCAGATCATACAGTCAAATTGATACAAAGTTTTCTATCTAAGGAAAACCAGTTGATTGCATTGACTCAAATACAATCCCTCACACTAAGCATGCTTGTAGCGACAGTGGAGAGGAAAAACTCCCTTTGAACAGGAAGAAACCTCCAGCAGAACCAGGCTCAGTGTGAGCGGCCATCTGCCGAGGCCGACTGGGGTTCAAGGAGACAGAAGCAGAGACACAAAAAGCAGCTGTAAAAGGCAGCCCCGTCCAGGAAACACACAGCCAGGCAGACGAGCTCCGAGCCAGCTCCCATGCCAGAGGACGAAGAGAGCACATCCAGTTAGTCACAGTCAGAGAAACAGGACTACACTGGAAAACAGGCCGATCTCCAACATCTATAAATAAGGGTGCTGATGGAAGCAGCACAGCTGATGTTTCTCTCCAGGATGGAGTCACAGCCAAACAGGAACAGACCAGATGAAGCTACTATGAGAAAAAGCAGAGAGAGCAGAACGTTAGAGATTGAACTAACAGATTCTGCAGAGTGGGAGAATAGAGATAGAATGAAGCAGAATGATGAAAATGGGGTCCCTATGTCCTCCGGCAGTCTAAGCCTATAGCAGCAGAACTATAGAGATAGCTCAGGATAACCTGAGCCACTCTAACTATAAGCTTTATCAAAAAGGAAAGTTTTAAGCCTAGCCTTAAAAGTAGACAGGGTGTCTGCCTCACGGACTAAAACTGGTAGTTGGTTCCACAGGAGAGGAGCCTGATAACTAAAAGATCTGCCTCCCAGTCTACTTTTAGAAATTCTAGGAACCACTAGTAAACCTGCAGATTGAGAGCGAAGTGCTCTGTTAGGAACATAAGGAACAATCAGATCTCTGATATCAGATGGAGCACCATGCAGCCTTCCTCTAAGAATGCTCCCTATTTAAAAGATTCACTTCCACACAGAAAGCCCATATTCTTTCATTCAGCTACAACAGTATACTTGCCAGATTGAATAATACTACTTATACTTCAGCCGTAGTATCAAGGTATTACTTTGTGGTATCTCTTATTCTATATCCGTTGGTTGAGCTGTTCTTTTTCCATCTCTTTGCAGGTGATGAAGCAGACTGAAGATGTTTTATCATCCTTTTTTCTGTTTTTCCTTTTCTGTCTTACATTGCAGTGTCCATATAATCTCTAAAACTCCCTGCATAATTATAATAAAGTAATTTATATGCATAAACACTATGGCGATAGCCGTACTGCTCCACTTGTGAAAGTAAAATCTGTTGGGCTCTTTTTGGCATCAAGACAATTATTCTTCTTGCCACATTGCCAGACAGGAAACTGTTAAAAAAAAATGCTTGTTCTTATTTTTAAAGTGTTTTCGTTTCTTTCTTTCTTGTTTAATATGAGCTTCCTGAACCAGACGTCTCAACCAAACTCCATCATGGTCTCATAACGACAGTAAAGATTATAGAGTTTTCATTGTTTACATCCCTGCTCTTTGACAGAGTCAGTGACCTCAGTGGTCAGTGATGCAGATTTGCTTTTATTGCTGTATGTTTAACTCACTGCACCCGGAAGAACAATCAAGCCGTTCATCATCTTGTCTCATAAGAATGTTTTATATTAAGCCGCTCTTTGTGAATTCGACCAGAAGCAGCAGCTCCTGTCTGATGTGGGGATTTTGGTATTTTCTCTCATTACTGTTGCGGTTGCATTGCATTGTACGCTGCTGATTAATAAAAGAGGAGCAGGAGTGACCACCAGCGCACAGCGCGTCACGCTCTCATCTCCATGTCATCACGGGTCACATCAGTGAGCAGCTCTGCTGAATTAGTTTCCTATTATCTCTGAAGGACACGTTTCAACACAAAAGATCTAAATTAAACAACGAGACAACAACACTTTGGTGACATTTGTTTTGAACTGGAGCCTGGAAAATCGTGAAAGACGAAATTAAATTCAGTTTATTTCTATAGCGCCAATTCACAACACATGTCATCCCAAGGCACTTTCCAGTTCACCAGATCATCCAGTCAGATTGATTCAAAGTTTTCTATCTAAGAAAAACAAGCTGATTGCATCGACTCATTGACTGGAATACAATCCCTTACATTAAGCATGCTTGTAGCGACGGTGGAGAGGAAAAACTCCCTTTGAACAGGAAGAAACCTCCAGCAGAATCAGAACCAGGCTTAAAGGCTGATTCATACTCAGAAACCAGGTCGTCTGTGCGTGTGTGTGTCGCAGTTAAAGCAGATATGCCCCCCCCCCTCCGCAGACACTCTACTGCACCTCTCAAAATTGTAGGTGAGCGCAGACAGTTCGCAGACAGGAGGCCTCTGATTGGTCAAATCTACAGCCGCTCTATGTTATGCGTATTTCCTGTTTGGTACCCTAGTGGCTTGTTTCGTTTCTATGACCACCATTGTGCAAAACAACTGGTAAAGATGGAGCAGCTAGAAGAGCGAGGTGCGCGAGAACGCTAGGACCCTTTTTCCACCTGGATCCCCGCTCTTTTTGGCCCTCATGTCCCTCCGTTGTCACGCAAACTTGCCCCCACTTCCTCACCGCCTCGGCCGTATCTAGACCCACAGCTAGTTCCTGATTGGCCCGCTGGCGTTGTGGCGTGGAATAAGATAGCGCAGACCGCGCTTCAAAATTGGACATAAATAAAAAATATCTGCGTCAAGCTCACTGCGACACACTGCTGCTGGACGATAACCAGACCTTCAGTGTGAGCGGCCATCTGCTGAGGCCGACTGGGGTTCAAGGAGACACAAGCAGACATAGAAAAAGAAGCATAGATACAAAAGGCAACTGTCCCCATCCAGGAAACACACAGCCAGGCAGACGAGCTCCGAGCCAGCTCCCATGTCAGAGGATGAAGAGAGCACATCCAGTTAGTCACAGTCAGAGAAACAGGACTACACTGGAAACAAAGGTGTTGATGGCAGCAGCACAGCTGATATTTCTCTCCAGGATGGAGTCACAGCCAAACAGGAACAGACCAGATGAAGCTACTATGAGAAAAAGCAGAGAGAGCAGAACGTTAGAGATTGTACTAACAGATTCTGCAGAGTGGGAGAATAGAGATAGAATGATGAAATTAGAGTTTAAAGTTATTTTAAAAGCGACCAAAGCAGGATCAACATCCCTGGATGATCCACAGACTTAAAAAAGTCTCTGTGGGGATATCAGATGGATGTTTCTTGCAGGGTGGACTTGCAGTTCTCTTATTTGAAAATGAGCATGGCCTACATGCAGGCGACGCCCTTAAATGACCTAACATCTCCCAGTTTACTGTGGAGAGTCTGTAAAGGCTGCGTGTCCAAGATAACGTCAGGTCATGTGTCCACCATAAGGATGCCGATGCGCCTGCATGAGGCAGATAAAGGAACAACTGTAAACAGCTGCTGCTGCTGATGGAAGCATTAAGGTTTCAGCTGTTTTCTGCTCAGTGGTAACAGATGTCAGCTCACAGGGAATTCATATTGCATAAGCAGGAGGAAACATGAGCTTCAGCAATTTAAAGTGTTTTTAAATTCTGTTTCCACTCAAAGCTTTTGATTAAAACCACTTTTATTACGACATTTATTGGATAACACACCCAGCCTCTGCAACAGATATAAACTTGACAGTCATGGTGCAGGAAAACATGCAGAGAAAACAGCTGAGAAGGGAAAACAAGTTCTATTGGTCAAAGCCAGGGGCGGATTTAGGAAATTTTTTGGCCCTAGGCAAAGACAGGCAAGGGGCCCTCTGAATTTAAAAGGACATAACATAAAACAGACCCATTCTACAGATGGAGAAATTTTAATAGAATAGACATCCATTATTTGTTCTACATTTCGTCCCTTTTCTTCTTGTTTTCCTCTCTATGTTTTGTACTCAGCTGACTTTTCATGCTGTCTCTAAAGGAATGAAAGATTTTCTCCAATCACTAAGCTCACTTAGCTGATTGCTCCTTCCTGTGTTTCCAAAAAGGCCAAAGTAAATAACCCAGTCCTTCTTTTCACTGTAGACAAGCCATGATCTGCTTATCTGTTCTCCATTTTTCATTTGGATGAAATAATAGCTGCATGAATCATGACAGCAGACAAGATAGAGGAGAGCAGGAGGCGGGGTTACCAATCTACTCGCTCTGGAGAGCAGAGTTCGCTGCTTTTAGATGTTGTCTCCAAAGTCTCCAGTAGCAGAAAAAAGTCTCTAGATTTGGCGCTAGGAGCTTTTTAGAAATCAAAGTGCTAGAGGGGTCTGAAAAGTGGCTAAATATAGCGACTAAAGCGCTAAGTTGGCAACACTGCTCTTTGCATGGTTTGTTTTCAAATGGTTTGCTAAAATGGTTGGCATTTTAGCAAAAGGATTTAAAAAAAAAAACATAATTAATGTGCACAAACAAGGACAAACCATACATGTTTATGGGGCCCCCAGGAACTTTGGGGCCCTTGGCACCTGTCTAGTATTGCCTAATGGTAAATCTGCCCCTGGTCAAACCATAAATATTTATCAGCCAGAGGTGAATTCTTTATATTACTTTATGTAAGAGGAAATAAATGATCCTTATTGTTCGCAAGTGAAGCCCATTAAATAGAACAGTGAGATATTTCATATTAATTTATTTCATATTTCCTTCCAGCGCCGACCTTTGGAGCAGCCATCCTGTAAAATATAAACTACACTTGGAGGTTTCAACCTTCTCATGATCTTTTTTTTTTTTCATTTAGATTTTAAATTTATGTCGGCTGTGGTTGGAAAATTTAGATTTCTCTTATTTCATATATTAATTTATCCTATTTACTCACTTTTAACATTTTGCATTGAGATTTATCTTTTGTTTTTTAACTTATAATGAGGTTTGTTGCGTTTAGGTGCTCAGGTTAATAATTTAGACTTTGTAGACATGAAGGAGTCTATTTTCTTTTCGACTGATTTGATCTTTTCTTTTTCCAGTGAAACAAAAAGGTAGCCGATAACGATAAGAACAAATATAATAATATTCTTTTTAAAGCAAATAGATCTTTTACCAGGAAAAGTAACATCATGGGGAAAACGGTTCAATGTTTTTGCCAGCTAGGATGTGATTCCAGGGCTCTATTGTCCACTGGCTTTATTGCAGGTTTGCATTTTTTAATATATATATTTTTATTTTTATCTATATATATTTTTTTGTTTTCTTTGCATATATTAAGTAATATTCCTTTTTCATTATTGATTACACAAAGATTATATCCTTTTATAATCAAAAGGCTGGAACTGTGGTCAGAAAATTTAGATTTCTCTTATTTCATATATTATTTATCCGATTTACTCACTATAAAAGTTTTCACTCAGTCTTTTTCACCTTGAAGGCCACATAATTCTCTGCAGGATGCTGTTTGTAGACCAGACATAGCATCTTCCCATAATAAACTCGATTCTTTATCAAGTTTTATTCATAACATGTTACTGTTTAACCAAAGTGTCTGTAATTAGTTTTGACTCTGACTACTTTCCATTATTGTAAGTAAGGGGGAACGAACGCTGCCCAGGCAGAACAGGGTTGATTACCGTGCAAAAAGGGCCGTATGATGAACTGTTCTCTTTTTGCAAAGATAAAATAAAGTGCCGACTGAGTGAAATCCATCGAAGTCCATTTATTTAACTGGGGTGAATAGTTGAATACTTTTTTCCCACTTCACAGCGATCACTGCTCTAATGCTGCTGCTCTGGATTTTAGTAAAAATGAAAGGTATGATTTTCAGTTTTCTTTTGTATTACAGGTTAACATGTGTAACATTTTAATGCTAATTTATTTCTTTATTTATTCTCTACATCTGATTGTTTCTTCAGTTCTTTAGCCGCTCTAGAGATTTAGATTTATAACCACCAATGATTTACTAACGTAATTAATTCCAGTATGTGTTTGGCTCTGTTTCACATTC
Source organism: Cyprinodon tularosa (assembly GCF_016077235.1). Lineage (NCBI taxonomy): Eukaryota > Metazoa > Chordata > Actinopteri > Cyprinodontiformes > Cyprinodontidae > Cyprinodon > Cyprinodon tularosa. The sequence goes on along the minus strand of NW_024038597.1, from coordinate 463,785 downwards.
AACTGTTAGTTTTGTAGTAATAATATAAAAATGCCACAGACACTTTCAATTTATTTTAGTTTTTACAAAGTAAATCACACAATAAAAAAAAAAAACATCAGTTAAACTCAAACTGCCAGCCATCCTTATGCAGATTAATTTTGATTTTATAAAATAATCTCTTTTTTGAATAATTTTTGGATTTAAACATTTTTAAAACTGCAGAGACGAAAAAAAGGAACAATCCTCTAAATCGGCTGGGGACTCAATTGTCCTGAAATATCCATCCAGGGACCTCATGCTGAGGCAAAGGATTCTGGGTCCTCATCAGAACAACTGCAATGGACCAGAGAAAGGCAGTGAGACCTTCCAGACTGCAGGGGGCGCTGACTGTGATGCCATCAGCCATTTTCATGGTGTTGGATGAGCTCATCAGGAGGACCTGCTCTGTCCTGAAACAAGACTCTCTTTGTACAAAACTGGTTTAAACATGGTATTGTTCTGGTAGCCCAACTGTTGAATAACTCAAAACTAATTCTAACATATGACGACTTCACTCATAAATAAAGTAAGTAAGTAAGTAAACTTTATTTGTATAGCACTTTTCACAGACAAAGTCACAAAGTGCTTCACATGATAACATAAAAACAACACAAGTAAAAACAGATAAAATGCAATAAAAGCTAAAATAAATAAGGGAATAAAACAAAACGCTATGTGCTTTGGAAGGCTAGTGAAAACATGTGTGTTTTTAGCTGTTTTTTAAAGATGTCCACCGAGTCCAGAGAGCGCAGGGACAGGGGGAGTTCATTCCAGAGACGGGGTGCCACCGCTTTAAAGGACCGGTCTCCTCGGGTTTTAAAGCGGGTCCGAGGAACCATAAGCAGGTTTTGACCTGAAGACCTTAGGCTACGGACCGACGTATACGGCTGGATCAGACCTGTCATGTAGCCAGGCGCCTGTCCATGAAGGGCCCTGAAGGTAAGGACCAGGATTTTAAACTTTATCCTGGAAGCAACAGGAAGCCAATGTAGGGACTTGAAGAGAGGATTTACATGGGCTGTCCTATTTGTGCGGGTCAGGAGTCTTGCAGCAGAGTTCTGGGCAAGTTGTAGGCGACCCAGCTCCTTCTTGCTCAGACAGGTAAACAGGCTGTTACAGTAATCCAGTCTTGAAGAAACAAAAGCATGGATGATTCTCTCCAAATCATCGTGAGAGAGGATTTTCCTTACCTTGGAGATATTGCGCAGATGGAAGTAACAGTTCCTGATCAGTTGTTTTGAGTGTAGCGCAAGGGACATCCCCTCATCGAAAATCACTCCAAGATTACGCAGACTGGATTTGGCTGAGGAACATAGATCACCCAGGTGCTGTTTAATGTCAGGGATGGCACTGTCAGGAGCAATAATGAGTGACTCAGTCTTATCAGTATTCAGTGCAAGATAGTTGTCGTTTAACCACTGCTGAATCCGGGACAGACAGTTCATCAGAGAGTATAATTTGTGGACCTCTGAGGTTTTAAAGGAGCAGTACAGCTGTATGTCGTCAGCAAAAGATGGTATGCCACATCACTGTGCTGCTGGATAATCTGGCCAAGAGGGAGGAGATAAAGTAAGAAGAGAAGTGGTCCCAAGACTGAGCCCTGTGGAACACCATACTGGAGATCTCCCCGCTCAGACATCATGTCATTGACTGCCACACTGAAGCTCCTACCAGCTAAGTAGGAAGTAAACCACTCCAAAACTGGACCTGTCATTCCCACCCAATCCCGCAGCCGGTTTATCATGATGGAATGGTCGACCGTATCAAAGGCTGCAGACAGGTCTAACAGGACCAGTACCGTACAGCTTCCGGAGTCTGCAGACATCATGATATCACTAGACACTAGACAAATTTAACTTCTATCCTCCAAGAATAGAATTTGACGTTGTAACCAGAGCCATACCCCATGGGATCATCACCCTACTTAGAGAAGAGAAAGAATTATATCACAGGAATGTTCTTGTCTCCAGCAATATTTCAATAAATGGTTTATCTTTTCTAGACAGAAAAGTCAACAACAAAGTTATTAAAAACCTTCTATGTGAAAACTCTATCCCTGCTTCCAGGTACAAATGCCCCCCCCTGTATGAAAACAGGGAATAGAGCCTGGAGTAACCCACATACATTTTTAATTACAAACAAAGTAAAGAAAATAACATTTAAAATCCGTCACCATTATTACCTCTGTAATAAGCTGATTTCACAATTCATCCCCACTGTAGATGAAAAATGCTCCTTCTGCTCTTTGGAAATAGAAACATTACACCATTTATTTTATAGCTGTTCACATAGCTCTTCTCTGTGGAATGATATGCAATCCTTAATTAATGGTCACTTTGGATCAAACATACTTTTATCCAGTTTTCACATTTTCTTTTATTTTTCTGACTCAAACCCCTCTATACAATATAGAGTCAATCTATTTATTTTTACTTGGTAAATTCTTTATCCATAAGTCAAAATTTATGAAGAACAAACCTCTTTTCAGTGTTTTTAAAGTTGACTTAAAAGATTATATAATCTGTATTTCTGGATTAAAGGGTAAATCAGCATCAAAATGTTTACAACATTTATAATTCATTTTACTAATACTTATTTTTTGTTACTTTGGCTATGTTGTTTAATTGTTGATGTTGAAAATTGTCTTTTATGTATTTACTTTATTCTCTTTGTCTTTGTTTTCCCTTCATGCAAACGTGAACTTTAACTTTTTAATTTTTGTAATAAAAAATTAACAAAAAAAAAAAAAAAGAAAAAGACCTGCTCTGTCCTAGGATGACCTCTGGATTCAGAGGAGGCGGAACAACTAACAGAACTTCCCTGTTGGACCCATTTGATGACAGACTGCAGCACCTTAGATGCACAAAGGAGCATTTCCACCAAGGGCGAAGGTTTGTTTTCAACTTTGGTAGGGACACTATTGGTCACCATTGGTCCTATGCGAAATGATGCATGCTCAATTTTTATGCTTGACATGAAAATCAGGGTGTATTTTGTTTACAGAAAAAAGCAGCATTTCTTGCTATATTTGTAAAACTTTATAAGCGCTACAAACACTAGATGCTGTTTATCAATGTTTGAAGCATCATCGGTTCTGATGAATGAGGAATTACGACTTTTTTTCCACTTTGAAAAGGTTTGTACGGAAACCCTCTGATGACATGGTCAAAAAAATGTTTAATTGTGGCCACGAAGTAGTATTTCGTGCGCACGAAGTAGTATTTCGCGGCCACGCAATAAGTATAACGTGCGCACGAAATACTACTTCGTGGCCACGCAATAAGTATAACGTGCGCACGAAATACTACTTCGTGGCCACGCAATAAGTATAACGTGCGCACAAAATACTACTTCGTGGCCACGCAATAAGTATAACGTGCGCACGAAATACTACTTCGTGGCCACGCAATAAGTATAACGTGCGCACGAAATACTACTTCGCGGCCACGCAATAAGTATAACGTGCGCACGAAATACTACTTCGCGGCCACGCAATAAGTATAACGTGCGCACGAAATACTACTTCGTGGCCACGCAATAAGTTTAACGTGCGCACGAAATACTACTTCGTGGCCACGCAATAAGTTTAACGTGCGCACGAAATACTTATTAATAATATCAATAAATCCGCCCCTGTTTTCAGGCTTATGTTAACTGTAATGACTTATCTTGGACAGGCTGCTATGTAAACGGGCCTTTAGTCCTTCGTTTAGCTATGCTGCGGTTGTTTACACCACGCCTTTTCCACCTAAAATGGCGTCTTAGCAACAAATGTCACGTGACTGGCGGAGACCGACTGGGTAAGCAAATCGAGTGCGCCTTAGACCTTAGAGAAGGCGTGCTCGATTTGCTTACCCAGTTGTCCCGGAATGATATTAATATTATTAATAAGTATTTCATGCGCACGTTAAACTTATTGCGTGGCCACGAAATACTACTTCGTGGCCACAATTAAAAATTTTTTTTGACCATGTCATCAGAGGGGCTCCGTAGGTTTGCATTTGAAATGACCGGCAACTAAGATACAAAGTAAATCTGTGCCTATTCAACAAAATATAGTCTAAATATGTCTGTTATATGTGGATTATCCTGTTTTTCTTTTGAAGATATACAATTGTGCAGAGGTAAAACCCACTCTTATCTTTTAAATATTCTCTCTGTATCAAGCAAAATGATAGATTAAAGGGACATTTATTGTATAGTTACTCTATTTACCCATATCATGTATTTTTATCTTGGGCTGAAACAATTCATAGGAATAATCGATTATTGAAATTTCAGTGAATCGTTAACCGGAGTATAGAGACTCTAAAACGTGTCTGTAGATCACAGAGCGACTCACTTAGAGCAGGAATTATACCAAAATTGTAAAAACATTTAAACAAAAGTGTTTTCGTCTGTCAATATTCTCCATCCAGAACTCCTCTACAGCTGCAACAACGCTGTATTGTAAATTATAAACATGTTATTCACATCTAATTTTTGGTAGGGACAAGTAGGTTGGTCCAAACTTTTTGGTAGGGACATGTCCCTATGGTCCCTATGCAAACCTACGCCCATGATTTCCACAGATCCTTCCTCCAAGCTGCTGTTATAATCTGTGCCTCCGGGTCCTAATCTGATCAATTATTTGTTGATCAGCTCCACATTTTTTGCAGATGTTAATGATTATTTGAATAGTTTGTTTTGTTTTTCTACTCTTTTTTCTACAGTCTTGTTTATTGCTCAGTTTTTCCACTTTGTTCTGTTATTCTTATTTCTACCGGAAAACGCCTTTAATATTAATAACTGCACAGTAGTTGTTTCCCCTTTTTGTTTGTCATCTTCATCCTCTTGAGTCAAAGGAAAAATGTCTTCACTTGTAAAAAAAATTACTTCCACAAAGATAGAAAGGCCAAGTTTTAGTTTCCTTTTTACTTTTTGTGTCAAACTGTGGATGAACTTCAGCCAATATTGAATTAATCATCAATTTAACCCTTTAAATCCCAGTTTAATTATATTATAGAGATAGATTTACTCTAAGATACTTTATACATAAAACACATGTTAGGCACCTGGAGAGTTTCTTTTTATTCTTTTCATTTTGGTTCAGTTTTATGTCTCTTTAATTGTAAATTGCATCATCTTTTAAAAGTCCTATTAAACCCATTTTATAACCTTTCCAGCCACTGTGATAGAATGACGAAGCTAAATGTTTAGTTTCGTTTTTAGAGAAAAAATGTTTTGAAATAATCACTTCTGTGTTTCTTTAAACCACATGATGTTTGGGTCAATAATATGTTGAGTTTATCAGATGGAGAGTATCCTCCTGAGGATCAGAGCGTCTTCATTTTAGGGAGATTTAACAAGCATTTTATAAATAAATAGATTTGTTCGACTGGACTGAATTTTTGCTAATATATTTTCCAAAATGTCTGCGTTTTTTCTGTGTTTTTAAAAGCCTTTACGCTTGTTGGTGTTCACATGATGTCATTAATGTGTGCGCAGAATATAAACCCTGAACATTTGCATGTTGCTAAAGTGAAAGGCTTGTAAAGGTCGAGCTGTTGAGCGGAGTTAGTCCGGAAATTCCCCCGAAGTGGCAGATTTCCGGGAATCCCGTGAACGCCTCATCGTCCCGCAGCTGAGCTCAGAGCGAAAGTTGGAGAGAAGTGACAGAAAGCAGCAGATCAGCAGAGGAAGAGACGCTCGTAGAAGTTTCTCTCACTTTTATCATTTCAGGGTTTCATTTCTGCAAGCAGGAGCAGAATGTCGCCTTTCCTGTTTGCATAAAATACAGTTTAGTCGAGCTTTGAAAGCCTGAGACGCAGTGACGGACAGACTGGGACCAGCAGACATGGTGAGTCTGGGGGTGTGTGGATCTGGGCTTAGGTTACTTGGTTGAAGGGGAAACCAGCTGGGATTTACTGGGCAGAAAATGGTGCCTAAATGTTTTTATGGCTTCCTTTATTCTGGTCAAAGTCCTTCATGCAGACTGAGCAGGACAAGGTCACCTTAATCAGCTATTATTCACTGACATTTCAATCAAAACACCCCTAAAACAGCAGTTTTTATACAGTATATATTGTTTTTTTTACAATAAAAACAGAAAAATATGTAATTGTAAAAGCTATGCAGTATTTGTTTATTTAACCCCTTCAATTAAGTCCTCGGTCATTAGAAATAATAATAAACAAACAAAAAAACAAGTAAAGAAGCCTGATGGAGCTCTTTAACTAAAATGCTTTGAGGAAAACGCTGCATTCAGGTGTTTCTGAAATGTTCAGTCAGATTTCTGCACCTATTGATGGTGTGTTGGTGAAATGTTCACCAGCGAGGTGCTCAATGAGTCTGAGACTGCTTTGTTTGACTGTCTTTAAAACCAAAACTAAATATCAATATTTAAATTTACTGAATCAGTAGTAAATCATTGTCATTTATTTCCGTTTCTAGTTATTTGAATAATATAATGTATAATCCGTTTAATGATTGCCAGTGTAAAGAGGGAGAGGTGTAGAAGGAGGAGCAGAGGAGAGGTGTGAGCAAAGTGAAAGGTCAGGAAAAACCTGATATGAAAACAGAATAACAGCAAAGAAAAACATTTAATTCAGTGGATAATTTTCCATGTATCATAGAAGTCATTTTGGCACAAAAAAGAGAAAAGTTATTTCATGAAAACTGATTCAAAGGTTTCCATGAAATGAGTTGATTTAAAAGCTTTAATTGGTTGGAATATTCTTCTAAAAATGCTGCTTTTTGCTCTGCTTGTTGGGTTTTTGGCTCACGTATCGAATGCGATGCATTAGTGAACGATGGAGTCAGTCATTAGCAAAACGCACTGAACAAGTTTAAAAAATGTGTAGAAATCAATTAAATGAATCTTGTTCTATCAGACAGCTCTCTTGGGTTAGGGGTCATAGAACCGCCCCTGGTTACAGTGGAAAGCTGCAGCCAATGAAATGCAGGTAGATGGGAGAAAATAATAATCTATCATTTATTTAATGGTGCAGTTTGCTGAATAAACTCTGAAACAGACTGACTGCTGAAGTGTTGGTTCCTATTGCAAAGTTACACTAAAAGACTTCAAAAGATGGAGGAAAATTAGCTGTTAATATGGGCTGATGACATCATTACTCTGCTGCTGCAGAGCTGTTTGGATCAGGTATCAAGGCCACAGGTGAGGTTTGGGCAGGAAGGGCAAAGAGGAGGGGCAGGGTTGCTGCACTTTGACCAATGAAGCTGCTTCAGGTGCTCCAGGAGCAGAGGAGATTGCTTTATAGCTCTGTCTTAAACAGGCTTCCCCAAAGTTGGCTGCTGTCCTGCTGGTTTTAGAGGTTTCCCTGCTTTAGCACAGCTGATTCTGATGATTTCAGTGTAAATCAGCTGGAGCAGGGAAACAGGTCAAACCTGCAGGACAGCGGCCCTCCAGGTCCCACTATGGGGATGCCTGCTCTAAAGAGAAAATATATCGGTAAAGACCTGCTATGTTAAACCTTTGGAGATTAGAAAACAACAACAGGAAACCAGGAACAAGTTATGTGCAGGGGCGGAGCTAGATGGGGGGCCATGGCCACCTTTAGCCGATCATTGACCACCCCTAACGTTTTTTCCCTCTAATACAGATGGTGGCAGCAGCAATACTCTCAATATTTAAATTGTTCATATATATATATATACAATTAGTTGACAACAAAAACAGTTTATTTCTGCACGTCAGTTTACTAATATTAAAGATAAGCAAATAATTCATGCTCTTTTCAGAACTAGATGTTGTCTTATGGGGTAAAGACATTCAGTGAAATTACAGATAAAAAAAAATATTTTCATAAAAACGTATTAATCAATTTATTGATTGCTTGACTTTATTGGTCTCACAGTGGAGAAATTGACATTATTTCAATATTAGTACATGTAAATATCAATTTTATGCAGAATGATTATTGATAAAATTTAGCCTGACGTAGTCCTACTCAATTCTAGTCAGAATGAGTCTGATGCTGCTCCATAGAGCTGTGATTATGGGGCGTGTTTCGAACGAACCAGGAAAAAAATGCCTCTGCACTCAATTGGATAGACCTACAACCAATAAGAGCAACGGAGTGCGTGACGTATGTTAAGCGACGCATAGTTGTTGGCAACAAAATTCAAAGCGTGCAGTTGCACGCCTAGAATAAGAAGATGAGCCTTGATCGCGTTTCTCTGTTCCTCTTTTAAAATTAATTTGAATCTACTCACCTCAACTCTCCAGCGGCAGCCATTGTTGTTGTCACTCAAGCGCGCTTTGGTCACGTGGTTGATTACGTTACTGTTGATCATCTGTCCATCATCGCATAAAGCCCGCCCTGACAATTTGATTGGATCGCCAGATATTGTGCGAGCATACTCGCGCTACTATGGAGCAATGCCAGACCGAACTTCCCGACCTCAAACCTTGTGGGCGGGACTAAGTTCGGAATGGCACCCAGGCTAGATAACAGTAGGTAAATGATGACAATGGAAAACTTGTGTGCCTATTTCTAAGCAAAGGCTGTAGGAAAGAATAGTTTTTTATTTATAAAACATGAATGTTTTGCTCGTTAATTTTCCCGTTGGATCAGTCTAGATTGACCCTGAAGTTCTGGCTCCGCTTCCAGCCACCCCTCAGCGTACGCTGGTTACTACCATGGGCCCCCTTATAAAGACGTTCTGGCTACGCCTCTGCTTCTCTGGATTTCATTTACCTCTGAATGTAGACTATAGGCCCATTCATACCTCACGTAAAAGACGGATACGGATACGTGTGGAGTGTTTCATACGTTCTAACCGTCGATTTCGTCCGTACTTTGACACGAAAATTGGGAGCTTATGCTTACGGACGAAACGGATCAATACGGAGCAATACTACCGGAAACGGTGGGGGCGCTATTGAGTTTTTAGTACAAAATGTCAACAAAATCACAAAGAAGGTTAGAATTCTGGGCTTTAAACAATGGCGGGATTCGAGGAATGACTGTCGACTGATATTCAATGGCCTGACGTTCCACCGTCGATCTCGTTTTTTACTTTTCTTTCGCTTACGGAGCAAATGCAACAGAATCAGGTCTTGGACCATCGCCATGTTTTGATCAATGACGAATCATTGGCGCCCAGCACTGCCACCTAGAGGAAATACGGGTTATTGCGCACCTCAACGGACGGAGGTATGAAGGAGTCAACGGATAGAACGTACGGACAGAAATACGGACGTGCAGGCCAAACGTGAGGTATGAATGGGCCTTAAGGGTGTGATTTTTATGATCTGATTTCCCTCTGAGCTTCTCGGCTCAAAAAAATCTATTTTCATTCTGATTATGTCATTGAGCAGGCTATAGCTTCAGCCTGCAGGGCTTCCTTAAAGAAACAGGTCTGCATTTTAAATCTCTGTAGCTACAAGGTCACTACAGGTGATGATGGACATAAATGTAAGTTGTATTTTCATGGAGCGCTCAAGTTCTCACCAGCATCTCTGGACCTCTCTACCACCCCTACTTAGAAACACGGACTCACTTCTCCATTTCAAATCACAACTCAAAACTTATGTTTAAAATGGCCTATTCTTTGTATTTTTTTATTTCTTTCTTTTTTTTTTATTGTTTTTAATGTGTTTTGACATTGTTATATGGAGGACCAATCCTGCCATGATTAAAAATACAGAAATAAATTAATTACTTAATAATATAACATTTCTTGAAAAAGTAGGTAATAATAGGAATTTGTGTGCCATTAAATGTGACAAAATAATAAAAATAAGATGCTGTACATTTTTTAAATTATGTCAAGATTAGGGATGCACGATATTGGGATTTTGGCCGATATCCGATATGCCGATATTTTAAAACTCATGTAGCCGATAACCGATATCGATACCGATGTTAAAGCTGGACAAAAATAAGTAGTCATTGAAAATAGCAGTTTTGTTATCCATTTCTGACACTTTGAAAAATAATATACTCAAATATATTTTCATATGCTGATATCAAACTGATTTTTAAAAACGCGGTATCGATCTATTTTACTTTCAAAATATCGTGAAATTTCATCGTTCTGTTACAAACTCTCGTGATATTTTGCAAATTCTTGTGAGATTTTGTTAGTAAAATAGATCGATACCGCGTCAATATATCAACATATAAAAATATGGCAACATTTGGTGAATTTTCGGGGGATTTCGTAGCATAACGATGACATATAGCAATATTTCATTAGTAAAAGAGATTGATATGGTGTTTTTAAATGGCAATATATCAGCATATGAAGATATTGGGATATTTTAATGTATCAATAATTTTTCCGTCGTCTTTAGAAGTTTTTAAGTCTGTAAAAAAGAAGTTTTTGAAGAAGAAGAAGTAGTATTAAATTTTTTTTTTTTTAGACTTTAAAAACTCAGAAGCTGATCAAATATCGGGTTAAATATCGGTGGGGTGGCCGATGTCCGATATTCAGTTTTAAGGCCGATACCGATAGGGGGCCGATTATATCGTGCATCCCTAGTCAAGATTGGTCCTCCATATATTTCTACCATTGTGTTTTTATCTTTGTACGGTGACCTTGAGAGTCCACAAAGGCACCTTGGAAATAAAATGTATTGTTTAAATGTATTAACTTTTCTAAATGACAAACAGAAAAATAAATCTGTAAAAGTTTGTTTTGGTTTCTGTTACAGTTTCAGACTGTGGAACCGGTTTACAGCCACTTATCTTATATGGATCCTGTCCATGCAAATATAGAGGGAGGGCGAAGGAACATGAACTTTGATGTCATAAGAGGAATCACTAAAGTATTTCACTTTCTTTAATAAGTAAAAAGAAAAGCGTGTTTTGAGTAACAAACCAAACCTAAAGTCTGACTGATTTTAGAAAAGTCTGTCTGAAGGCTTTAAATCGGCCGTAACCATAAACCATCCTGCGTCACATCTTCGACTTCCTGGTTACAAACCAAGTTTAAACTGGTTTGACCAGCTTTACTGGTGTAGACATGAGGGAGGGAGGAGAGGAAGGATGGGAGGAAAGCACCGGCTTCAGTTCCTGTGTTAATTGAGCTTTAAACAACACTATTGTTTGGCTGCTAAGAAGGTTCTCTGATCAGGGATAAATCACTCAGCAGCAGAGGATGACGACGGAGATGATGACGACGACGATGATGATGATGATATCAGAGGCGCCGTTTAGAGAAGCACAGTAAATCCATTCGATGCCGAGTGTGTCGCTGTGTTTCCTCTTCCTATTATCTTGTCAGATGCTGATTTCCTGTCGTGGCTCAGAGGCCAACGTGAGCGAGAAAATAGCTGTGAGGTTCAGGCCTGGTTGAACATCCTGCTGATCGGATGCTTTCCTTCATCCTAGAAGACGTTTCCTGTAGCTTCTCTTCTGGCAACTTTCATTTCTCACTCATGTTTTTTTTTTTACGGAAAATAACAAAACAAACTAACAAAGAAACTATTGAAACAAACATTTCAAGATCAGAAAGTCCATTTAGCCTTTAAAAATAAAAGAAAAAAATATATACACACCCCTTCATGCTTCACGAAATCAGCTGGATTACAGATTATTCCAAAACAGCTGAGAGTGTTTTAGTATTCAGACCTGCAGACAGACCGGGGTCACCCAAGGACACCTTTCTAATCCATCTGCCTCAAGGCTGATTTATACTTGGAAACCAGGTCGTCTGCGTATATGTTGCAGTGAACAAAAAGCCGTCCCCTCCACAGACACTCCGCTGCACCTCTCCCAAATAGGCCGGCTTGTTTTGTTTTTATGACCGAAATTGCGGGAAACGACTCGTGAAGTTTGACCCGCTAGAAGAGCGAGGTGCACGAGAACGCTGGGACCCTTTTTCCACCTGGATCTCCGCTCTTTTTGGCCCTCATGTACCTCCGTCGTCGGACTAAACTCGCCCCCACTTCCTCGCCGCCTCGGCCGTATCTAGACCCACAGTGTGTAGCTCAGACCACGCTTCAATATTGAGCATAAATCAAAACTGTCTGCATCAAGCTCACTGCAACACACTGCTGTAAGAGTATAAACAGGAAGCGAGGTAGGAGGGCAAAATAGGTTTAGCGCCACCGCAGCACGGGAGGAGAATTACGCCCAGGAGCAAATGGATAAAAATAGACCGGAGGAAAAAAAAAACATGAATCGATTCTCTTGCGGACGAATCGATGCATCGGATCGTCGGCTGTTGGATCGATGCATCGATACAAAACGATTATTATTTACACCCCTAAGGGTGACCCAGACGCGTCTATGGACGCACTAATGAGCTGATGGGGGGACGGATTGGGTAGTGACAGGGACACCGCATCACTGCAGGCCGGCTGGAATATGGCAGCAGGTGTAACAGCGAACTAGTGATGGAGGAAACACGTATATTCAAATGTTAGTTCTGCTAATTTAATGCAGCTTCATCACACTGACTGAAAATCACAGGTTGGGAAAAAAAAATGGGCGGTCCTCTTTAAAATAGTTTTATTGGCTGGATGGAATTAATTTTTATTATTTTTATGTTTTACAATCTTGGTATAATTCCTCCTTTAAGTGGATCGCTCTGTCAGCTAAAGTCATATTTTACTGTCTCTATTCTCAAATTAACGATTAATCGATTACTAATACAGTTGACGATTATTTCAATAATCTATTAATCCGATTACCTGTTTCAGCCCTAATATATATATATATATTTATTTTACAATAAAATAACTTAAAAATATCTAAGAAAGGATTGCTTTTTTTCTTATTTCCATTTACAAAACTTGTTCTTTTTTTTGTAAAAATAAAATATATAACCAGCCTTTCACTCTACTCCTGCAGCTGCATGATGCTGCCACCGCTGTGCTTTACAGTAAGGGTAATGCTAACTAGCTGATGGTTATCCATGAAAGGAGAATTTATTTCAAATCAGCTCTTCTTTCTTTCGCCGGGTTGGGGATCTTAGTTTTGTCTCGATCAGACGACCTTTTGAAACCTTTTAGCAAAAATAAAAGCAGGTCATCCGATGCCTTTCAGCGAAACATTAAAAACACATGAATTCATTTCAGTTTATTTCTATAGCACCAATTCACATCAAGTGATCTCAAGACGCTTTACAGTTCAACCAGATCATCCAGTCAGATTGATTAAAAGTTTTCTATCTAAGGAAAACCAGCTGATTGCATCGACTCATTGACTCTTCAGCAATCCCTCACACTAAGCATGCTTGTAGCGACAGTGGAGAGGAAAAACTCCCTTTGAACAGGAAGAAACCTCCAGCAGAACCAGGCTCAGTGTGAGCGGCCATCTGCTGAGGCCCACTGGGGTTCAAGGAGACAGAAGCAGACATGGAAAAAGAAGCATAGATACAAAAGGCAACTGTCAACCAGCTCCACAGGCGGCCCCGTCCAGGAAACACACAGCCAGGCAGACGAGCTCCGAGCCAGCTCCCATGTCAGAGGATGAAGAGAGCACATCCAGTTAGTCACAGTCAGAGAAACAGGACTACACTGGAAAACAGGCCAAGCTCCAACATCTAGAAACAAAGGTGTTGATGGCAGCAGCACAGCTGATATTTCTCTCCAGGATGGAGTCACAGCCAAACAGGAACAGACCAGATGAAGCTACTATGAGAAAAAGCAGAGAGAGCAGAATGTTAGAGATTGAACTAACAGATTAGTGGGAGAATAGAGATAGAATGATGGAAAAGGGGTCCCTATGTCCTCCAGCAGTCTAAGCCTATAGCAGCAGAACTATAGAGATAGCTCAGGATAACCTGAGCCACTCTAACTAGAAGCTTTATCAAAAAGGAAAGTTTTAAGCCTAGCCTTAAAAGTAGACATTAATATTGATATACTGGTTGATCTGTAAAATCAAATAATTGTTGCATTGGTCATATTTTAGTTATTTATTTGCAAACATTTTAAACTATAATCTGTGATATTAAAACTGAAAAAATTCGTATTGATTTTAGGGATGCGCGATATTGGGATTTTGGGCGATATCCGATATGCCGATATTTTAAAACTCATGTAGCCGATAACCGATATTGATACCGATGTTAAAGCTGGACAAAAATAAGTAGTCATTGAAAATAGCAGTTTTGTTATCCATTTCTGACACTTTGAAAAATAATATACTCAAATATATTTTCATATGCTGATATCAAATTGATTTTTAAAAACGCGATATCGATCTATTTTACTTTCAAAATCTCGTGAAATTTCATCGTTCTGTTACAAACTCTCGTGATATTTTGCAAATTCTTGTGAGATTTTGTTAGTAAAATAGATCGATACCGCGTCAATATATCAACATATAAAAATATGGCAACATTTGGTGAATTTTCGGGGGATTTCGTAGCATAACGATGACATATAGCAATATTTCATGAGTAAAAGAGATTGATATGGTGTTTTTAAATGGCAATATATCAGCATATGAAGATATTGGGATATTTTAATGTATCAATATTTTTTCCCTCGTCTTTAGAAGTTTTTAAGTCTGTAAAAAAGAAGTTTTTGAGGAAGAAGAAGTAGTAGTATTTTATATATTTTTTTTAGACTTTAGAAACTCAGAAGCTGATCAAATATCGGGTTAAATATCGGTGGGGTGGCCGATGTCCAATATTCAGTTTTAAGGCCGATACCGATAGGGGGCCGATTATATCGTGCATCCCAAATTTATTTATTCTTTTCTTGTTAAAATAAGTTTGTATGCCTTTTTTTTGTCTTCTTAGTGTTGAATATTTTCCTGGGAATCAATCACTATTATGGTGACAGAAAAGGTCCATCCAGGAGAGAAGAACAGAACATGGCTACGGCAAGCCTGTGGAGACAAATCACCCAAAGCTCAAAGCTGCGATTGCTGCTGCAACAAAATATTAAGCTATAATGGAAATGTTAATAACACACTGGAATTAAAACATCTTTTAAGAATAAAAATCTTAAAATCTATTTTAGAAAAGCCAGTAAGACTAAAATGTGAAGGATTTAGTGAATCTGACTTTCATCACAGATCTTAAATCATAGAGTAAACATCTAATCAGTCTTCCCATAAACTCTCTGCTTGCATCATCTAAAAAATACAAACGTCCTTTTCTACGGCTACAGAATAAATTCCCATGTTTGTCTGATGTGTTCCAGGAGAACGGGAAGAACCGCCTGCAGCAGACGCAGGAGGAGGTGGAGGAGGTGAAGGGGATCATGATGGACAACCTGAACAAAGCGGAGGAGAGATCCGGAAAACTGAACGACCTGGAGCAGCAGGCTGAAGATCTGCTGGAGAAGGTAGCTGTGGAAGGGGGCAGCTCAGGAGGTTCATAGTCATTTTATATTATCTATAAATAAGCTGTAGGTGGAGCTGGGGGGGGGGAACAAATGTAGAATTTCCATCCTGATTGTGTTAGATGGTGCTAAGTTTAGAAAGGTATTTCCTTTTGTTTGCTGAGATAAACGGAGCAGGCTGGTCTCCCTGGGTACGGCAGAGAGGTTCCAGGACATGCCACAAGGCCGGCGTACGTCCGGGGGTCGGCAGGCGGGTCACGTCATTCAGTGTGCAGGGGGGGGATTTACCATTAGGCAATACTAGCAGTTGCCTGGGGCCCCAAGCTCCTGGGGGCCCCATAAAACTGTGTTTACATGTATGGGTAACACAACTATTCCTTATTTTTGCACATTAATTATGTTTTTTTAACAAAATCCTTTTGCTAAAATGCCATCAGAACGCTGGTAATATTAAGTGTGTCTCAGCCCCCCCCTTCAGTGTCCACCATATTGGATCAGTCCATTTGCTGCACATGTTCAGAAAGGTCCAAACAGACAGCAGCAAACCATTTGAAAACAAACCATGCAAAGAGCAGTGTTGCCAACTTAGCGCTTTAGTCGCTATATTTAGCCACTTTTCAGACCCCTCTAGCACTTTGATTTCTAAAAAGCTCCTAGCGCCAAATCTAGAGACTTTTTTCTGCTACTGGAGACTTTGGAGACAACATCTAAAAGCAGCGAACTCTGCTCTCCAGAGCGAGTAGATTGGTAACCCCGCCTCCTGCTCTCCTCTATCTTGTCTGCTGTCATGATTCATGCAGCTATTATTTCATCCAAATGAAAAATGGAGAACAGATAAGCAGATCATGGCTTGTCTACAGTGAAAAGAAGGACTGGGTTATTTACTTTGGCCTTTTTGGAAACACAGGAAGGAGCAATCAGCTAAGTGAGCTTAGTGCTTGGAAAAAATCTTTAATTCCTTTAGAGACAGCATGAAAAGTCAGCTGAGTACAAAACATAGAGAGGAAAACAAGAAGAAAAGGGACAAGAAGAGAGGGACACAACCTAGAACAGATAATGGATGTCTATTCTATAAAAAAATCTGTATGTATATAATGGGGTGTTTTATGTGTTGGCTTCTCAGTTCAGCGGGCCCCCTGCCTGTCTTTGCCTAGGGGCACAAATTTCCTAAATCCGCCCCTGGGTGTGTGTGTTTGCTGTTCCCCTGGAAGAGGAAGCGATCCGCTGCAAGGCACCAGCACCTCCATGTGGAGGATGTTTAACCCCTGATCTGCTGATGTTCAGATAAGCCACGCCCCCCTCTGCTGCTCAGCCTCACTCTCTGCATTTAAGCTCTAAACCCACAAAAGTAGGAAACACAAAATATCCTAATTCCCCAAGATTGTAATCACACTGATGGGTTAAAGGTGGGGCAGATGGTACTGGTTATGCCACTCTTGGCCACGCCCTTTGGGGTCTATTGGCACCGCCCACTTAGGTGGCTTATTTTTTGGGGCTCATATTGTGGAGTGGGTCGCACTTTAAAGAAGGTTTATTTGTAACACCAGATTAGGTATTAATTTTAGAAATGTTCTGCATTTATTGCACTTCAGAGAGCAGCCCCAGGAATTCAGTCTGTTTTTTATTTTCTGATTATGTGTTTTATAAAGAAACCTACGGAAGAGGATTAGGGCCACTGGAAAAAAAAAACAGTTAACTGATTTTTAAATTTTATTTCAGTTTAGTAGGAGAAAAAAGTCAGAATTCTGAGATTAAAGTCAGAATTCTGACTTTAATCTCAGAATTCTGACTTTTTTTCTCAGAATTCTGACTTTTTTCCTCAGAATTCTGACTTTTTTCCTCAGAATTCTGACTTTAATCTCAGAATTCTGACTTTTTTTCCTCAGAATTCTGACTTTAATCTCAGAATTCTGACTTTTTTTCGTCAGAATTCTGACTTTTTTCCTCAGAATTCTGACTTTAATCTCAGAATTCTGACTTTTTTTCCTCAGAATTCTGACTTTAATCTCAGAATTCTGACTTTTTTTCCTCAGAATTCTGACTTTAATCTCAGAATTCTGACTTTTTTTCCTCAGAATTCTGACTTTAATCTCAGAATTCTGACTTTTTTTCTCAGAATTCTGACTTTTTTCCTCAGAATTCTGACTTTTTTCCTCAGAATTCTGACTTTAATCTCAGAATTCTGACTTTTTTTCCTCAGAATTCTGACTTTAATCTCAGAATTCTGATTTTTTTTCGTCAGAATTCTGACTTTTTTCCTCAGAATTCTGACTTTAATCTCAGAATTCTGACTTTTTTTCCTCAGAATTCTGACTTTAATCTCAGAATTCTGACTTTTTTTCCTCAGAATTCTGACTTTAATCTCAGAATTCTGACTTTTTTACGTCAGAATTCTGACTTTTTTCCTCAGAATTCTGACTTTAATCTCAGAATTCTGACTTTTTTTCCTCAGAATTCTGACTTTAATCTCAGAATTCTGACTTTTTTTCCTCAGAATTCTGACTTTAATCTCAGAATTCTGACTTTTTTTCCTCAGAATTCTGACTTTAATCTCAGAATTCTGACTTTTTTTCTCAAAATTCTGACTTTAATCTCAGAATTCTGACTTTTTTTCTCAAAATTCTGACTTTAATCTCAGAATTCTGACTTTTTTTTCTCAGAATTCTGTCCTTAATCTCCTACCAAACTGAAATAAAATGTAAAAATCAGTTAACTTTTTTTTTTCTCCGCTGGCCCTAATCCTCTTCCGTAAAAAACAGATTTTTACAGCCTCATAAATAAATAAATGTCAACATCTAAGTTAATAAGTAAACCTTCCAGCTGTTTGATAAAAAAAGCAGAAAATCAAATTTGTTTCAGTTTAAATAAAAAGTTGCATTAAATAATGATTTCACGAGTTTCCCTTTACTGTTGTGTCCTGTTTACTCTGCTCTGACGTTCAAACTGGCCTCAGATGTGCAGAGTCGGCCTGTTTGTTGTGACACCAGCTGATCTTTTGTCCCCAGAGGGAAAGAAAATCTCTAAGAGGCCAAATTATTTATTTATTTTTTACCACACTGTGCTTTCTTTCCCGTCCAGCCTCCAGCTTGGAGCAGGACTCGTGTTACCCGGGACTCTCTGCTTCCCTCTCAGGCTTTTATGAACAAGTTTGATAAACATCAGCATAAAACTGATTAAATGCAATAATTTAAGCAGAAAGCAGGAGCTGCAGAGGTTGGAGACGACTTATTCAGCAGCTGGCTGTCTCTGCAGAGTGTCCTCATAACCGAGTTGAAGCCCAGTTGTATTTTATTCCATAAAAGTCGATTGAGGCCAGAAATGTTTCCTCCCCTTGTTTGTCCGTTCCAAAAAGCCTCGTGATGGTTGACTCTGTTCCTGTTGAATATAAACACAGTGCCTGCAGTGACTGCATCTGCTCCCCCTGAAAAGCTGTGACACAGATCTGCAGTGTGGGAACCACATGATCCCAGCCGTGAACTCAGCAGTCATGATGGCGTGCGTTTTTAAGCTATCAATCCATTATTTAAGCGGCGGGATGCTCTATAGACAAAGTTCATCTTTTAAAATCCAGGGACAGATGTGCAGGGGTGGATTTAGGAAATATGGGGCCCTAGGCAGAGACAGGCCGGGGGCCCACTGAATTAAGAAGACAACACATAAAACAGCCCATTCTCCAGATAGAGAAATGTTAATAGAATAGACATCCATTCTCTGTTCTAGGTTGTGTCCCTCTCTTCTTGTCCCTTTTCTTCTTCTTGTTTGTCTCTAAAGGAATGAAAGATTTTTTCCAAGCACTAAGCTCACTTAGCTGATTGCTCCTTCCTGTGTTTCCAAAAAGGCCAAAGTAAATAACCCAGTCCTTCTTTTCACTGTAGACAAGCCATGATCTGCTTATCTGTTCTCCATTTTTCATTTGGATGAAATAATAGCTGCATGAATCATGACAGCAGACAAGATAGAGGAGAGCAGGAGGCGGGGTTACCAATCTACTTGCTCTGGAGAGCAGAGTTCGCTGCTTTTAGATGTTGTCTCCAAAGTCTCCAGTAGCAGAAAAAAGTCTCTAGATTTGGCGCTAGGAGCTTTTTAGAAATCAAAGTGCTAGAGGGGTCTGAAAAGTGGCTAAATATAGCGACTAAAGCGCTAAGTTGGCAACACTGCTCTTTGCATGGTTTGTTTTTAAATGGTTTGCTGAGACTAACTTAATATTGTAAGTGTTCTGGTGGCATTTTAGCGAAAGGAATTTGATCAAAACATAATTGATGTAAACAGAGTTTTATGGGGCCCCCAAGAACTTGGGGGCCTAGTCAACTGCCTAGTATTGCCTAATGGTAAATCTCCCCCTTCAGACCAGGACAGGAGGAAATGTCTTTAAAAATAGTCTATTTTCTCACCTCTGATATCACTTGGATGAATTGTTTGTGTGACCAAACGTATTTCAACATGTTTTTTTCTGTTTTCCAGGGGAAAGTTTTTGAGAAAAAAACACACAAAGTGAAGCAGCAGAAATTTTTGGAAAACAAGAGGATGAAAATCGTGGTTGCCGCCGTGGGAGTGGGGATCGGACTCATCATTGTGGGAATTATAATCTTTTTCTCCGTGTAAGAATGAATGATCCGAAGCTGCTCGACAGCTGAAAACAAAAAGGAATTGAGCTGAAGGACAGTAAATGAGTGGAGGTCCAGGAAACGACCAGCTCTCTGACTGGGACTGCTGCAAAATATGTGATATTATTAGGCTATAAGATATCTAAGGAAACGTCCCCCCCCTCCTTCATATCTTCTCTTGATGTGGTACAATTCATCGCTTGCTTGGATCCCAGTTTAAACTTTCCACACATGTCTTTGCAGACAATCGAAGCCTCCTGCTCTTTCTTGGAATTGTTTTAGGAGGGATTCAGCAGAACTCTGAGGCGGCCATATTTGTGTGCATGTTGTGCAAATGAAAAGGAGGACGTCTGATGTTAAAGTCCAGCTGTTAAAAAATGCTTTCATATTAAATATCCCTCTTCTTTGATCTATGGTTACGTTTATTTTCAGTTTCTGATTTTAAAGAAATATCTTTAATATAAATGTTGGTTATAATAGTCAAATTAGGATTGTATTTCTATGTAAAGATTTTTATAAAATGTATAATTGAAAAGAATTGCGATAAACAGCACCCCCTGGTGGCTGATGTTGGTAAACATAGATAAAGCCTGAATTCATGACCATAAAACTTTCTGTTTGGTGCCAAGCAATCATGTCGGTCTCTTTACTGATATTCTTATGAGGAAATGTCAAATATGCTCAAAGCTGAAAGATTCTGGATTAGAAAGTTCAACAAAGTGGGAAATTCTCGGCTCTGTCTGATAGCTCATGCTGCGGAGAGAGCTGCAGTGCCTGTATTGGTGGGATTAAACGTGTTTATGTTGTTCCTGTGAAGATCAGATCTGTTTCTGCTTGCAGAGTAAAAAAAAAAAAAAGACTGTTTATGTCCTGCATGGTCATGGAGCTGACAGCAAACATTGTTTCCTGTTGAAACAACGACCCTGCTGATGAAGTTAGACGTGTTTTCCAACTAAAAGTAAAAAAAAAAAACAATCCACTGGACACTCTACTAATTCAGTGAAAGGATGGAGTCGGAGTAAAAACAAATCCCTGCCCATGAGAACGCCCGTGGCTGGAAGTTGGAGGACATTTAGCTGCCATTCGGCGGCTTTTGGCTGGGAAGCGCCATTTTGAATTGCTGCTACTGTAGTCCCAGTTTATAGCTGGTATAATCTTTTTGTGACAAAACTTGTTGGCAGCTTTATGCAAGCTCTGCCCTGGTGGTAGCATCATTCTGTAGCACTCTCCTCTCTGCTAGAGGTGGACAGATCGATTCTAGGATCGATATTTACGCTGCTATTGATATTGAACAATATTCGTTTAATAAGATTGATAATTTATATTCTCTCCTCCATGCACTTAACTGCAGCAGATTCACCAGTCTCCCCAGTCTGTGTTACAGTGCTTTACTCTTCTCCCCTTCCCCTCTGGTCACCGGCTTAGTGCTCAGGCTCAGGCCCGGAGAGGGAACGAAGCACCTTCTGGCTATTCTAATGCGGTAAATGAAACAACGGCAAGCTGTATGGTTTGTAAAAAGCTGGTTAAATGCAGTGAAAACACAACAAGTTTGTATAAGCACATGAAAAACCATGAGCAAAAAAACGTCGAGCTACCAGAACAGAGAGAGGAGATGAAACTTTGCTCTTTGCCTGGACAGACCCTCGACCCCCAGACAGATGTCGCTGATAGAGGCCTTTCAGACCTCCAGAGAATATCCAGGTACAGTGGGGAGAACAAGTATTTGATACACTGTTGATTTTTCAGGTTTTCCCACGTGCAAAGCTTGTAGAAGACTGTAATTTTTATCATAGGTACTCTTCAACTGTGAGTGATGGAATCTAAAACAAAAATCCAGAAAAATACAATGAATGATTTTCAAATAATTAACTTCGATTTTATTGTGTGAAATAAGTATTTGACCATCTATCACCAGTAAGAATTGTGGCTCTCACAGACATGTTAGTTCTTCTTTAAGAAGCCCTCCTGTTCTCCACTCACTACCTGTATTAACTGCACCTGTTTGAACTCGTTACCTGTATAAAAGACACCTGTCCACACACTCAATCAATCACACTCCAGCATCTCCACAAGGCCCAAGACCAGAGAGCTGTGTAAGGACATCAGGGATAAAATTGTAGACCTGCACAAGGCTGGGATGGGCTACAGGACAATAGGCAAGCAGCTTGGTGAGAAGGCAACAACAGTTGGTGCAATTATTAGAAAATGGAAGAAATACAAAATAACGGAAAATCTCCCTCGGTCTGGGGCGCCATGCAAGATCTCACCTCGTGGAGCATCATTGATCTTGAGGAAGGTGAGGAATGAGCCCAGAACTACACGGCAGGACCTGGTCGATGACCTGAATAGAGCTGGGACCACAGTCTGAAAGAAAACAATCAGTAACACTCTACGCCGTCAAGGATTAAAATCCTGCAGTGCGCGCAATGTGCCCTTCATCAAGCCAACGCATGTCAAAGCACGTCAAAGCCCGGAGGAATGGGAGAAGATCATGTGGTCTGATGAGACTAAAATAGAACTTTTTGGTTTAAACTCCACTCGTCATGTTTGGAGGAAGAAGAATGATGAGTACAACCCCGAGAACACCATCCCAACCGTGAAGCATGGCGGTGGAAACATCTTTCTTTGGGGATGCTTTTCTTCAAAGGGGACAGGACGACTGCACCATATTGTGGGAAGGATGGATGGGGCCATGTATCGTGAGATTTTGGCCAACAACCTCCTTCCCTCAGTAAGAGCACTTAAGATGGGTCGTGGCTGGGTCTTCCAGCATGATAACGACCCAAAACACACAGCCAGGGCAACTAAAGAGTGGCTCTGTAGGAAACATCTTAAGGTCCTGGAGTGGCCTAGCCAGTCTCCAGACCTGAATCCAATAGAAAATCTTTGGAGGGAGCTTAAAGTCCGTGTGGCCCAGTGACAGCCCTGAAACCTGAAGGCTCTGAAGGAGATCTGTATGGAGGAGTGGGCCAAAATCCCTGCTGCAGTGTGTGCAAACCTGGTCAAGAACTACAGGAAACGTCTGATCTCTGTAATTGCAAACAAAGGTTTCTGTACCAAATATTAACTTTCATTGTTCTGGTGTATCAAATACTTATTTCACACAATAAAATAGAAGTTAATTATTTAAAAATCATACATTGAATTTTTCTGGATTTTTGTTTTAGATTCCATCACTCAAAGTTGAAGAGTACCACCTATGATAAAAAAAATTACAGTCTTCTACAAGCTTTGCAAGTGGGAAAACCTGAAAAATCAACAGTGTATCAAATACTTGTTCTCCCCACTGTAGATAGGAGTGATCCCCTTCAGATTAACTATCAAAGTAGATATTATGTATCATATGACATTGGAGCCCACTCAGAAAAAGTAAGACCTTGAACCAATACATTCATCCCCCTTAAATATGTTATCTAAGTGGGCTAACATTAACTAATCCAGGGAAATAGAGAATTAAAGCAACAAGCAAGTGTGTACAATGGAAAAACAATTACATAAGGATCGAAATATATAGGTGGTAGATTAGGGGAAAAAACACTATGAACAGAACATTATTAATATTATTATTCAACCGTAACAAGTAAATAAAGATCACAAAAACATGAAAGGTCAACAGTCCCACGATACATCAAGTTTAAATGTAAAAAGTATCGGATCGTATCAATATCGGAAATACTGACCCTGTAATTACTTGGTATCGTATTTTCTATCTGACTGACACACTAAACCTACGGAAGAGGATTATGTCCACTGGAAAAAAAAAAAAAACCGTTGACAGATTTTTAAATTTTATTTCAGTTCAATATGGGAAAAAAGTCCGAATTCTGAGATGTTAAACTTAAATAAAATTTAAAAATCAGTTAACATTTTTTTCCCAGTGGCCCTAATCCTCTTCCGTACTAAACTGTGTTTAAAAACGTAAATGTCAACATGATGCATCTGCTAAAAGAAAAAATGTCTCATCTTTGTAGTTTATCATTGAAATGATCAAGAATTTTGGAGCAGCCTAAAAGGAATAGGAACGTTTCAGCTGTTGCATTTTTTTATTTAAATTATCTGAATTAAAGTTAATTTCAAATTGACTCTTAGTTTACTTAATGTTTTTACTCTACTTATTGTTTTAAAAATATGATTTAAAATCCTACTCCTCCAGCATCCTCATTCACATTTTCCCATAAATTTTGACGTTATGATAAATGTTTACATTATTTATAGAATGCATCTAAAAATAAATATATTTTTAATTTAAACATAGATATGAAATAATAAAATATAACCTACAAAAATTTAAAGTATGTCATTTTACTAGGTCATCATATCAAGTAAACTGCCTGTAGTGTCTATAAATGGCCAGCAGGTGTCAGTATTCTGTAAGGCAGATGCCTCATTAACTCATCACTATTAAAATAAAATAGATTTAAAAAAATAAAATGTCCGTATAATATATAAACACAGACGATCTGCTCCTCATGCCACAACTTTAGGTTATGAAAACGTGAAACTTGACCCAAAAAAAAAAAAACAGCGGAAAAGGGGAGCGGTGGCAGTTTTGACCCGGAAGTGACGTCAACAAGTCCTTCCTGCAACAAGACCGGCATGATGGCGTCGGACACGCAGGTTTGTGGGGTTAACTGTTTAAATTCAGGCTAAAATGTTTGAAGGGGGTCCGTCCGGTTCAGCGGAGAGCAGCAGTGTAATAAACGTCTCTGGAGGCTTTGGTCATTTTCGTGGCTAACGGAGAACCGGCGGCAGAAGTTAGCAGCGGCTAGCTAGCATGCTGCTAGCTGGAGGCTAGCTGTAGCCTCATTACTGCTGCCAGCATGACTGCTGCTGCCTGATCACAGCTGCGGGCCGATTACTCTGCTTCCTGCTCCTCATAACAACATTACCGGAACAGAAATGATCGGATTTTACGCTGCATTCACAGAAGTCACAATAGAGTAAAATAAATAAGCAGGTTTATGGAGGGAGGGAGCGAAGTGACGCCTTCCAGAACTACAAAAGGTTCTGGAGGGGAGTCCAGCTCAGAGGAAACAGGACCGGGAATCAAACCTGCGACCTTTTTCTTTTTGTTGTTTTGATGGCCTTTTTTCCCCCCACGTTTCCCTGAAAAGTTGCGTTTGTTCTATAAACAAACAAAAGTCTTAAAACAACCTGTTGATCATTAAAAGCATCTCTAGAGGGCTTTCAAAAGTAACACAAGTTTATTTTTGTTTTGTTCTATTCTGATATTTACATCGGAAATCGATTTTGATTAGGGCTGCAACTAACGATTACTTTGCAAATTGATAATTAATAATCAGATAGCTAAAGGTTCTTTAAAGAAAACTTTTTTACTAAAATAAACCAAACTGAAGCTTTTGACAGGAGAAAAAGATCATCTTAAATACAAAATGTTTACATATATTTTTTTTTTACAATGTTGGTATAATTGCTGCTTTAAGTGGGCCACCCTGTCTGCTAAAGGCATGTTTCACAGTCTCTATACTCAATTGATTACATAATTAACTGATGATTATTTTAATAATCGAATAATTGATTCAGCCAAGAGATAAATTAGCCTGCATCTAAAACCACTGATCTCTAAAATCAGGATCATGATCAGTTTCCACCAAGCTGGTTCCTCGTCTAACTCGGGTCTACGTGATAAAATACAAAAGTGTTCTTAAAACATTTAGGTCAATTAGACATTAACATATAATAAGCTCATAATTAATCTGACATCATATTTTACAAATTAAAAAACTGGCAGGGAGTCAGACACAGCACTGCTGATGCAGAGCGCTGTGATCACTCCTCTGAAACTGCTTATTAATGCCTAAATTAACTTAAAACGTAGAAACCTGCAGGCAGAATATGTTTGATTTTATCATCCTGGTGCCTGCAGTTTGGATTACGTACGTGAAAAACGCAAACCTCTACTTCCAGCCGCCATGAACAGTAGCGGAAAACCCTGAAGAGGCGACAGGGCCAGAGGCAGCTGGGTCTGAGTGGATCAAACAGAGAAATAATATTTGAAGGCAGGATGGTAATCTGCTTTCAAATATTATTAATCTATATAACAAAGCTGCTCTCTGACATTGAACACAGGAGCAGCAGAAGCATCAGACGCTTTACTGGACGGCTGACCTTAATGTGGACTAGCATCAGAAATGAAGCAGCTGAAGCTTTTTTGCTGCTTCCAGTGCTTGTGGTCTGAACGTAGCATTATTCATTAAAATAAGCCAAGCGACTCTCAGTTTTATCCGCCATTGTTACACGTTCCGCCCAACACGCATCAGAGCCACTTTTTGACCCTGCAGCTAGAGCAGCAAGGAGTAGGGCTGGGTATTTTCGCCAAAGTTCTAAATCGATTAATTTTGATTCGATCTGTTTTTACAACAATGAAAGTGGTTCAACTGTGTTTCAAAATACTCATGTATTTCATTTTTTCCAGTCATATTAAAAACAAAGTGCAAACTTGTAAACCAGACAGTTTAAACATGAGATGTGAACAAAAATGCCTCAAAAGTGCAAACTTGTTAGTGAAAAGTGAAAAAGTGAAGCCTCACCCGAGCAAGCAGACGTGACACGGCGGGGACACAGCAGACATGCATGAGCTGCATTTAGGGATGCACGATATTGGGATTTTGGCCGATATCCGATATGCCGATATTTTAAAACTCATGTAGCCGATAACCGATATCGATACCGATGTTAAAGCTGGACAAAAATAAGTAGTCATTGAAAATAGCAGTTTTGTTATCCATTTCTGACACTTTGAAAAATAATATACTCAAATATATTTTCATACGCTGATATCAAATAGATTTTTAAAAACGCGGTATCGATCTATTTTACTTTCAGAATCTTGTGAAATTTCATCGTTCTGTTACAAACTCTCGTGATATTTTGCTAATTCTTGTGAGATTTTGTTAGTAAAATAGATCGATACCGCGTCAACATATAAAAATATGGCAACATTTGGTGAATTTTCGGGGGATTTCGTAGCATAACGATGACATATAGCAATATTTCATTAGTAAAAGAGATTGATATGGTGTTTTTAAATGGCAATATATCAGCATATGAAGATATTGGGATATTTTAATGGATCAATATTTTTTTCCCTCGTCTTTAGAAGTTTTTAAGTCTGTAAAAAATAAGTTTTTGAGGAAGAAGTAGTATTTTTTTTTTTTTTTAGACTTTAGAAACTCAGAAGCTGATCAAATATCGGGTTAAATATCGGTGGGGTGGCCGATGTCCGATATTCAGTTTTAAGGCCGATACCGATGGGGGGCCGATTATATCGTGCATCCCTTAACACGACCATGTTAATGTTTTACTGCAGGGAATCCAATGCTGCAGAACTTTACTGAAACATTTGCATTAAAAAAGTTCTTCCTTCTACTATAAAGTATAGATGAAGGTGCGAGCTGCAACTCACGGTTCCCTTCTGTGCAACAGCACACCCACTTCAATTATATTACCGTCATCTAAGGGAGGAATTTACTGTCTCATCCTTGTTTAATGTATCCTGACTAAAATAGAGAGCTTCTGCGATTTGAAAATGGTATTTTTCTAAATTGCGATTATATTGCAAATGCAATTAATTGCCCAGCTCTAATATGTGCTGCCTTTTTATTTTGGGACGTCTCTTTAGGCACATGTTTGGTTTCCTTCCTTTGTCTAGAGCAGGAGTAACCAATTAAAAACCAGTGGACATTTTTAATTATAATCTGTTACTTTAAACATAATTTAACACTGAAATAAAATGAGGTGTTTATCCATCCATGTTATACATTGAATAAAAAAAAAAATACTGACCCTGTAATCCATTTTGAAGTCTAAAGTGTTTTTTGAACAACAATCATTCAGTTTGGTTTATAGATAATTTCCTGATTCCCATATTTTCTCAAACCCCTGAACTGAGCGTTTGTTATTTTCTTCCTTTTTCCTGTCTTAATGTTGGCAGTGGGCTTTAGGCTGCCCTGCAAGGCTTTAAACCTGGGTTTAACCGGAGACTAAGCCATTCTCAAGCACATATCAAGGAGCTCATTTTGAGCCTGGATCCAGATTTATTGTTGATTCTGTTCATGGTGGAGAATCCTGCTTTATATTCAGGCTCCGCTCCGGTCCGGCCAGCTCAACATCCGCTTTGCAATCGCACCAAACAGGAAAAAGAACGGCGAGACGATCCAGTTTGTCAAATTAAAATATAGTAACAACACTAACTACAAATTAGAGCATAATTCTTATATATTTCAAAATACTAACACTGTTTATTTAAAAGATTGGATGCAAACTATTGGTACTTCAACAGACTAGGAAGTAGATTTCTCATCTCCATCAGAAACCGAACACATAATGGATGCTGATGGAGATTTTTTAATGTCATATTAAATTAAGCGTTCATTTCTGCATGTTTTGCTCCTATGAATTTAATGATAATATCGCGCAATCTCTTCTCGAGCTCCGAGGATAAGTCTGACTGCAGCAATACGGGAAACAGCGGAGGCTGTAGGCAGGAGGACTGGTGCGCTGCGAGGCGGAGCAGTGAAGGAGGGTGTGGGATTTCAGGGTAACAGGAGAAGCGGCACAAGTGACGTTTAGACACCGTCGTCAGACAATATGCGATAATTTATGTTCCACAAATCTCAATTTAGCCAGGAAAGAAAAATGTATTACCAAATCAAATAAAACATAACAACGGATGGTAAATGGATGAAGCAGCAACGCATTCGTCCCCTATAATCGCTGCTAAAAACGCTGAGGACTCATTGAATACCGCTAATATCAGCCAAAAGGATCCGCTGGTCGATGCATCGGTTTCCCGACTGATGCAGGGATCAGTGGGAATTCTGCATAAAGCGTCCATCAGCCATAAATCTTGATGATTCTGCTTTAGGTTTCAGACACCCTGAAGAAATTTGCTGTCAAAGTGACGACGGCCAGCATTAAGGAGCGGAAGGAGATCTACGGGGATTTGAGGAGGTGTCTGCAGGATAAAGGTGAGGTCACCTGTCGCCCGCTTTATTACAGCTTGCTTTAAAACCAGCCTTTATCGGTACAAATATGTGTATTTTGTTGTAGAGTTGCCAGAGGCTGCGGTTAAAGGGCTGTGTAAGCTCTTCTGCCTCACCCCCCACAGATACCGGTAGGTTGGACCTGTCATCTGCAAACCAAAGCATTCGCTGCCGTTTCTCAATATTCTTCTTCACCTTTTTGTTTCCTGTTGTGCGTTTAGAGATGCGGCGTCACGCAGAGAGCTGCTGTCCGTCATCGGCCAGCTGGCGGACAGTCATTCTGACGTCCTGGTGTCCAGCCTCCTCCAGGGACTTTTGAACTGCGGAGTCATCAGCAAAAATGGAGAGCCAAGGTAATTCTCCATACTCATGCTTCCTGCTGATTCATCTCAATCCTCTTAAAGGAGAAGTCTGGTCAGCAAGGAATAATCAATGGATCTATACCTAAAACAAACACGTTCGCGGTTAATTAATGAGTTTAATCAGTAAAAAAAAATTGATACATTTTATAGCGATCACTGAGTCTGGGGGCGGCCATTTTTGCCCAAATATAGTAACCCCTCCCTCCTGCCATCTTCCGGCAGTGACGCCATGGTGCGGTAAGCCTAGCGCCATTCTCCTAACCTGACTCCGCCAGATGGATTTGCTCCGCATATCCATCTGGAAACTTTCCATTGAAGTAATTTTAGGAAGGGGCGAAAATACTGGTTAGCTGATTGGCCTATGTTGGTGATAGACGGGCCAAATAAACCAATCAGATCAACGAAGCATATGACGTACTAACAGAGCGACGACAAAAACACAACCACAAGCCAGGCTACTCTTGCCGAAACCAGTTGGGAGAAGAGCAAAAACATCTTTTCCTCTGAGAAAAGCCTCCAGAGCAGCGTTTTGCTCTTCTTTCAGTGAAGAAATACTCTGTAATTCCGATAATACTTGCTCGATAGCCACGCTAACGCTAGTTTCATCGGCTGAAGCCGCCATGTTCTTTAGACTGAACTGTCGCGCTTCTCGTTGCGTCACACCTCAACCCGCCTCAAAGCCAACGCTGATTGGACGTTCGTTTGGTGAACGGCTCCAAATTTTCTTCAACAGAGAGTCTCCAGACTGATTATCGAGTGAAACCTTGAAAGCTCGCGAGATCAGGATGGTCTCACGAGGCTACCGTTCTGCCCGCTTTACAAGAAAATTGTTTTCAGAAGTTTGAATTCTGAATATGAACAGAATTTTCCTTTAAATGGAGCCACATGTTGAGAGAGGTGATGTTTTCCTGGGGTTGAGCAGCACAGTTTGCATTGTGTTGGTCACAGACCATAAACCCAGCGGTGTTTGATGAGCTGAAGCAGCACTGCGGCCTCCTCCTCTCTGAGGAAGTCCGCTCTGTTTGGGGCGAGCGTCTGAGTCTTTGAGGACAGATCAGGTTGAAGCTCAAAGTTCAAGGATCTAATGTCTAACCTGAAGCCCTAACGAGGCGCTGCCCCACACCATCATACTTCCTCCACTGACAGCTGTTTGCTGTTGGCGGGGAGGATTTGGAAAGTTTCCATTCAACCCACTGAAGACTTTCCGCCCCAAATGTGGAAAAGATTCAGAGGAAATGAACAGGGAAGGATTCGAATACTACAGAGAATCTATAAAGCGATGAGATATGATTGATTTAATGATCCAGATCTCCATAGAAACAATTTGTAATTGTTTCCCCTTTGTTTTATTCTTGCCTCCTTGTGTTTGCAGTAAGAGCTCCGGCTCTGCCGCCTTCATCGGCCTGTCCTGGACCTGCCTTTTAATCCCTAAAGTGTTTTCTGCTCCAGAGAAACGAGAAGGACCCATCTGGAAGAAAATGGTCGGCAAATTTCTGTTGTTGTTTCTAAACTAAAGTGATATTTATCTGAGTCGGTTGGCGGTTAAATATTGGTCTGTTGGTAAAATGGCTGCTCCTCTGTCATCCGCTGCAGGTGGAGGTCCAGAGCCTTCTAGTGGCGGAGGTGGTGGGCGGAGCCAAAACCACAGCGAAGAAATCAAGCCTGAAGAATCTCTGTCACCTGTGGGAAGAGGTGGGCGACTTTTTCTACGCTTTTATTTTCTCTCAGCTGAAATAGTTTTACGTGTGGAAAAGGCGGTCTCCAGACATGCAGGTTTGGCCGCAGCAGAAATCAGAGGCATGATCCAGAGAGTGAAGCTCCGCGTGGTTAAAATGGGACCAGATGTTTGATGAAAAATGTTTTACTGGGCAGAAATCACACGTCTGTGAGGAACATCTCAGAAAAGAGATTCGATTATTTTCGATACTCAAGAATACACCACCAGTTATTTTTTTTATTTTTATTTTTTTACACCTTACAGGCTAAACAAAGTTTGAAGTTTGAAATAAATCAATGAAAGCTGTAATATCGATCGTTATGCTTTTTTTTTTTTTTTTTTTTAGAAACAACAGCAAATAACAGAAGTAGAAAAGTTGCATCAAAAAACACAGCAAAAATACTGCACATAATCAGTGCAATGAGTATAATTCAATACCTGGGCTCCAGACGTCCCGCCTCCTCCACAGACGCTCCGCTGCTCATCTCCCAGATTGTAGCTGACCGCAGACAGTGCCGCAGACAGGAGGCCGGCTTGGTTTGTTTTTATGACCGAAATTGCGGAAAACAACTCGTGAAGTTTGACCCGCTAGAAGAGCGAGGTGCGTGAGAACGCTGGGAGCCTTTTTCCAGCTGAATCTCCGCTCTTTTTGGCCCTCATGTCCCTCCGTGGTCGGACTAAACTCGCCCCCACTTCCTTGCCGCCTCGGCCGTATCTAGACCCACAGCGTGTAGCTCAGACCACGCTTCAATATTGAGCATAAATCAAAAATGTCTGCATCAAGCTCACTGCAACACACTGCTGTAAGAGGATAACCAGGAAGCGAGGTAGGAGGGCAAAATAGGTTTAGCGCCACCGCAGCACGGGAGGAGAATTACGCCCAGGAGCAAATGGATAAAAATAGACGGAAAAAAAAACATGAATCGATTCTCTTGCGGACGAATCGATGTATCGGATCGTCGGCTGTTGGATCGATGCATCGATACAAAACGATTATTATTTACACCCCTGGACGTTACGCTAAAAAATTGCAGTTCCTCAGACAACGATAATAACGACGCACCGTCAGTGTTCCGAGTCAGGAGCATCTGTAATGTTAGCGCTTTTAATGTCTGATAAAATTTTACCTGATCGATAACAAAGCTGAAAAATCTGATTATGGTGAACAAAGTTAGACCATGATATAAAGGGGGAGAGCTGTGGCTAGCTGTGCTCAGTAGCTGACAGGTTAGCCTCTTTTAGCTCGGTCAGTTAGCCATATTATGCTTTCTTAGTCTTAAATCTCCATGAAAATCCTTTTTTAAGATGTTCAGTTTGGCCTTTTCTTCCATCAGATCCTAATGAAAAGGAGCTGAGACTTTTTGTGTCGCCTTTTTAAATAGCAGAGCTCAGTCTGTCCTGGAAGGCAGTGATTTCCTTCCAGACTGACGATGATTGTTTTCTACTTTCAGCTACTTAGATCCTTCCAAAAAAGTTTAAAAAAAACTCTACTGGACAAGGTCCAGCACATTAGCTAGCCTGACGTAGTCCGACTCAATTCTAGTCAGAATGAGTCTGATGCTGCTCCATAGAGCTGTGATTATGGGGCGTGTTTTGAACGAACCAGGAAAAAAAATGCCTCTGCACTCAATTGGATAGACCTACAACCAATAAGAGCAACGGAGTGCGTGACGTATGTTAAGCGAGGCATAGTTGTTGTCAACAAAAATCAAAGCGTGCAGTTGCACGCCTAGAATAAGATGAGCCTTGATCGCGTTTCTCTGTTCCTCTTTTAAAATTAATTTGCTGTTGATATCTTCTAGAACAGACCTAATAGCAGAATCTACTCACCCCAACTCTCCAGCGGCAGCCATTGTTGTTGTCACCCAAGCGCGCTTTGGTCACGTGGTTGATTACGTTACTGTTAATCATCTGTCCATCATCGTATAAAGCCCGCCCTGACAATTTGATTGACCCGCCAGATATTGTGCTAGCATACTCGCGCTACTATTGAGCAATGCCAGACCGAACTT
Organism: Cyprinodon tularosa; assembly: GCF_016077235.1. NCBI lineage: Eukaryota > Metazoa > Chordata > Actinopteri > Cyprinodontiformes > Cyprinodontidae > Cyprinodon > Cyprinodon tularosa. Next base: position 430,817 of record NW_024038597.1, on the reverse strand, counting down.
CCCGACCTCAAACCTTGTGGGCGGGACTAAGTTCGGAATGGCACCCAGGCTACACATTAGCATCTCTAAAGGAAAACAGCAAGGAGTGATCAATGGGTCATTATCTATACCTAAAACTAATACGTTCGCGGTAAAAAGAATATAAACAATAATTTTTGTTGCGATCACTGAGTCTGGGAGCGGCCATTTTTGACCAAATATAGTAGCCCCTCCCTCCTGCCATCTTCCAGCAGTGACGTCACGGTGCGGTAAGCCTAGCGCCATTCACCCCGCTTTACAAGCTAAATCAATGGGAACTAATAGACACATCTGCAATCAACAACAATTATTGAAGATTTGCAGACAGGGTTCCTGCGGGTCCTTAAAAAGTCTTAAAAGGCATTGAATTCTTCAAAATAAAACTAAGGCCTTAATTGGTATAAAAATGTCTTACATCAGTCTTTGTGGGTCTTAATTTTTAAAACATCATAAATAGGATTGTTTTACGATTTTATTTTGTAATCTAGATAAAACATTAAAATTGACCATTTTTTTTTGTTTTTGTTTTTTATTTAAAAAAAAATAACGGCTCCCGCTATCGGGACGGAACCAATAATGGCGTTGTTGCGTCTTTTGTCTGGAACTTTTTGTCTGAAATATATGAGCAAGTGTTAATGTAACGAAAATTGGCTCCAGCTAAAACCAGGGAACATACATGAGGCTCAGTGGATTTAGTGCAAGAAGTCATTCAAGCTCAGAACGATGGGAATTAAGGCAGTGGAGTCGCACATGCGAAGCACGAAACACAAAGCGTCAAAATGGAGTTACAGAGAAACAGCCGGTATTTCTCAGTTTAGTTCCACCCTTGTCTCTGCAAAACAAAGTTTGTGAATTCAGTTAAAGGCATACTATGCAACATTTTTCAGTTAATTAATGTGTTCCATAACGTTTTGGATGATGAAATGAGTCATTTCAGGTCGAACAAAGGTTTTCTCGGCCGCCCTGGTGGTCTGTGGGGGAAATACAGTACTTGCAATTGCAGGAGCCCTCGGCCCGCACCCACAGGTTTAGAAGTCTTGTGCATCGCGAGAGTCGGTCTTGCTTTATGGCGAGAACTGCTACACGCCCCCAGTGAAAAGCATGCTCGTTGCTAGCGCAGTGGCGATATTTGTGCAGTTATCATGGCGGAACCAGCGAGAATTTTCAAACTCGAAAATTGGAACAAAATAGTCACTTACCGCAGTAGACATGGTGATCCGTTGCGTTCGCCTGTCTGCTAAGCTCAAAACAACCGCGCCTGGATTGACGGAGAAACCAGGAGAAAAGCTGAGCATATTTACGACAGTGCACTTTTACTTTCGCCCTCTGGGGGGAGCCTCGCTGGAAAATCAACACCGGTTGCATAGTATACCTTTAAATAATTGTTAAAATATATCTGTCCTTTGTGTGTTTTTTTGGTTTCTTCCTGTATGGGAAGCTTTTCAAAATTTGAAACATTAGTGCAGAGGTTTATGTTAAAATAAACCTTTGGGTTAAGTTGTTGCAAGCAGGTTTTTCTTTTGAATTTCGTCTTAAATTTTTATTTCAAGTGGCATTAAAAAGTCTTGAATTTAACTTGCCTTATGCTGTAGGAACCCTGCCAGAGGACTTAACCATGGAAATTCACCAGAGCTATAGTGAAACTGACAATGCCCACGTGCATGGCAGCTGGATGCTGGAATACATCGGGTAAAAGTGGATCGGTTGTTCTTTAAACTTTCTGTTTGTTGTTGGTCTTGCAGAAGCCTGGGCTGGTTGATCACTACATCAGCACCCTGCTGACTCTGGAGCAGAGCCCCACCATGCTGCCCATGCTGGGGGTGTGTTTGGACTTCTGCGCTGCTCAGAAGGACAAAGCTACCATCGAGAAACACAAGGTGGCATCATTTCGATGAGCTCAGTAGCTTATTACCGTGTTTGATTCTGACTAACCAACAGCCTTCCACAGAGCACCATGTTGGACCTCTACATTAAATCGGTCCTGATGAGCAAAACCAGACCGCAGCAGCACATTTTGGATCAGAGCGGCTCCCTGCTGCGTCACGTCACCCACTCTGAGTTCAAGGAGCTGCTGCTTCCCGCGCTGCAGAAGACCATGCTGCGCAGTCCAGAGAACGCCATGCAGAGTGAGCCTCCTGATACCTTTAATCACGTGCTGTAAAACCTGCAGTCCGTCATGATGCTGTTCATGTCTTCTCAGCCGTTTCCTGCCTGCTGTCTGCTGTAACTCTGGATCTCAGCCAGTATGCCATGGACATCGGAAAGGCCGTCGCCAGTAAGGCTCTCGGGGACGCCGACTTGTTCAGCTTTAGAAAATAAAGGAGATGTTTGGGTTAACTTAGCTGCTGTCCTTGTGCTTTAGGCCAGCTGAAGGCCAATAATGCTCAGCTGATGGAGGAAGCTGTTAAGGCCATGCAGAACCTGGTCCAGCAGTGCAGCGACGCCGCTGCAGTTCAGGACATCGTCTCTCATCTTTTCAAGATTCTCGGAGGTGAGCATGTCCTACTCACTGCGGGGTATTAAATTTAAATGTAAATAAGTAATTTCTTCTTATAATAAGTGCATTTGTTCTTGAATTGAGGAGCTAATTGAGACACTTTGCCAATGAAACAATGAAAACTACCAAATAAGTACATATTATCTAATTATCTTTTTTAAGGGTATAAATACTCATTCCATTGGCAGATAATCTTATCTATTTGCTCAAATTAAGGGTAAATAGTGTTATTTTTATGCTTATTTCTAGATTGTTTTTGCAGTGTCACTGCAGAGAGAGGCTCTGACTAGGCAGGTTCAGCAGATCTGCGCAGATCTTTTTCACTTTTTTCTCAGTGCTATACACATTAAAATAATTTCCCACATTTGATTGGACAGGTTATGAAGTTATTAAAATAAAAAATACAAACCAGCGGTGCATTCTATAAAGCAAAGTTCTACTTATAGAGTAGAACAAGAACAGATAGAGAATGTTCACTGCAAAAACGATCTAGAAATAAGTAAAAATTTCTTAAACTAAGTGTATTTACCCTTAATTTGAGCAGGTAAATGAGATAGTTTGCCAATGGAATGAGTAATTTTACTCTGAAAATAAGGTAATTAGATAATATGCACTTGAAATAAGACAATGCAATTGTGTTTTCTTATTCTAAGTGTAAATTGTCTTGTTCCATTGGCAAAATGTCTCATTTACCTCCTGAATTCAAAAACAAATGCACTTATTTTAAGAAAAAATGACTTATCTAAAGAAAAAAGTCAGAAATAAACGGTGTGAGACGGTTTCTATGGTGACTGAGGCAGAGAGGTGATTCTCAGAGAGATCTGGGAAGTTTATCCAAGTTTATCCAAGTTTTTCTTTCTTTTTTCCATGAAGAGGTGAGAGAGATACGCTGCACTGACCTGCTCTGCTCTTTCTGACCCTCCTTATTTTGGTTTCTATGAGGCTCAAAGAGGATCACTACCTTATCAGTTTTCTGTCCTCCTGACCTCCTATCATGGGGAAAGTTTTCTATTTTAATGTTTCATTCATTGTTTTTGCTCCAGTCTGTCCTGCTTACTATAAACGCGATATGCGACTCCAAACTGACAGATTTTATTTTGTATTTTCCTCCAAAGCGGATGTAATTTACTTTGTAATCGCGTCTCTCTTCCTGTCAGACCCATTAAATTGTTGCTGAATTGCTGCGTAGTTTAACTAAAATAGACCTGGACTCTATCTCAGTCGGAGCTACGCTGCCCCCTGCAGGAAATCATCCTCATTGACTTTCAATGAGGGCTAAACGCCACGAAACTCGTCCGACACGATTTTCTGTTTGATCGGCAAAATTGGATTTGGTGTGTTCTGGCCTTTACTGTGTTTCTTTTATTATTTGTGTTATTTTTAACACTTAAACACAAATAACCTGGAGAAGAAGGACAAGAGACATTAGATTTTTTTTATCCGCTGGGAGAGCAGCAGAGACGTCCTCAGTTTAGGGCTGCAACTAACGATTATTTTAAAAATCGATGAATCGGCCAATTATTTTTTCGATTAATCGATGAATCGGACCAAAAATATTTTTTATATTAACCTCTTTATTCCAAAATAAACATTTTAGACAGAACAAACAAGCACACAAGTACAGGTTGCTCATTAACTGTACTGGTGCAATATGAAAAATAAATGTTTGTGTTAAAACTACGCAAACTTACATGAGAAATGTAGCTGTACATCCACAAAATATAGGCTACTTTGTTTCATAAAGAGCAAAAAAAGACATTTTTGTTTTTAAAGCCCCTAAGGGGTTCAAACAATAGGCCCCCCCATTTCAACAAATGAGGTTTTTTTAGACTAGAAGAGTTCTGCCTTTTAAGACAGGAAAGTATAGCAGTTAAAGTTGCTACTTGAGAAAATACTGAACCATAGAGATAAAAATAGCCCTGTGATTCAAATTATAAATTGTATTTGGAATAAAAATGAGAGAACTAGGGGTGCTAAAAAACACATCCTCCAAAGACAGATATTTACATGGGAATGTGGCAGATAATTAATTGACATATTACTGATCTTGCTGGATTTTATTCTGCTTTACTTCCATAAATTGCAGGATCTTCTTTACTTTATCTTTGCCAGAAGATTTAAACTTTAAAAGCCTTGCCCTCATAATTTGCAAGTTAATTTATTTATAAAGTAAATATAAACGCTGCTTAAGCTAATTCAAATGAAATTAAAAGTAAAATAAGTAGCCAACCTTATCACTGTCTGTAACCTACTAACACGGTAAGGAAAGCATCAGATGAGCTACCTGAGAAACTAACGTTACGTTTCCCCACTTTAAAACCAAACAAACATGGCCGCTCACCCTGCTAATCAGCTCTCTTCACTGCCATCGAAGGCTCCAACGTGTTTCCTTTTCAGGTGCTGCATCATAACAGTGGTGCTCCCCTGCAAAGTTGCATGTTACGCCTTTTTTTTTGCTTTACAAAGCGCAGGCTGTCTGCGAATTGAGACGCAGCTTGCGTTTGCGGTATCGGTCAATAGAGCGCTGGCTCGCTCTGCCGTATTTTTTTTTCTTCCCGCGTTTCAATCAAGTGGCAGTGATGACGACGGCGGCGGATGACGCATTAATCGCGCGACACAACTAATCGATGATGAAATTCGTTGCCAACGCTTTTAAAAGTCGATTTTTATCGATTTTATAGATTCGTTGTTGCAGCCCTAGCTCAGTTACAATCTCCTCCCGCTCTGAAGCACCTCTGCTGTCTTCCTCACTCTTTATTGGAAAAAGGGAATCCCTAATAACAATAGATAACGCCGTAACTCTAAAGGAATATGCGTCATATAATGATGCACATACATTTCTTCATGCAAACAGCAACCTTGACTTATACACATGAAAATATTCAGTTCCTGGCTCCTGCAAAGGAATACTTCCTCCAGAGTAATAAAGATAATAGAAAGAATAAACAAGGTTAATACAGGATAGGATGAAATAGAATAGCTCCAACAATTTGATTAATATTATTATAAACCACTTTACTTATTGTTTTATGGTTGATTGTTTTTATCCTATGATTGTTTAAAGCTCTTTGGTCCTGTTGTGTGTTTAAAGTGCTTCATAAATACATGTATTATGGTGTGGTAACGGGGTTCTGTTTGTGGTTGCAGGCTCTGAAGGAAAACTCACGGTTGTTGCCCAGAAAATGAGCGTATTGTCAGGTGAGAAGTTTGTCTGCCTTCATTTCCTAGAAGATTCAACAATAAGACAGACGCAGATCCATCAGGTTTTATCTAAGTTATTGAGATCGTGTTGTCTTAGGAATATTGGTATAATATGATTCATTTATAGGTCAATACATTTAAAACATTAGCCAACTGAATAAATAAATTACAATTGCACTGAAATGATTGATAAAAAGGCCATTTATAGATTAAAAGGTGAAAAATAGTCCCAAGCAGGGTTTCCTCAGTGCTGGGACTGAATTAATTTATTCCAGACAATCCGTTCTCTTCATTTCATTGCGTTTCTCTTGTCTGCGCTGCTTCCATTACATTTTTCTGGTTGCTATATTTTCTGTCCAATCAGATTTCAGCCTCAGTGTTGCTATGACGATCTAATCTGCCCAGGGCCTTCACAATCAGCAGAGCTGCTGATGTTACCTTAATAATATGAGTGAGGAACGTTTTCTTCAACCAATCAGATTTCAGATTTGTCCCACTGGGCCAGCTAGAGGCCCCGCCCCTACGTCACCATTCTCTGTCCTCTGATTGGTCAGTTAGAGCTAATTGTTTAAAGGCAAGTTAAGCTAGAAACAATCTGCATTTTAGATTTGCTTTTGTTCAAAGTTTTTCTGACCTCAGTGGCTGAAACTAAATGGAGATACTTTGACTTTCTGCACAAAGATTGGTACCAGTAGCATGATCCGTTAACCTGACTCCGCCAGATGGATTTGCTCCGCATATCCATCTGGAAACCTTCCGTTGAAGTAATTTTGGGAAGGGGCGAAAAAACTGGTTAGCTGATTGGCCTATGTTGGTGATAGACGGGCCAAATAAACCAATCAGATCAACGAAGCATATGACGTACTAACAGAGCGACGACGAAGAGGAGCCAATTGATAGATCAAACTCTTGCTGAAACCAGTCGGGAGAAGAGCAAAAACATCTTTTCCTCTGAGAAAAGCCTCCAGAGCAGTGTTTTGCTCTTCTTTCAGTGAAGAAATACTCTGTAATTCCGATAAAACTTGCTCGATAGCCACGCTAACGCTAGTTTCATCGGCTGAAGCCGCCATGTTCTTTAGACTGAACTGTCGCGCTTCTGGTTGCGTCACACCTCAACCCGCCTCAAAGCCAACGCTGATTGGACGTTCGTTTGGTGAACTGCTCCAAATTTTCTTTAACGGAGAGTCTCCAGACTGATTAGCGAGTGAAACCTTGAAAGCTCGCGAGATCAGGATGGTCTCACGAGGCTAGTGATCCGTACCATTAGCTCAGTTGGGCATCCATATATACATCCGGGTTGACCTCAATTTTATTTTGTAAAAAAGACCTAAAATTACGTTTTTCCCTCCCCGAAAATAGTAAACGCATTAAACCATAATGTATTAAAGATTAATAAAGAATTTCCTGAGAAAATAAATGCATTTGTGTCGTTGTGTCCTTGGGCAAGACACTTCACCTGCATTGTCTACTGATGGTGGTCAGAGGGCCCGGTGGCGCCAGTGTATGGCAGCCCCGCTTCTGTCAGTGAGCCCCAGGGCAGCTGTGGCTACAATGTAGCTTGCCACCATCAGTGTGTGAGTGTGTGCGTGAATGGGTGAATGAATGTAGCGTAAAGCGCTTTGGTCAAGTTACCTGACTTGAAAAAGGCGCTATATAAGTACATGCCATTTACCATTTAAATCCTTTCTGTTTTATCACTCATCGGTGACCGATCTGCACCGGAAATGGGATCCTACGATAAATTCCAGGAGCTAACTTTTTTAGCTTTGGATTTAAACATAGATCTAGTCTTTTTGGGTTTTATGTTTTTCTTTCACGTTAACCTTATGATAAATAGTGCTTCATCTGAAGAAAGAAACAACTGAAATGCAGATGAACATGTTTTAATCCTATTTTGCCGGACTGCTCTGAGCAATGACCCGTGATGACGTCAGAGAAGCAGTTTAATAGAGAAAATGTAAAAAGCATCAAAATTGTCTAAAAAAGTCTGTAAAGTCAGTGTTATTTTGTGAGTTAAGGATAGAAATAATTAATTTTAGTATCATAATTACATCACCTGCGCTAATCAGCTGATTTTACGCATTGTTCTTCCGGGATGGATCGGGTAGGGACACCTGCGCTTGCTACATATCAGATGTGAATTTCAGACAGAACTATTCATATACTTGGATTATATATTAAACTACGATTCCAATATTCACCACTGTTAGGCGCCAAGTACATTTTTCCTCTGAGCACGGAGCAGCCGGCTTGCTTGGTCTCGCAATGAATCCTGGGAAAACCAAAGCTACCTAGGATACAGTGGACTCTTCCTTCAAAGAGGGGAGTGGCGGCCTAGTGGTTAGGGCATAGGGCTTTGAATCCTGAGGTTGTGAGTTCGATCCGCCACTCCCATGGACTGCTACTCTGGGTCCCTGAGCAAGACCCTTAACCCCCATACTGCTCCCCGGGCGCTGCACAATGGCAGCCCACTTCTCCCCAAGGGGATGGGTTAAAGGTACACTATGCAACCGATGTTAATTTTCCAGCGAGGCTCCCCCCAGAGGGCGAAAGTAAAAGTGCACTGTCGTAAATATGCTCAGCTGTTCTCCTGGTTTCTCCGTCAAGCCAGGCGCGGTTGTTTTGAGCTTAGCAGTTTTTGCTGCTCGACGCACCGCGTCAACCAATCAGAGAAGCTGATCTGGGAGCTGGCAGGGAGAGAGTCACAGCACTGATGATCACTCCTCTTAAACAGTTTATTGACGTCTAAATTAACTTAAAATGCAGAAATCTGTCGGCAGAATATGTTCGCTTTTATTATCCTGCTGCCTGCAGTTTAGATTATTTAGATGAAAAACACCTACCAGCTGCCGCGATGAACCGAGAGGAGGCGACCCGGCCAGAGGCTGCTGTTGAAGGGATTCCTACTGTCGGCGCACCGCTGGTATGTGGGGGTCTGAGCGGCTCCCACAGAAAAAATATTGGAAGGCAGGATGATAATCTGAATGAACTGACGGCACTGATTAAGTTTTCAGGTGGATTTTCACTTAAACACATATTAAAACTACTTTATTCCCACTGATCACAGCAAATATAGCTGCAAGGCAGAGAAAGGATAGTGAAGCTCCGCCCAACGCGCGTCAGACACACTTTTGCACCGCGCAGCCAGAGCAGCAAAGCTGCTTCAGACGCGCGTCAGAACTAACTGGTACAAGCAGCAAAAAGGAAGCAGCAGACGCGATTTTGCTGCTCTTGCTGCGTCCGGTGTGAATGTAGCATAAGGAGGTGGGGCGCACTAACCGCGCTGCGCTAATGCTGCCTACAGGTGTCAGCAGAGGCTGATTATGGCCAAAATAAAAGGAGCCTGGATGGAAGGAGAGGGGAGCTGATCCTGCAGGTGACAGAGACGGACACGCTGCAGAGCGACGGGCAGAACAGAGCGAACAGACGGCACTGGTCCGCCCGCGCCTGTAAGTGGCGCTCCGTCTCCATCAGAGTATGGTGCGGATTCCTCCCGCCCCCTCGCTCAGCAGCGTGTCCGTCTCTGTCACCAGCAGGATCAGCTCTGCCCTGGTGGCCTGATGATCTTCCTTTTCTTTAATTTATAGCCTCATTTTTACCTGCTGCTCTTTTAGTATCTGCAGATTATTTTTTAAATTCTGCTTCTCTCTGTTTTTTTGGTTTTTTTTCCTCTGTTATTTTAAATTTTTTTGGGGTGTTTGCATTATTCTCATCTTTGCGACATATTTAGCTGTGTGCGGGGCGTTTGCACCTCTCTGCCACCACAGACGCCCCTCTTTAATGCCGGCCTCTCATCCATTGAGACCAAAGGGATTTCTCTACCTCCCTCAGCCGCCTGTGGGCCGCTCATGGTGGAGGAATCAGAAAATGCCTGATTAGAAATTTTCAGAACCTCTGATTAGATTTATGTAGATAAATGTATTAGGCAACTCACTGGTGATTGTGTTGTGGTCTCCTAAGGGATCGGCAGCTGCAGCCATCACGCGGTGTCAGGAACCTCCAGTCAGACTCTGAGCTCTGCGGTCTCGGTCATGTTCATCCCTTACTTGCAACAGGAAGGTAAGGCGGCTCTTCATCCCGCTTCTAGCAGAGGCTCACGCCGCTCTGATGTTCTGGAGGTCCAGTTCTGCAGCCGCTGTTCTGTTTTTTGTCCAGTTCACGAGGGCACCTTGGTGCACGCAGTGGGGGTTCTGTCTCAGTGGAGCAGTCGCCTCACGGTGGAGGTCCCCGCCGCTCTGCTGGACTGGTTAAAGAAGGCGTTTACTCTGAAGACCTCCACCTCCGCCGTTCGCCATGCGTACCTTCAGACCATGCTGGGGGCCTTTAAAGGTAAAGTTGGGTGATGTTGGACGACTGGATCCTTCCGCTGTCCCCAGATCCGTTACCATCCGTTTTATTGCTTTCCAGGTGACACTTTGGCGCAGGCGTCAGACCTCATCCCGCTGCTCCTCCAGACAGTTGAGAAAGCTGCAGCACAAAACTCCCAGCATGCTTTGCTTGCAGAGGGTGTAGCAGCTTCTGTTCTTTTGAGTCGACTCTCTCTGCTGGAGACACAAACGGGTGAGACTTTGCTTCAGCAACCGACCTCTAAAGAATCTCTCATCCTTAAACTGCTGCAAACTTTATCTGTTCATAGAGGCCAAATTCAGCAGCTTCTGGAACCTGATCTTGGATGAGAAGAAACCGTTGTTCACCACCGAGAAGTTCCTGTCCCAAGGCAGCGAAGAGAGTAAGGAGCGTGAAGAAGGCAGTACTGGGAATAATCCTGAGCGATGAAATGATTGGTGTGTTCTGTCTGCAGCTCTGCTCACCGTGCTGCAGCTCTGCGAGAGGCTGTTTCTGGACCACGCTCAGCGACTGAACACCAGCAGATCCCAGTGAGTCTCCGTCCTTCCACAGCCGTGGTCCCGATATGGCATTGAACGTCACGCTCCTTTACGCCTCCTACCTTAAGTCTCTTTCGCACTTTAAAATAGCAGGGTAATGCGTGTTTATTAAACATGAGCCGACCCGCTAACAATCACTAATAGCTTGGTTTCACGTGACGTCACAGTGCTGCTTCGCGACGCCGCAAAACTCAGTTGGAGGGCAGGAAGTGAAGTAGCTGAGGATCTGCGTAGTGTAGTATACGGCTGCTCCAATCGTTCGAACCGAGAAAAGGAAAAGAGCTTTTACAAAGTACCAAAGATTGTCGTTCATAAAGGTGAAAAGTGTAAAAAGCTCACAGAACATCGCCGTAAAAAATGGATTTCAGACCTACGTCTGCGGTCTGAAGGAGCAGAGTCTGCCAATGCCCGTGTCTGCAGCGACCGCTTCGTCTGAGGTAAGCTATAACGTTATGTTAGCTAGCTAACTTTTTTTTGTGGTTGTGTTTATATAGCATAAGGTTGTCGTTAAATGCTCGTTTACTTAGTAATGATTAATAAGTTACCGGTAGTCTAATATGGACTTCATTGTGACTGTTTAGGCTGTCCTAGCGCTTTGGGTGACGTTAAGTCGGTAGACTGGGCTAACGCTAGCATCTTTTAACACATAAAACAACATAAGAACAAACACTCACCCTGGCGAAGACTAAACGATGATCGTCGTGGAGACGTTTGGTGCCGAGGTTGTGGACCCGCCCGCTGACAAAGAAGTTAGCTACCTCTATACTTTTATAGGCCTTAATTTGCTGTTTGGTGCATTCAGCTCGGCAAAGAACTCATGCTCTTCCTCAACACTGAAGTCCTCAGACTTTCTTCTTCTACGCTTGCATTATCGGCAGAGCAGATGCTGTATGCGCACTTTCATCTGGTTTGGTCTGCCGCGGTTTCCGTAGACTCGTGAACGCGCTTTCAGGAAATCCTATACACTACTGTTTATGCTCTAAAAACATTCTAAATGACTTCGTTTCGAGTAAATTCTGGATGCTACCCACTCAGGACACTTGGAATACATTGGATGAGCAGTATGGAGGAATATTGACACGTTTTTTGTGGACTTTTATGGACCTTTCTGCCTCGGGCGCCATAGACCTCCATTATTTGAATGTCAGCAGACAGCAAGAAGCCTCCCAGATCTCCAGATGCATTTGAGATATCAAAAAAGTACTCCAGAGTGTTGTTCAGCATGGGGGTGAGTAGAAAATGAAGGCTAATCATGTTTTGGGTGTACTATTCCTTTAAGACGGCCGACTGAATGTCACACGTTTGATTTTCTCTCAATGGGGAGGCGGTCGTGAGAGGCTGCTAAACTGCCACTGTCACTAAAAGCCCATTGTTCCCGGGTTTAAAGGAAAATTCTGGTCAGCAAGAATTGATAAATGGATCATTTTGTATACCTAAAACTAATACATTTGCGTAAAAAAAAAAAAAATACATCGAGCAAAAGTGAAAAAAAGAGTTATTCCACCTTTCTGATTCCTGATCCTCCACGGACGGGTTGGTCGTTGGATCGCCAACTTGAAGAGGGAGGATTTGCCATCGAACTTCTGGCCAGAGAAAAAACCCGTAATATGTAGCCAACATTTGGAAGAAGAATGTTTTCAAGATGACTTGGATAATAGGGCGTTGTGACAAACACCAGATACAGCACTGGGACTTGATCAACAGCCGATACCGCACCGTGACGTCACTAACCAGTAGGTGGCAGTAGTGTTCTTTGACAAACATGGATGCCTCCAGTAAAGCACATTCACATGAAAATTACTCTGAATTAAAAACACTGATCATTTATTGAACAGGATGGAATAATTTCAGATTTAAGGAACTTTCAGAAGTTTGAATTCTGAATATGACCGGACTTTTCCTTTAAACAGAATTTTCGTTCAGTGGGAAAGCCGTATTAATGAAGGAGGAGGTGTTTGGATTCAGCATCTCTCCCTCAGTTGTTGCGACTTTGGCTGAAATGCTGAATCTTTTCCTGCTTTGAATGTTTTCTTCTAAAGCTGTTTAGCTCGTCGATGTGGGCGGCTAATCCGCCTCACTGATGCTGAAGTTTGGAGGTTCCTCACTGGAAAAAAATCAAAATCTAGATAAGTCATTTTTTCTTAAAATAAGTGAATTTGTTCTTGAATTGAGGAGGTAAAAGACATTTGCCAATGGAACAAGACTATTTACACTTAAAATAAGAAAAGACAATTGCATTGACTTATTTCAAGTGTCTTTTATCTAAATATCTAATTTTAAGAGTAAAAATGCTAATTCCATTGGCAAATGATCTCATTTACCTTCTCAAATTAAGGTTAAATACACTTAATTTAAGAACTTTTAACTTATTTCTAGGTCGTTTTTCCAGTATGAAGCATTTTCCTTGGATCTCAGGGTTAGAAACATGGATTAGGAAGGCATGAAGCCGACTCACATGACGCTCCCTCTGCTCTGCAGGATGTATCATCAGGCCGCCGTTGCAGTGCTGCTGTCTCGGAGCTGGCGTGTGAGGAAGAAGGCCCGGCAGACGGTCAGGAAGCTGCTCTCCTCTCTGGGCGGCTCCAGTCTCGCTCACGGCCTGCTAGGAGAGCTGCGGGTCGTCATCAACAAACATAAAGTCAGTAACTCCTTCCTCTGTTCGCCACTTAGAGAAGATATCCAGCCATCTTTTCCAGGCGTTGAGCGGCTGTGCTGTTTACGCCTCAGGTTCTAGCGCAGGACGTCCTGCTGTCGGAGTCAGGAGAGCTGACGGAGCTCGGTCGCAGCTACATCCCACCTCGCGTCCTGCTGGACGCCCTGTGTGTCGTTTGCTCGGCTGCCAGCCAGTGGGGGGATCCGGCTGAGGCGGAGAATGTAGCAATGGAGACTCTGATTGTCACCCATCATCCCTCCATCGGTACGAGAAGGCGCCGCTCTCAGGTTTATAGCATCACCAACATCAGTAGGGTTTCATTGACGGCGTTCTGGTGTGATTGTCTTTCAGTCGGTGTTCGTCCCGGCCTGTGGCCCCTCCTGCTCTCCTCCATGAAGATTCGAGCTGAGGAGCTCATCGAGAAGAACCTGGAGGCCATCCTGCCACAGCTGCTGGAGGTCAATGCTGACAGCCAGGTCTGATGACATCTGCTCCTCCTCCTCTTTTTAACCAGACATTAGTTGATGGGTTTTTATTTGCCTCCACAACTAAAAAAATCTGTTGATGTTTAAAACTAAAAGGAAAGAAGGTCTTCTTCGTAGAATGAACACCCAATTAAAAAATGAAAGGAAGCAGCTTTAACCTGCAGCTGATGTGTTGATGGTTGAAAAGGTCTTTTATTTTCCACCCCGGCCCTGCTGGAGCATTTCTAATGCCTTGACATCCACATCAATTGCAACGTCAATTTGCAATGATGAGTGTCAAGAGGTTAATATCACCACTTTGACATTTCAATGACAGACACCACCGATAGTATTTAAATATGAAATGTAAGCAGCGCAGGTATAACTGAGAGGAAGGTTAGTGTGACGATTAATACAGATATCAGTTAAGCAGGAAGACCAGTTAAGACAGCAGCAATCCTCTTTAAGGTTAGGTGGGTGGAGGTTGGTTGAAGATCAGTGTTGTTTTTGACAGCCATCTTAGATTTAGTCTTATTTTAGTTTTAAGGACGAAAATTATTATTATAGCATAACCTTTACAATTTGGAATAACAACCAGATTCTTTAGCAGACTGACAGCTCTAGCCTAGATGCTACAATAGCTGGGTATATATAAGTTATACATATAATATATATAACTTAAATGGATGGTGCACGCTAACCACCGAGACACTGAAGCACACCCATCATATCCACTTTAATTGTAATACCGCCACCTAAAGGGCTGGAGGGAGAAATTTAGTATATTACTCTTTTATTTAAAAAGGGCATTTTTCTAAATTGTGATTATATTGCAAATGCAGTTAATTGCCCAGTCCTACCGTCCAGCATGAGGCATCATTAACCCCTCAATGCCTGAATTTATACCCAGTTGTAAAAAAATAAAAATAATAATTTTTGTTTTTGCTGTCAGTCGACTGTTAAATTAAAAACAGGTTAATTAGTGTAAATCCAGGTATGAATCTTATTATCGACACCAGGCTGCTAAGGAATAACACAAATTTTCAGATCTTGAAATAATGCTGTTAAGAGTCAGAAAATGAGTCAAACCCGGTTTGTAAACGAGCATTGCTCTTTATCGTGTTTGAAATTGAGTTAATCTGTGGAAAATTGATGATCCTGGGAGCTGCTGACCTTTTCTTTGTTCGTTAAAAATCGATCCAAAGGGTCACTGACTTTTATGCAGCAGCGGCTTTATGGTACTGGTCGAACGATGGGCCACCGCTACTAAACAAGTCTGTGTTCATCTGAACATAATGAATATTAACATATTTTTAATAATTCTTATATATGTTTTCATTTTTAAATTACTTTAAATGCAATTTTGATTCATAAAGAGAGAATCAGAGTAAATATAACTTTCAGACCGCAGCTCAAGTTGTGTTATTCTTAGAAGAAGGGCGCCCCCTGGTGACCACATGAGGCAGCCTGCAGGCATCACGCTGGGTTGGTGACCTCTGGCTTTTTTAAACCACCACTTCTTTTTATTATTAGTGTTTCAACTTTAGCTAAATTACTAAGCAACACTTTCCCTTTATTCACGATAACTAGTCAGGGTTAGAAACATGGAAAAAAAAAATTTTTTTGTCAACCATTGCTTTTAATTAATGTCAATATATACAGACCTTGGAGCTTTTATTCTCCAGTTTTATAAAAAAATAACTCTTTGTTAGACCATAAACACTTCAGTTATGGATTATCTGCTCAGCTTTGCTTTTTCATATTTTAAAGTTATTATTAGGTTCAGTTTTCAATCATCAAAATATATTGATCTTGTTTACTTCTACATTTATAATTCAAATATATTTTCATTCTTTGTTGTTTAAAGCAGGCAAAGAATCAAATGTTATATATCAGTTCGATTAGAAATCCGTAAGACATTTTTATCTTTGTTTATTTCTTCACTATTAGAAAGTATTTAAATCTTGTTTGATGGTTTATGTAAATATTCTGTGACTTTGGTTCTTTTTAACAGGCGGTGAAAAACGCAGTCGGTGCGCTCAGCGTCCTGTCGCCAAACAAGCTGTTGCCGCGGGTGATGAGTCATGTGATCGAAGGTCTGCGTCAGCCCGCTCTCCTCCAAGTCACCAGGGAGGAGTACGCCATCATGCAGACCCCAGATGGAGAGCTGCACGATAACAGCATCATCCAGAGGTGAGGCACAGCTGGACGCTCTGCACGTCTGATGCTCTTCACTCATCCCCACATGCCTTCCTTCCTTCCTTCCTTCCTTCCTTCCTTCCTTCCTTCCTTCCTTCCTTCCTTCCTTCCTTCCTTCCTTCCTTCCTTCCCTCTCTTTATTACATCCATTACTCCTTCCTCCTTCCTCCTTCCTTCCTTCCTTCCTTCCTTCCTTCCTTCCTTCCTTCCTTCCTTCCTTCCTTCCTTCCTTCCTTCCTTCCTTCCTTCCTTCCTTTATTCCATTCCTTCCTTCCTTCCTTCCTTCCTTCCTTCCTTCCTTCCTTCCTTCCTTCCTTCCTTCCTTCCTTCCTTCCTTCCTTCCTTCCTTCCTTCCTTCCTTCCTTCACTCATTCCTTTCTTTCTTTATTCCCTTCCTCCCTCCCTCCCTCTATCCATCAATTATTCCTTCCTTTATTCCATTCCTTCCTTCCTTCCTTCCTTCCTTCCTTCCTTCCTTCCTTCCTTCCTTCCTTCCTTCCTTCCTTCCTTCCTTCCTTCCTTCCTTCCTTCCTTCATTCATTCACTCATTCCTTTCTTTCTTTATTCCCTTCCTCCCTCCCTCTATCCATCAATTATTCCTTCCTTTATTCCATTCCTTCCTTCCTTCCTTCCTTCCTTCCTTCCTTCCTTCCTTCCTTCCTTCCTTCCTTCCTTCCTTCCTTCCTCTCTTTATTACATCCATTACTCCTTCCTTCCTTCCTTCCTTCCTTCCTTCCTTCCTTCCTTCCTTCCTTCCTTCCTTCCTTCCTTCCTTCCTTCCTCTCTTTATTACATCCATTACTCCTTCCTTCCTTCCTTCCTTCCTTCCTTCCTTCCTCTCTTTATTACATCCATTACTCCTTCCTTCCTTCCTTCCTTCCTTCCTTCCTTCCTTCCTTCCTCCCTCTCTTTATTACATCCATTACTCCTTCCTTCCTTCCTTCCTTCCTTCCTTCCTTCCTTCCTTCCTTCCTTCCTTCCTTCCTTCATTCATTCATTCATTCATTCATTCATTCATTCATTCATTCATTCACTCATTCCTTTCTTTCTTTATTCCCTTCCTCCCTCCCTCTATCCATCAATTATTCCTTCCTTCCTTCCTTCCTTCCTTCCTTCCTTCCTTCCTTCCTTCCTTCCTTCCTTCCTTCTTCCCTCTCTTTATTACATCCATTACTCCTTCCTTCCTTCCTTCCTTCCTTCCTTCCTTCCTTCCTTCCTTCCTTCCTTCCTTCCTTCCTTCCTTCCTTCCTTCCTTCCTTCCTTCCTTCCTTCCTTCCTTCCCTCTCTTTATTACATCCATTACTCCTTCCTTCCTTCCTTCCTTCCTTCCCTCTCTTTATTACATCCATTACTCCTTCCTTCCTTCCTTCCTTCCTTCCTTCCTTCCTTCCTTCCTTCCTTCCTTCCTTTATTCCATTCCTTCCTTCCTTCCTTCCTTCCTTCCTTCCTTCCTTCCTTCCTTCCTTCCTTCCTTCCTTCCTTCCTTCCTTCATTCACTCATTCCTTTCTTTCTTTATTCCCTTCCTCCCTCCCTCCCTCTATCCATCAATTATTCCTTCCTTTATTCCCTTCCTCCTCCTTCCTTCCTTCCTTCCTTCCTTCTTGTTCCTCCTTCCTCCTTTCCTTCCTCCCTCCCTTCCTTCCTTCCTTCCTTCCTTCCTCCCTTCCTTCCTTCCTTCCTTCCTTCCTTCCTTCCTTCATTCATTCACTCATTCCTTTCTTTCTTTATTCCCTTCCTCCCTCCCTCCCTCTATCCATCAATTATTCCTTCCTTTATTCCATTCATTCCTTCCTTCCTTCCTTCCTTCCTTCCTTCCTTCCTTCCTTCCTTCCTTCCTTCCTTCCTTCCTTCCTTCCTTCCTTCCTTCCTTCCTTCATTCACTCATTCCTTTCTTTCTTTATTCCCTTCCTCCCTCCCTCTATCCATCAATTATTCCTTCCTTCCTTCCTTCCTTCTTTTATTCATTCATTCATTCATTCATTCATTCATTCATTCATTCATTCATTCATTCCTCCCTCCCTCCCTCCCTCTGCAGTGCCCAGAAGGAAAACACCAAGAAGGTGAACATGAAGAGGGAAAACAAGGCCTACTCCTACAAGGAGCAGATCATTGAGCTGGAGTTACAGGAGGTGGGCTGAACTTCTGGCCGAGTGTTTGATGGTTCGTCCCAGAAAATGGGTTTCAACCTGTCTGCTTATTTCTGCAGGAGATGAAGAAGAAAAAAGGCATCAAAGATGAAGTTCAGCTGACCAGCAAGCAGAAGGAAATGATTCAGGTTCAGCTGGAGAAGGAGTCGGCTGTCCGCAAGCGACTTCAAGGGGTAAGATTGACAACAAGAGATGATCAAAGTTAGATTCCTAGCTTCTCTCTGACGGTGAGCGTCTCCAGATGGATGCGGAGCTGCAGAGCGTGGTGGGTCTGCTGGAGGCCACTCTGAAAGCAGGACCAGCTCAGATCGGCTGGGAGCTCCCCGCAGTCCTGCAGGTCCTGATTCCGCTGCTGCAATCCCCTCTTGCTGCTCCGCGCATCCAGCAGGTCTTCCTGGACATCGGGGTGTCCCTCATGCCCCGACACCTCCACCACCTGGGTAACAAGGCTTTTTATGACACGTGAGCCATGATCTTCAGAGCTCAGCTCACCGAAGCTTCTTTTTCCCCTCCCAGCTGCACTCGTGGGTCATGTGACCTTACGGCTGCTGAAGCCTGAGTGTGATCTGGATCCGGCGTGGAGCGAGGAGGACCTGGACACTGCGGCCAACCGCACCGTGCTCCTGCTGCATGAGCACACCGTCCCTCAGAGAGAAGGCAAGACTGCAGGTAGGCTGGTTTACAGCTGGAGCTGAACTCTATACTGGAACCAGTGCCAGTAGTACCAGTAACGTACCAGTCTTTAAAGGAATAGTACACCCAAAACATGATTAGCCTTCATTTTCTACTCACCCCCATGCTGAACAACACTCTGGAGTACTTTTTTGATATCTCAAATGCATCTGGAGATCTGGGAGGCTTCTTGCTGTCTGCTGACATTCAAATAATGGAGGTCTATGGCGCCCGAGGCAGAAAGGTCCATAAAAGTCAACAAAAAACGTGTCAATATTCCTCCATACTGCTCGTCCAATGTATTCCAAGTGTCCTGAGTGGGTAGCATCCATAATTTACTCGAAACGAAGTCATTTAGAATATTTTTAGAGCATAAACAGTAGTGTATAGGATTTCCTGAAAGCGCGGTCATGCGCGCTCACGACGCTACGGAAACCGGCAGACCAAACCAGCGCATTCAGCTCGGCAAAGAACTCATGCTCTTCCTCAACACTGAAGTCCTCAGACATTTTTCTTTCGTCGTTTCTTTCTTTGCACAGGTAAACAGCACATTTCTTCTTCTACGCTTGCATTATTGGCAGAGCAGACGCTGAATGCGCACTTTCATCTGGTTTGGTCTGTTACTGTTTGTTCTTAGATGCTGAAACTGAAACCAAAAATCGTGGCTTTTTTTTTTTAAGAGTAAACTGACAGTTCAGACAGATGATCACTGCTTTTTACTCCTTTGGTCACGTAACTCCTCCTCCACCGCGTGGTGCCTCCGCCATCTTTGTTATTAGTCGACACTCTCTGGTAGCGACAGCCTATGGCACGGGTAAAAATCAGCAGAGACTGAATAAAAAAAATCAACACCCAGTAAAGGTCTGGAGACATTTTCAATTATAATCTTTTACTTTAAACAGAATTTAACACTGAAATAAAATGCATCTGTTTATGCATTCATGTTATACATTTAATTTTTAAATAGAAAATATAAAAAAAGGAAAATTTTTCCATTTTAAAATCTAAAGAATTTTTTGAAGTAGAGAACAACAATCGTTCAGTTTGGTTTATAGATAATTTCCTGATTCCCATATTTTCTCAAACCCCTGAACTGATGGTTTGTTATTTTCTTTCTTCTTTCTGTCTTAATGTTGGCAGTGGGCTTTAGGCTGCCCTGTAAGGCTTTAAACCTGGGTTTAACCGGAGACTAAGCCATTCTCAAGCACATATCAAGGAGCTCATTTTGAGCCAGGATCCAGATTTATTGTTGATTCTGTTCATGGTGGAGAATCCTGCTTCACAGCAGCAGGTTGAGCCAAACATCCTCTAAATGTGCAGGGTCATCTTTGAGCACGCCATTTCACTTTTCTTTCACCAGTTCACCGCAGTTCTTCCAGCAGTCCACACTTTCTCTGCTCTCTTTTTCTCATGGTCTTCTCCTTCTTTCCCATCGCCCGGCTTGCCACAGGTTTGCCTGCTGTGTCTAAAAGTAGCAGCAGCAGCAACCCAGACTGACAGCTCATTGGCTCATTTGGATCACGTGCAGCCTGGAGCCGGACGCTCCCCAGGGCTTTACCGTATTAACAGGAGAAGCGGCGCAAGTGACGTTAAGACACTGTCAAATCGGGTTGGATCCGGATCTGGATCCCAGTCCACTAATCCGTGACTTCTTCTCTATACGCAGTCAGTGCGAAATGGTTAAAAAAAATCAGATCGGAGATTAAAAAGTCGGTCGGAATTGTCGTTTTCAGGCATTAAGCTTCGAGCAACTAAAGTAGGTTCAGCCCTGGGTTACCAAAGCCTGCTTCACTGCCGTCATTGATGGTCTCCTCGTGGAGCGTCGCTCCCTGCCGCAGCTCCACAGACTGAAACCAACGCTGAGGTGCCTCTGTCTCCCCCGCCAGGTGTCGCTCCGCTGGCGGCTCCCGCCTTCTCCTTCTGCTTCCCTCTCCTCAACGCAATGCTCAGGGAGTATTCAGGCAGCACAGAGGAGACGGAGAGCTTGATGACCAGAGCCCTGCAGGTCATCAACGTGCACTCGCAGCTACGTTCCAGCCTGGAAGCTGATGACATGACCATAGACGAGGTAGAAACATGCCTTTCCTCCTCCTTATGGTTGCAGGATTTTTTAGATGATTGTTTTTCTGCTTTTAGTTTCCAGAGAGAATCAATAGTTGTATCAGTCTGCTCCATGTTGTGACCATTTACTGATGTAATCCATGACGTGCTCCTTGTTTCTTTTAGAACGGACCTGAGCTCCTCCCACGTGAGAACATGATGCTGCTGCTGACCAGAGTCATTTCCACAGCGACGCCCAGGCTGCAGGTGAAGCTCTTGTTTTCCTCCTGCTGGTCAGGATGTTCTCTGAGCAGCAGGTCTTTAGTAGGAAGCATCTCTTTGCTCTTCATCTCCTTGTTCCTCCACGTTCGGGTCTGAAGGGCCTTTTCTCAGTCGTCGTTCATCAGATTCCGTCTTTGAATGCACAAGCGTAACTTTGTGAAGGACTGGTGTATGGAGGATAAAAAGTGCCAAAATTAAATAAGTAAATTCAGCATTAAATAAATAATTAAATGTGGAATCAAATAAATAAATAAATGTGTCATTCATTAATTAAAACCACGTCACTAATATAAAGTGCCACAATTAAATAAATACAGCGATAAACAATTAATTAAATGTGTAATTCATTAAATAAATAAGGAAATAAATATATAAATGTGTCATTAATTTAATAAAATACGTCTTCATTTTATTAAAAAAATATATATAATTATTTCAGTGTGCATTTAATTATTTCATGGTACTGTGTCGCATCGAAACCATTAAAAAAATCTGTCAAACTCACCCATCAAAGTTAGGGGGCGGGGTTAACGCGAATCGAGTCTCTGTAATCGATTTGCTTCGCCTTAATGTGCAGGGTAACCGCCCCCTAACTTTGATGGGTGAGTTTGACAGATTCTTTGAATGGTTTCGATACACTGCGACACAGGACCATGAAATAATTAAATGCACACTGAAATAATTATATATATTTAATTCCTTATATATTTAATGAATTACACATTTAATTGTTTATCGCTGTATTTATTTATTTAATTGTGGCACTTTATATTAGTGACGTGGTTTTAATTAATGAATGACACATTTATTTACTTAATTCCACGTTTAATTAATTATTGACACATTTAATTATTTAATTTTGGCACTTTTTATCCTCCATACTGGTGTGGACTCATCCCCACCATTAATTTCAGCGCATAGACTTTAGCTTTTAACAATATGTGGGACAAATTTCTAAATTTTATTTTGTTGCTTTTGAAGGAAGATAATCACTGATGTAGCTGAAAAGGAAAACATCCAGTATTCAATCTACATTTTTCTGGGTGGAGTGATGGATGGATGAATGAAACTGAAATAGTTTACATACTAGGGAGGAATGCTATATTGCTTTTGGCATCGGAATTGGCTTTTATTGATTATTTTTTTATACATAAATGTCTAACTACCCATAAATATAGATATCAGTGTAGGGCTCGATGTTAACCATCGCCCGATCTCCCAATCGCAAGTAGTTTTTATTGTCGGCAGAGTACAAATTTCATTACATTTGCCCGCCGTGCGAGTGCAATGATCGCAAAAAAATTTTTTTTATCACTCAAAATGACTTTAAAATTACCGACATTCACTGAAAACGACCCACAAGCGCTGCCGGCGCCATCTTTGTTGTTTTGTACACATTCTCGCGTGATTTTCCGCTAGATGACGTCATTCAGCTCTTGGGGAGAGAATTCTGCAGAGCAGCAGCTGGATGATGAATTTAATCTATACTATAACACACGCTAGATTAAAAATGATCAGTCAGGGATTATGAAATATAATAATAATAACTGTATGTGCACAGTGTAAATATTTCTATGATATGGCAGTCTTCTGTACAGTGGTTATACATTTAAAAATGTTCATTACTTAGACATTGGAGTGGTGCATTTAAATGTTATAGAGCTAAACATGTTAGATTGGTGAGTAGTAGTAGTGTAAGTTTTTAACCTGTCAAGTTTTTTTTAGATTTTTAACATTACAATTTATATTTTTTCAAGCACACAACAGTTTAAAGCAAAGTTTAGTTTGAAAAGAATGTGCAGGAAGGATTAAAAAGCATGTTAACACGGTAATGTAGGCTTGAGTTCATTATCTGACGCATGCAGAGACACACCAGGAACCTGGAAACTTACTGAATTACAAAAAAAGATAAAAAAATCAAACAAGTTTCATTGATATATATACAAAAATGAATATTAGGAACTATATTTATCCAACATTATACTGGGCAAGTGGAAATTGTTTCTGGGCAAATGAAATGTGAAAGTCACTTGCCCAAAGGACAAGTGGTAAAGATCATTAACGTGAACCCCTGCAGTGTATTTTGTTTTTTTTTGTGTTCCCAACAATTGGAAAGTATTCCATCAGCCCACACCTTTAGAGAGTCCCCACCAACTTTCATCACAAAGTTCCACCCTCGTTTAAACGTGTTCCTGCTGTGTTTTTCTCAGGTTCTTGCGTCTCAGTGCCTGACGGCGCTGTGTGCCAGCGCAGGAGGAGGCGACGGCTGCACGGTGGCCGAGCAGCCGGAGATCGACGTCCTGCTCAGCGCCCTGCTTTCCTCCTGCTTCTCTGTCAGAGATGCTGCTCTCAGGGTGAGCTTTGGGCACCACAGAAGAAGAATAAGTGTTGGATAATAAGCTTTATTATAGGATTCAGATTGTCTTGGACAGGCATGGCTCACAGAGCTCGGTCGCTTTGCGTTTGAACCCGTGATCTCTGTGGTCTGCAGGGGTTGTTGGAGATGGAGTTCGCTCTATCTACAGACAGCACCGAGAGCAGCGGGATGAGTTTGCTGCGCAGGCTTTGGGTTGCCAGGTTTGATGTTGAAGAGGAGGGACGAGCCTTGGCTGAGAGGTATAGAAAATATAAACTTTAATATCACACAAAATGCTCAGGACGGTGCTGCACGCTCAACTCTGACGCAAACAGCTCCTCCAGCTGTGCTTGTGCAGATATTAGCTCAGAGTATGCATTCTACGCTCCACTCTGATGGTTCTTTCTAAGCAGCATGGCTCTTCCTGCTCTCGCTACTTAATAAACTATATGTGGCTGATCATCCTCTGCCAACTGTAAAAAAATCTTTTTGTCTAACTTTCAAGATTTTATTTCTTCCAGCTCACAAGCCCTGATGCTAAACCTTTCATTTCTACCAGAAGGAATCCCTAAATTGTATCCAAAGCAAATATTTCATTGAAATAACTTTTAATCTCTGTTCGACCCGACCCTTCTAAAAATAATATATACACATTTTTTTGATGTCTTAATCGGGGTCATTGGGTGGGTGGCCCTAGCGCCCTCTATTGACCAGCCGCCACTGAATCATACCGTTTGGTTTCTAGATGTCTGCCACTAGAGATGCAGTATTTTGACTCTTCTGATTGGCTGGTTGGTTTTCTTAATTTACACGCAGTTAAAAAGCCGTTAGCGCAGAGAGCCGAGCGAGCAAAGAAAAGGAGAGAAGTAAGAACCCAGGTGGTGGAGCAGAGTTTGTCTGAGGGGAGCAAACGGCAGACGGGTTTTGAGAGAAAGGGTGTGAGTTCAAACGCCACATCAGTTGCTCAAAAGTTACGCCTTAATGATCAAATTCAGAGAAAACAGACAGGAAGGAGGATTTAAAGCTTTTGTATATTTAATTCCTGGTTGATCTCTTCATGTTCTTCTTGTTGGACGTTCAGTCCAGATAACATCCTGATCTCTGCTTTTCTTAATGCTCTTTGCTCCAGTCGAGCCTTCTCTTGTTTTTACCGATGGCGTTCTGCTGCCTTCCCCACGTAGAAATGCTAATCCCTGCTTTGTTCCTCAGACTCTGGGAGTCTCTGGGTTTGGAGCTGGTCCCTGAGCTCTGCACGCTGCTGATCGGAGACATCACTCACCATGAGGAGGCCATCCGCTCTGCAGCAGCAGAGGCCCTCTCTAGCGCTGTGTCCCAGTACAGAGACCAGTCTGCCGCCGTGCTCGGTCAGCTCACTGAGCTCTACCATCAGAAACTTTATGTGAGTGTCTCCTTAGCGGCCGTCTTGCCACTGGACGATGCTCAGACGAAGTAAACGTCGTTTTTGTGTCTGCAGAGGCCGCCTCCTGTCCTGGACGCTCTGGGAAGAGTGATCTCAGAATCTCCGCCGGACCAGTGGGAGGCCAGGTGGGAGAGCTGCACACGCTTAGACGGTTTCCAGGAGTTTTCAGGTTTTCTGATGCTGCTGCTCCAGCTAACCGACCTCTTCCTGCCGGTTTCCCACAGGTGCGGCATTGCTCTGGCTCTCAACAAGCTGTCGCAGTACCTGGACGAATCTCAGGTCACGCCTCTCTTCCTGTTCTTTGTGCCTGATGCCCTGAACGACCGGCACGTCGAGGTGCGGCGCTGCATGCTGGATGCCGCCCTCTCAGCGCTCAACACGCATGGAAAGGTAGCTCCCACTTGTCTTCCTGTTTGGGCCGGCGTCGCTGTGCGGCGTACCGAGCTTGGTGCCTTATGTGTCTGTCCTCTGTGTCAGGATAACGTGAGCTCCCTGCTGCCGGTGTTCGAGGAGTTTCTGAAGAACGCCCCGCAGGACGCCAGCTACGACTCGGTTCGTCAGAGTGTCGTAATCCTCATGGGATCTTTGGCCAAACATCTGGATAAAAACGACCCGAAGGTCAAACCCATTGTGGCCAAGCTTATAACGGCGCTGTCTACGCCGTCACAGCAGGTACCGCCTGTTCTTCACCCCGGCTCCGCTCTCCCTGGACCACAGCAGCTCTCTAAGCGTTGGTCTTCCCACGCAGGTCCAGGAGTCCGTGGCTGGCTGCCTGCCTCCTTTGGTTCCGGCCATCAAGGAGGACACAGCAGGAATCGTCCGGAATCTGCTGCAGCTGCTGCTGGAGAGTGACAAGTATGCGGAGCGGAAAGGAGCGGCGTACGGCCTGGCTGGGCTGGTCAAAGGCCTGGGCATCCTGGCGCTCAAACAACAGGACATCATGACCACGCTGACAGACGCCATTCAGGACAAGAAGAACTTCAGACGAAGGGAAGGTCAGTGGCGGTGCGACCACGGCTCCATTTCCTGATTAGTGTGTTCAGACGCTGAGGAGACGAAGCATCTCAGCAGCTCATCCTCCAGGTTTTTATTTAGGTGATGCTGGTTGACACCCGGTGCTTCTGTAGCTTCCAGTGATTCACCAGTTCACAAACCCGACCCACTGGACGGGCGGAACCAGAACCACTGGACAGGAAGCTTTTCTGGCATCACTGTAGCTAGCTGTGATGTGGTCGTCATGGAGACCAACTCCAGCAACCTGTTTTGTGAGCCTGATGGTCGTCAATTAGAACAGACGGCCTTCAGGTGTCACATCATTTTAATTCCCCAGAGAAATAGAAGGAATGATTGGTTCCTCTAGTGCAGAGGTCGCGGATTAGCAGACCAGGGTCTGGATCCGGACATTTTTTCGGGAATCCCACGGGTCACGGGATTCCCACGGGATGGGAGTCAGTATTAGTAACGATCACGTGATTGGGACGGTACAGGATTAAACTTTTAACGGGAGCAGACGGGAGCGGGAGCAAACCGATAATAACTAAAATAAACTAGGATTGATGCCAAAAAAATAAAATAAAATAGAAAGAAAAAAAAATCCAGTACTGGCGCCGCCATTTTGTAGTTTTTTTCCTTGAAGCCTACACTATAATGCGAGTCAAAAAAACTACACGACCCAAAAACCAACAGTGCTTCCGTTCTGAGTTTTTCACCCCCGCTCTCAAAAACAACAATGGAGGGACCAACAGTTGGCGGCGAACTCGACTTCGAAAAGTTTGATTTGCAACGCAAGCTGAGAAGTAAGGACGTATCTGTAAAACTCACGGAGCTGACAGGAAAGTCTCAGATATTACCCAACTTCTTAAAAGTAACTTCTTCGTTCAAAGGAAACAATTAATACATTTCTAAAAGGCAATATTGTACATTTTGTTTATTCACCTAAGATAAGCATGGTCTGTTTCCTTGTTACTTTTATTATGTATTTATAGTTATTATTCCTTTTACTTTAACTGACCTTTACTACAGTTAGAAACAGGAACTTAACTGACCCTTCATAGAAATTCAGATTCAATGTATTGGCAGAAATCTTATTGAAGACAACAAGAATGAGAGTGGGAGTCATTCTGAATGGGAGTGGGAGTGATTTCACCAGGAGTGGGACGGGACAGGATTTAGATTTCTACTCTGGCCCGGGATCAGGACGGGACAGGAGTGAAAATCCACTCCCGTGTCAGTCTCTAGTCCCGACCCAACCTGATTTAAAACATTTATATAACATTTATATGCACCTCTTCTGCTGTTAATACAGTAAAGCCCTGGGGAGCGTCCGGCTCCAGGCTGCACGTGATCCAAATGAGCCAATGAGCTGTCAGTCTGGGTTGCTGCTGCTGCTACTTTTAGACACAGCAGGCAAACCTGTGGCAAGCCGGGCGATGGGAAAGAAGGAGAAGACCATGAGAAAAAGAGAGCAGAGAAAGTGTGGACTGCTGGAAGAACTGCGGTGAACTGGTGAAAGAAAAGTGAAATGGTGCTCAAAGATGACCCTGCACATTTAGAGGATGTTTGGCTCAACCTGCTGCTGTGAAGCAGGATTCTCCACCATGAACAGAATCAACAATAAATCTGGATCCAGGCTCAAAATGAGCTCCTTGATATGTGCTTGAGAATGGCTTAGTCTCTGGTTAAACCCAGGTTTAAAGCCTTGCAGGGCAGCCTAAAGCCCACTGCCAACATTAAGACAGAAAAAATAAAAGAAAATAACAAACCATCAGTTCAGGGGTTTGAGAAAATATGGGAATCAGGAAATTATCTATAAACCAAACTGAACGATTGTTGTTCTCTAAATCAAAAAATTCTTTAGATTTTAAAATGGAAAATTTTTCCTTTTTTTATATTTTTTATTTAAAATTCAATGTAACGGCCGACCATGGTTAGAATCCGGCCTGTGGTTCTTTCCCGCATGTCTCTCCCCCTCTATAATCTCCCCTTTCCTGACAGCCTACTGTTGGAAAAAAAAAACAACCGAGCCACTAGTGCCATAAAAACTCAAAAAAAAAAAAAAAAAAAGGTCAACATTTTTTATTTAAAAATTCAATGTATAACATGGATGCATTTTATTTCAGTGTTAAATTCTGCTTAAAGTAACAGATTATAATTAAAAATGTTTTCAGATCTTTACTGGTTGATTTTCTTTATTCTGACCCCGCTGGTTTTTAATTGGTTACCCCTGCTCTAGAGTCTGATCCATTAGAAGGATTTCAGAGGATTTTAGTGACTCAGAAACATGGATCTGAGCAGACGTCCCCTGCAGAAACTGACGGGAGTGAAAAACATGTGGTTTCAGGAGCGCTGTTTGCCTTCGAGATGCTGTGCAACATGCTGGGGAAGCTGTTTGAGCCATACGTGGTCCACGTGCTGCCACACCTCTTGCTTTGCTTTGGAGATGGAAACCAGTATGTCCGGGAGGTGAGTTGCTTCCAGGAGATCTGAGATCAAATGTTTTTCCACCTCTTACCAAACAGATTTAGGAAACAAATGGACAGATGTGTTGTTAAATGTGTTGGGTTGTTTTCCAGGCTGCAGACGACTGCGCCAAAGCTGTGATGAGGAACCTGAGCGCCCATGGGGTGAAGCTGGTGCTCCCTTCTCTCCTGGTGGCCCTGGAGGAGGAATCATGGAGGACCAAAGCAGGTGAGACTCAGAAGATAACCCCCTTTCTATTGTAGTTTTTTAATCTTTTTGAAATAATCTTACCAGGTTGTTTTAACCTCCTCTCCTTCTCCTCTCTCCTGCCATCAGGCTCGGTGGAGCTGCTGGGCGCCATGGCGTTCTGCGCGCCCAAACAGCTGTCCTCCTGCCTGCCCAGCATCGTACCCAAGCTGACGGAGGTCCTGACCGACTCCCACGTCAAGGTGCAGAAGGCGGGCCAGCAGGCCCTGCGGCAGATCGGCTCCGTCATCCGCAACCCTGAAATCTTGGGTGAGTGACTCCCAGATGAAGCTGCTGCCGGCGTAATTAATCACAGATGGGTGAAAAGAACCACGAGTTAGCTTTAGCCCAGTCAGATTTGATCTGTTTCACCTTAGGGAGGAGAGGCAGCATTAGTGGGAAGGAAATCTAGAAAGGAAGTCAGATTCACTAGAGAAGCAGACAAACTGAGGATGTTGGAGCAAAGCTGCTCTGCTGGAAGCGCTGGATTAGAAAATGTTAAAAGCTTCTGGGAGTCTGACTGAGGCTAACCTGATGTTAACAATAGTAATAAAAGAAAACATGCACATCACATTGCATGGTCATTATGAATTCATTGAAGTCTCTGAATCATATAATATAACATATTATACAAATCCATCACAATAAAATTAATGTGCTAATTGAGCAGAATAATACAGATGAGCCAAACGTGCTAAATTGATGATGTACATGTAATATGCATGTGTTTATGACATTGTTATGGTAATTACATCTTACATAGAATATAATTTGAAGACTTTACATACTAAATTGTGCATGCATGAGATATATATATAATTTTTTCCCCCCTCAATATAACATAGAATCAGAGATGGGAAATAACGAAGTACAAATACTTCGTTACTATACTCAAGTAGATTTTTCTGATATTTTTACTTTACTTTACTACTTATTTTTATGGCGACTTTTTACTTCTACTCCTTACATTTTTACACAAATATCTGTACTTTCTACTCCTTACATTTTAAAAAATTGTCTCGTTACTTTAGTTTTGAATCATTTCAATGGAGTTACCGTTATTATTTTTCACGTCATCAATACCAAATTCAATCTAATTGGATGGGAATCTACGTTGCATTTGACGCACCACTACAAGATGAATCGACAGATTCGGCGGTATTCATTGGCGGCAAATCATTGCAGCTTGGTGGCGGTGGCGTTAGCATAGTAGCATGGACGACGAGATGATTGGAAATGAACACAACGGAGATCTAGTCCTATTGGCAGACATCCATTTAAAATGTAGGCAACGGCATGAAAAAAGTGGTTTCTACTTTTACTTTTATAGTTTAAGGAAATTTACAAGCCTGTACTGTGTTACTTTTACTTGAGTAAAGAAGTTTAATCAGTACTTCCACTTTAACCAGAGTATTTTTTAACACAAGTATCTGTACTTTTACTCAAGTACGGAAAGTGAGGACTTTTGCCATCTCTGCATAGAATATATTTTAGCACATGACTTTTTCATGACAAATATAACAAAAATGACATCGTCATCCATAAAGAATTACTGCATTGACATTTCACAGTGAATTACTTTCTATTTTCTAACGTTAGACCCAATTTCAGTGTTTAACTCAGTCAATTACCCCATTTACAGGTGCTGGTCATAAAATTAGAATATCATGAAAAAGTAGATTGATTTCAGTAATTCCATTTAAAAAGTGAAACTTGTATATTATATTCATACATTACATACAAACTCATATATTTCAGATGTTTATTTTGTTTAATTTTGATGATTACAAATGACAACAAATGAAAATCTCAAATTCATCATATCAGAAAATTAGAATATTGTGAAAAGGTTCAAAATTGATGGCCCCTGGTGCCACACTCTAATCAGCTAATTAACTCAAACCACCTGCAAAAGCCTTTAAATGGTCTTTCAGTCTAGTTCTATAGGCTACACAATCATGGGGAAGACTGCTGACTTGACAGTTGTCCAAAAGACGACCATCGACACCTTGCACAAGGAGGGCAAGACACAAAAGGTCATCGCTAAAGAGGCTGGCTGTTCACAGAGCTCAGTGTCCAAGCACATTAATAGAGAGGCGAAGGGAAGGAAAAGATGTGGTCGAAAAAAGTGTACAAGCAAGAGAGATAACCGCACCCTGGAGAGGATTGTGAAACAAAACCCATTCAAAAATGTGGGGGAGATTCACAAAGAGTGGACTGCAGCTGGAGTGAGTGCTTCAAGAACCACCACACACAGACGTATGAAAGACATGGGTTTCTGCTGTCGCATTCCTTGTGTCAAGCCACTCTTGAACCACAGACAGCGTCAGAAGCGTCTTGCCTGGGCTAAAGAGAAACAGGACTGGACTGCTGGTGAGTGGTCCAAAGTCATGTTCTCTGATGAAAGT
The DNA here is from genome assembly GCF_016077235.1 of Cyprinodon tularosa. NCBI lineage: Eukaryota > Metazoa > Chordata > Actinopteri > Cyprinodontiformes > Cyprinodontidae > Cyprinodon > Cyprinodon tularosa. The sequence goes on along the minus strand of NW_024038597.1, from coordinate 399,868 downwards.
AAATTTTGCATTTCCTTTGGAAATCAAGGTCCCAGAGTCTGGAGGAAAAGAAGAGAGGCACTTCATCCACGTTGCTTGAAGTCCAGTGTAAAGTTTCCACAGTCAGTGATGGTTTGGGGTGCCATGTCATCTGCTGGTGTTGGTCCATTGTGTTTTCTGAGGTCCAGGGTCAACGCAGCCACATACCAGGAAGTTTTAGAGCACTTCATGCTTCCTGCAGCTGACCAACTTTTTGGAGATGCAGATTTCATTTTCCAACAGGACTTGGCACCTGCACACAGTGCCAAAGCTACCAGTACCTGGTTGAAGGACCATGGTATCCCTGTTCTTAATTGGCCAGCAGACTCTCCTGACCTTAACCCCATAGAAAATCTATGGGGTATTGTGAAGAAGAAGATGCAATACACCAGACCCAACAATTCAGAAGAGCTAAAAGCCACTATTAGAGCAACCTGGGCTATCATAACACCTGAGCAGTGCCACAGACTGATCGACTCCATGCCACGCCGCATTGCTGCAGTAATACAGGCCAAAGGAGGCCCAACTAAATACTGAGTGCTGTACATGCTCATACTTTTCATGTTCATACTTTTCAGTTGGCCAACATTTCTATAAATCCTTTGTTTTTATTGGTCTTCAGTAATATTCTAATTTTCTGATATGATGAATTTGAGATTTTCATTTGTTGTCATTTGTAATCATCAAAATTAAACAAAATAAACATCTGAAATATATGAGTTTGTATGTAATGTATGAATATAATATACAAGTTTCACTTTTTAAATGGAATTACTGAAATCAATCTACTTTTTCATGATATTCTAATTTTATGACCAGCACCTGTACACTACCTTTGAAAAACCGATCCATGCCGACACCGGTCCGAGCTCGGCTCAGTTAACCAGGCCGAGCTCGGTTCTGACGACCGTTTACACATCACGCTATCTCTGTTCCTGTGTTTTGATCACTTTCATTTAGAGCTTCAAACATTAAATTAACATAATTTTTCGTTCAGACTCAGCAGTGTATTGCAGTGAGCTTGTCGTAGATATTTTTGATTTATTCCTAATTTTGAAGCGTGGTCTGCGCTGTTATTCCACGCCACAACGCAAGAGGGACAATCAGGAACTAGCCAGGATTGTGTGTGTCCGTGTGTCGGTTTGACGAGCTTGTTCGCCGTCTACAATCCCTCATCCAACGCCGGACGATATACAGTTCACCATGAGTGTTTCCAAAAGACTGGGCGCGGTGCTGCGTGTTTAGGCTTCAGGTGCAAACCAACAGACCGTCACACAGAGCTACAAATTAGCGTCCTGCACGGTGTCTGGGATAGTGTCCGAGGCGTGCCAGGCGCTGTGAACGGCACTACAGCCAGAGTTTTCAAACAGGATTCGGTACCAAACAGGAAATACGCATAGTGTAGAGCGGATGTAGAATTGACCAATCAGAGGCCTCCTGTCTGCGGCGCTGTCTGCGGTCACCTACAATTTTGGACAATTTTGCAGAGGTGCAGCAGAGTGTCTGCACAGGGAGGGGGTGGTATTTGCGTTAACTGTGACACATGGAGACAACCTGGTTTCTGAGTATAAACCAGACTTAAGTTACAAGACATTTTTAGTAAATATTTGTTTTTGTTTTTACAGTAAATAAGTCAAGTTGGAAATGTGCTTTGGAAACCTTGTGTTTATTTAAGCCGTGCTATATAAATTAGGGATGCACGATATAATCGGTCCCCTATCGGTATCGGCCTTAAAACTGAATATCGGACATCGGCCACCCCAAAAAAAAAAAGATACTTCTTCTTCTTCTTCCTCAAAAACTTCTTTTTTACAGACTTAAAAACTTCTAAAGACGAGGGAAAAAATATTGATACATTAAAATATCCCAATATCTTCATATGCTGATATATTGCCATTTAAAATCACCATATCAATCTCTTTTACTAATGAAATATTGCTATATGTCATCGTTATGCTACAAAATCCCCCGAAAATTCACGAAATGTTGCCATATTTTTATATGTTGATATATTGACGCGGTATCGATCTATTTTACTAACAAAATCTCACAAGAATTTGCAAAATATCATGAGAGTTTGTAACAGAACGATGAAATTTCACCAGATTTTGAAAGTAAAATAGATCGATACCGCGTTTTTAAAAATCTATTTGATATCAGCATATGAAAATATTTTTGAGTATATTATTTTTCAAAGTGTCAAAAATGGATAACAAAACTGCTATTTTCATGACTACTTATTTTTGTCCAGCTTTAACATCGGTATCGATATCGGTTATCGGCTACATGAGTTTTAAAATATCGGCATATCGGATATCGGCCAAAATCCCAATATCGTGCATCCCTAATATAAATAAAGTGGATTGGATTGGATTGGAAATGCGTACTAGGCTTGTCCCGATCCGATCCACGTATCGGATCGGGACGCCGATATTGGCAAAAAAATGCGTATCGGCAAAGCATGTAAAATGCCGATCCAGACTGCTGATCCAGTTTTTAAAAAAAAATCCGGTCCGTATTTTCCAGTTTCGCCGATTGAAACGATCCATTCCACTATTTTGCGCCAGTGTTCCCCTGTTTTGCATTTTTATTAAAACTTACAGTAATACTTGCACCTTTAACTGTTTACGGTTTTACTTTTCACTGTGCAATTTCAGATTGCTATTCATAATTTTGTCCAGTTTGTGTTTATCTCTTAATAAACAGGTAAGTTTGTTGTTACCAATCATTGTGTTTTATTCAATCTCACCTAATTCAGCTGGCTAGATGTTATCAAGAGTACTAAAACCCTTTTCAACATGAGTCTTACAACTAAGGCTAAATACTTTAACTTAAACTTAAATACATGCTCGGATAGGCTGGTATGGGCCAGTATCGGTATCGGATCGGAAGTGCAAAAACCTGGATCGGGACATCTCTAATACGTACAAAAGCCAAAAACCAGCCGCTACCGCCCACAGCATGTGTTGGAAATGTTGGTGTTTCTTTGAACAGAAGGCCGTAGCAGATTACATCATAGTTTCTCTAATTTGACTTCATATGAAACTTTAATCTTAGATCAACTTTATGGGATCTGAAACTGCAGCGTGATCTCTGCCGGCTGATAATAAACGGTTCCTAAGCAGCTGCAGATGTTGAAACGTTTGTTTGCTACTGACCTGACTTCCTCCTGACGCAGCCATCACTCCCATCCTGCTGGACGCCCTCACCGACCCGTCTAGGAGGACACAGACGTGTCTCCAGACGCTGCTGGACACCAAGTTCGTCCACTTCATTGACGCCCCCTCCCTGGCCCTCATCATGCCCATCGTCCAGAGGGCCTTCCAGGACCGCTCCACAGACACTCGCAAGATGGCGGCACAGATCATCGGCAACATGTACTCCCTGACCGACCAGAAGGTTTGTGGCTTTCTCTCCGGTTCACCTCCCCGAGGATTTCTTCTCGGGATGATCTATGATGTCATTCCGCCCTCAGGACCTGTCGCCCTACCTGCCCAGCGTGATCCCCGGCTTGAAGGCGTCTCTGCTGGACCCGGTGCCCGAGGTGAGTTAAATCAACGCATTGCTGCCTTTGTCTTCGTAGGACGTGTAAACACGGCCTCCTCGTCCCCCCGTCAGGTACGAACCGTCTCCGCCAAGGCTCTGGGCGCCATGGTGAAGGGGATGGGGGAGTCATGCTTCGACGACCTGCTGCCCTGGCTCATGGAGACCCTGGCCTCCGAGCAGAGCTCCGTGGACCGCTCCGGCGCTGCACAAGGTAGGTGGTCCTCCATTGGACGTGTGCTGCTCCTCTGTGTCTCTGTAAACGATCGTGATGATCCTCTCAGGCCTGGCTGAGGTGATGGCCGGACTGGGCGTGGAGAAGCTGGACAAGCTGATGCCAGACGTGGTTCAGACCGCCAGCAAGGTGGACATCGCTTCGCATGTCAGAGACGGTTACATCATGATGTTCATCTACCTGCCCCTCACCTTTGGGGATAAGTTCACCCCCTACGTGGGCCCCATCATCCCCTGCATCCTGAAGGTGCCGCCCGCTCTCTGCTCCGTCCTGAATGCGGCAGGTTTTTCTCCTCCTCTGTGGTGTGTTAGCTAAAAGCTGTGTCCTCCAGGCTCTGGCTGATGAGAACGAGTACGTGAGGGACACGGCGCTGCGAGCCGGCCAGAGGATCATCAGCATGTACGCCGAGACGGCCATCGCCCTGCTGCTGCCGGAGCTGGAGCAGGGCCTGTTTGACGACCTGTGGAGGATCAGGTCAGGACCGGCCGCAGTGCCGCCAGCCGTCTGTTCCGTAAACGCCGATGACTGACGCTTCTGCTGCTCCACAGGTTCAGCTCAGTCCAGCTGCTGGGAGACCTGCTGTTCCACATTTCTGGGGTAACGGGAAAGATGACCACGGAGACCGCGTCAGAGGACGACAACTTTGGCACCGCTGCATCCAACAAGGTTTGTAGACTTTCCCTCCTGGATCCGCAGCCGATTCCAGAGGTTTGGTGTCAGACGGCGCTGTTCTTCCTCCCGTTAGGCCATCATCTCTGCTCTGGGAGCAGAGCGGCGGAACCGGGTGCTCTCCGGCCTCTACATGGGCCGCTCTGACACCCAGCTGGTGGTGCGGCAGGCGTCGCTCCACGTGTGGAAGATCGTCGTTTCAAACACGCCCCGAACGCTCAGAGAGATCCTCCCCACGCTCTTCTCCCTCCTGCTGGGCTTCCTGGCCTCCACCTGCCCCGATAAGAGAACGGTACGGGTGCAGCGCTCCGTCTGGGTTGGGTCTGCGCACAGGGTGTGGTTAACTCTGCCGCTCTGCCCGTTCTTTAGATCGCCGCTCGGACGCTGGGCGATCTGGTGAGGAAGCTGGGCGAGAAGATCCTCCCGGAGATCATCCCCATCCTGGAGGACGGGCTGCGCTCCGACAAGAGTGACGAGCGGCAGGGCGTGTGCATCGGGCTCAGCGAGATCATGAAGTCCACCAGCAAAGACGCGGTACTTTAACGCTCGCCTGCAGAACGTCCTGGAGGCGTGGTTAGGCGCTGACGAGAACCTGATGTTGCTAACAGGTGCTGATCTTCTCCGAGTCGCTGGTCCCAACTGTGAGGAAGGCTCTGTGCGACCCGCTGGAGGAGGTCCGGGAGGCGGCGGCCAAAACCTTCGAGCAGCTCCACGCCACCATCGGCCACCAGGCGCTGGACGACATCCTGCCCACTCTGCTCAAACAGCTGGTGAGCAGCGGGGGAAAAAGGGGCGGGGATAAAAACCTGAAGGACCTCCTCTAATCATGTGGTCTTTCTCCAGGCGGATGAGGACACAGCGGAGTTTGCCCTGGATGGTCTGAAGCAGGTCATGGCTGTGAAGAGCCGTTCTGTGCTGCCATATCTGGTCCCAAAGGTAGAGGATCCGTCATCCGTTCATCTGCTCTCTGACTCCAGGATTAACCCCTTAGGATTAAATTCCTCCTGAAATTACATCTGTAAATTAAAGCAAGTTCAGCTCCCAAACTATAAATTGAAAATACAATCGTTTGTATTTGTAACAGAAAAGCATCGAGGAATATCTTTCAGGTGGAACCGCTATTCTAAATGTCAGCATGTCTGATTTATAGGTGGTTAAACGAAGAAAAAAATTGAAAAATATTTAGTCTGGCCAGATTTATTTTTCCCAAAATAAACTCTGCAAAAACCCATGAAAGCCCATTTGAAACTGGATGAACCTCACACTTTATAGATCCACATCTTGACTATAAGTCAAGCAAATCTGGACTGAATAAATTGAAGCATGTTTGTTCCACAAAGGTTTTAATGGGTAGTGAGCTAGGTGGAAATTGGATTTTTTTGCACAGTGCCAAAATTGGCCAAATTATACAAAAAATGCCTGTTTCCTCTCATAAAAGTGAATCTGGTCAGACTAATATGCTGATTTCCATTATTGGAGACCTTCAGCATGAGGCAAAGCCTTTGGTCCTAAGATTTAGTCGTGGTTCATTGAAATTTACCAATAATTTCACCAAACTGAATAGAAAATAAGAATAACAGAGCAGCTTATGGAACGCATGCCGCTTACATCACCTGAAATGGTCGTACAATGACCTCTGACCCCTCCTTGGACAGGGTTCCCGCAGGTCCTTAAAAAGTTTTAAAAGGCATTGAATTCTTCAAAATAAAACTAAGGCCTTAATTGGTATTAAAATGTCTTAAATCAGTCTTTCCTAGGTCTTAATTTTTAAAACATCATAAATAGGATTATTTTTATTACAATTTATGTTAGTAATTTAAATAAAACATTAAAATTGACAATATTTTTTTTATTATTTAAAGAACAATAACCTCTCGCCATTATTGGTTCCGTCCCGATAGGTGAACCAATAAAGCGTTGTTGCGGCCGGGACATTTGGGAGATGCGCCATTAACTTTATGTCTGGAAAATATGAGCAAGTGTAAATGTAACCAAAATTGTCTCCAGCCAAGAGTTTCCTCCATGGCTAAAACCAGGGAACATACATGAGGCTCAGTGGATTTAATGCAAGAAGTCATTCAAGCTCAGAACGATGGGAATGAAGGCAGTGGAGTCGCACATGCGAAGCACGAAACACAAAGCGTCAAAATGGAGTTAGAGAGAAACAGCCGGTATTTCTCAGTTTAGTTCCACCCTTGTCTCTGCAACGCCTCCACTTATCACCTAATCAAACATACTAAGAAAACCATAGAAAGAAAAATAGCTGCAAAAAAGACTTAGCACTGGTTATGTTGGGGCTTTAAAACTGATTAGTTTTGTTCCCTGCTAAAACAAAGTTTGTGAATTCAGTTAAATAATTGTTCAAATATATCTGTCATTTGTGTGTTTTTAGCTTTCTTCCTGTATGGGAAGCTTTTCAAAATTTGAAACATTAGTGCAGTGGTTTATGTTAAAATAATCCTTTGGGTTACGTTGTCGCAAGCAGGTTTTTCTTGTGTTTCTTGTAAATTTTTATGTCAAGTGGCATTAAAAAGTCTTAAGTCTTGAATTTAACTTGCCTTATGCTGTAGGAACCCTGTTAAAAAGGTCTGAGCCTCTAGTTTCCAATGATGCTGCCATTAGGGGGCGGGGCTAACAATGAATACCTGCTGTTGCGTTACTCCCGCAGAGACACACGTCAGGTGTTTTTTTAAAATCTCATTTAATTTGTTTATGCGGCTATAAAACAAAAACTATTTGTGAAAAAATTTATTTTGAAACATGTTTTAGAAACTTGGGACCATGTGACTGTTTCGGTCATTTTTATAAATAGATAAACATCAGCTGGTGTCAGTTGGGCCCTGTACTGGGTTCGAGGGTTAAGGGGTAAAAGTCTGTCTCCTTTGCTCCAGCTGACCGCTCCTCCTGTGAACACCCGTGTGCTGGCCTTCCTCTCTGCGGTGGCCGGAGACGCTCTGACGCGTCACCTGGGCGTCATCCTGCCCGCTCTGCTCTCCTCCCTGAAGGGGAAGCTGGGAACAGAGGAGGAAGCTCAGGTAAACCCGCCGCTTCTTCGGCCGTAGGATCGGATCGCCTCCTGCTGCTTGCTTTAAAGGACGACCTGTCTGCCGTTTCAGGAGCTTTGCAGCTGTCAGACCGTCATCCTGTCAGTGGAGGATGAGGCAGGTCAGAGGATCATCATCGAAGACCTGCTGGAGGCGACACGAGGCGCCGACCCTGGCCTCCGACAGGCCGCCATCACCGTCTTAAATGCTTACTTTGCTCGTACTCGCCTGGATTACAGCGCTCACATTCGCACGCTGCTGTCGGGCCTGATCCGCCTGCTGAACGACTCCAACACAGAGGTCCTCTCCCAGAGCTGGGACACCATCAACTCCATCACCAAGGTCCGTAGGGGGGGAGGGGCGTTAACATGAGGCCGGCGCCGCTTCCTGAATCCAGCCGTGAACTTTCTCCGTTTGCTCTGCAGAAGCTGGATGCTAGCAGCCAGCTGGCTCTGATCGACGACCTGCATCGAGACATTCGAGCCGTTGCTGCTGATGTCAAAGGTCAGCACCTGCCCGGGTTCTGTCTGCCCAAAAAGGTAAGAACTGAAACAAGAAAAAAAGCCTCAAAGGGCAGGGTTAAAGGTCACTGCTGTAGTTAGAAAGCTTTTTTAAAGCTCCTTAAAACAGGAAACCTTTCAGTCACAGATCTGTAGAAAAGAAATAACCCAACTGGTACAAGAGGTGGTTGAAGTTCAGGCCTGATTGACCACTGTTGCCTTCAGAGACGTTCATGTGAGAAAAACCTAAAACCACAAGACTGTGGCTCCGAACCAGGCCGGTTCACAGATGGCTGCAACTCACTGCTGCTCCTTTTATCAAATTCACACAGTTTGCAAAAAAAAAAGCATCTAGTTGCTTCCTGTAGCTTTGAATGAGTTCCTGGATCCTGGATGAAGGGATTTTTGATCATTCTACTTAGAAAAACAATTCCAGTTCAGTTAAGTTTGATGTTTGCCGAGCATGGACAGCCTGCTTCAAATCATCCCACAGATGCTCAATGATATTCAGGTCTGGGGATTGGGAGAACTGTTCCAGAACATTGGAATTGTTCTTCTGCATTAATGCCTGAGTAGATTTGGAGTGGTGTTTTGGATCATTGTCTTCCTGTAGTATCCATCCCCGCCGTAACTTCAACTTCCTGATTCTTGAACATTATTCTCAAGAATCTGCCGATATTGAGTGGAATCCATGCAACCCTCAACTTTAACAGGATTCCTAGTGCCAGCATTGGCAGCGCAGCCCCAAAGCATGATGGAACCTCCACCTAATATTACAGCGGGTAGCAAATGTTGTTCTTTGAACGCAGTTTTTTGCAGCCTTGAATAAGCCCTTTTTTTAATGACCAAACAACTCAGTCTTTGTTTCATCAGTCCACAGGACCTTATTCCAAAATGAAGCTGGCTTGTCCAAATGTGCTTTTGCAAACTCAAGCGTTTCTGTTTGTGGCGTTCTTGCAGAAAAGGCTTCTTTCACATCACTACGGTGGCCCTGAAGTGCAAACTGCAACTACAAATCTAAAACCGCAACTACATTAAGAAAAACAAAACTACTTAAAGCAAAGCGCAACTACATTAAGGAAAACACAATTACATTAACCAACCGGAAAAGGTAGGTACCAGTGGGAAACGTGAGACATCGCTGATTGGACGACGGCGCCGTTTGACCCTTGAACCGGAAGTTGCGTCGTCTGAACAGTCCAGCTTCAGTGTGTCTTCAGTGTACGCAAACTTATGCAAACTCTTAATGTAGTTGCGCTTTCCTTAGTGTAGTTGCGCTTTGCTTTATGTAGTTGCGCTTTTAGATTTGTATTTACAGTTTGCACTTCAGGGCCACCGTACATCAATCTCCCATACAGCTTCTCCTGGTGCAAAGTGAGCTGAATTGTTGAACGATGCACAGTGACACCATCTGCAGCCAGATGATGCTGCAGGTCTTTGGAGGAGGTCTGTGGGTTGTCATTGACCATCCTCATCATTCTTCTTCTCTGCCTCTCTGATCTTTTTCTTGTCCTGCCACTTCCTAGCTTAACAAGAACCGTCCCTGTGGTCTTCCATTCCCTCACTATCCTCACAGTGGAAACTGACAGTTTAAATCTCTAAGACGTTTTGGATCCTTCCCCTGAACGACTATTTTGAACAATCTTTGTTTTCAGATCATTTGAGAGTTTTTTGAGGCGCCCATGATGAATCTTTAGAGGAGATTCAAACAGGAGAACAACTTGCAACTGGCCACCTTAAATACATTTTCTCATGATTGGCTATAAAGTTCAAATCTTAATGAAGTTACCAAACCAATTTGTGTTTCAGTAAGTCAGTGAAAAGTAGTTAAGGGTATTCAAATCAATAACATGATTTCGGTACCCACATAGGGTGACAAACATTGTCTTATTTCAGGCGTATTATCTAAATACCTTATTTTGAGAGTAGAAAAAAATTAATTCCATTGGCAAATAATCTTATTTAAGGGTAAATACACTTAATTGAAGACATTCTTAGTTATTTCTAGATTGTTTTTGCAGCTCTGAAAAATTTGTTTGCTGCCACACAGAGAGAGTTGCAGCTAGAGTAGAGGTTAGCACCTTTTCACTCAAAGGTTTCACTAAGATCCTGCATCAATTGACGTTGGACAAGCACGCTTTAAGTAAAACATTTACAAGCTGCTGGTTAGTGCAAAGCAAAATCTAATATTCGGTAAAAATATTCGCAATTTAGATTCTTGGCGAATGGTTTTTTGCAGCGCTGAGACGTAATTTCTGTGTGAACCCAGGGTGTGACGTGTATCCTGTCAGTCCTGAGAGAAGGCGTCCTCACAGGAAGCCCCGAGCAGAAGGAGGAAGCAGCCAAAGCCCTGGGCGGCGTCATCAGACTGACGTCTCCTGAAGCTCTGCGGCCGTCGGTCGTAAACATCACAGGACCTCTGATCCGCATCCTGGGAGACCGTTTCGCCTGGACGGTGAAGACGGCTCTGCTGGAGACCCTCACCCTGCTGCTAGCCAAGGTCAGGCTGCTTCGCTGCTGAGTCATCGGGTCAGCAGAGCGTGCGCTGTGCGTGTCTGACCGGCTGAGTGTCTCCCTCAGGTGGGAATCGCCCTGAAGCCCTTCCTGCCGCAGCTGCAGACCACCTTCCTGAAGGCGCTGCAGGACTCCAGCCGCGCGGTGAGGCTGCGGGCCGCCGAGGCTCTGGGTCAGCTGGTCTCCATCCACACCAAGGTCGACCCTCTGTTCACCGAGCAGCTCTCCGCCATCCGCAACGCAGAGGACTCTGGAGTCAGGTGGGTGTCTGAGCCGCCGTCGCCTTTACTGATCCTTGAAATCAGAGCTTTGATTTCATAGATTTTTTTATTAATCAGTTCATAAAGCTTCACAGAAGGGGTGTAATAAAGCATTGACATGTGAATGAAACCATTAACAGTTACATCAGGACAGTCGCTGGATTGATGCTGCTCCATCGAACCGACACCTTTTATAATTAATATCAATGTTTAAACGGTACATAACATCACATGGTTAGGTAACCAGTGACTAGTTCTAATTTATAGTTACTGCACAAAGCAAATAGTTATTAGGAAAAGTAACTAAAGTAACTCTTAATGATCTAAACCGTCTAACTGCTGTTATCAGAAAATGTTGGACGTTTCATATTAATTAATGAATTAGATAATTAAATATAAGGTTTCAGGCTCTGAAAACATTGTTTACTAGTCTATGTGTTTAGAAAGTGAGCTGCAACATAACGATGTAGCTGGGATTAAGATTTTTGTTCGTAATAAAACTTGAGCTAAAAAGAATCAGATGAATCGAAAGATTATTGAAATAATCGTCAACTAATTTAGTAATCAATTAATCGTTAACTGGAGTAAATAGATTCTAGCCCCATTTCCACTACTCTCTGAAAAACTGAACCGTGCCGAGCTTGGTTCTTTACGACCGTTTACACACCACGCTAGCATGATTCCTCGCCTCCTACTGGCGATCTACAGTACTACTGCTCTCTAAAGGGAAACAAATCAACATGGCGGCGCCCATAACATTCAGGAAGTTTGTGTAGAGTCGGGCGAAGAAGGCAGCCGTTGGTAAATTTACTTGACAGTCAGCTTTTGGGAAGTGGATACGACTGATGAACTAGTTAGTTATCCTCCTGCAGCAGCGTGTCGCAGTTAGCAGTTAGTATGACGCAGATATTTTTCATTTATGCCCAATTTTGAAGCGTCGTCTGCTCCATGTTATTCCATGCTGTTAAATGAGGAAGTTATGTCCCCTTGAAGGCAGTTGCGCCTCGGGACTTCCCTTCCGGTTCTTTTCCTGGGAGCAAGTTATTTACTACTCTTAACTCAAACTGGGTAAAACCATATAAAAAAGGACTATAAAAACAGGAGTAAAAAATAACAGAGTTTATTCCAGATCAGGTCGTTACAGGACAGGGAATAATACTTGGAGCTTGCACAGCTGTGGGCTCAAAAATCACGTCCACGAGCGTCCGGCAAAGATTGCGCCCCGAACAAGGTCATCTTCTCCTTCTTATAGCTCATGAGCCTATGTGTTGGATCAGGTGGATGTTTAGCTGTCCGTATCAGAAACTGACACGCCATCCATGCCCTGACCTGTATGCATCTTGCCTATATGCCCAAGAATTACAGATAGCTTCCCTTTATTAGACCGGCTCCAAGATGTGCCCATATCCTGTGTATCTTTAAAAGACAAGAAGGCTGTCCTGATTAGATGACCTCCTTACACGCAGTGACATCCACAATGCGAAGGAAGGCCTTCTACTCTCTCTAATCTGGCTAATAAAGTAACAATGCAATTGAGGTATAAAGAATAAACCTAACAACGCCGCAATGCAGGAGGGACAATCAGGAACCAGCTGGGATTGTGGGCGTCTGTGTGTCGGTTTGACGAGCTTGTTCGCTGTCTACAACCCCTCATCCAACGCCGGACGACACACAGTCACCCGTGAGTGTTCCCCAAAGACTGACCGTGGCACTGCCTGTTTTGGCTTCGGGTGCAAACCTACAGACCGTCGCTCAGAGCTACAAGCTAGCTTCCTGCACGGTGTCTGGGATAGAGTCTGAGGTGTGCCAGGTTTTGTAGACGACATTACATGTACACTTGCACCTTAATCCTTATTAATCTTGATATACTGTATTTTTTGTTTATTCTTAATTCTATTCTTTCATTATTCTTTTTCCACCTTGTTTGCACCTTCTTTAACTACTATGCCAATATGTGACGAGTAAATTTCTCCGCTGTGAGATCAATAAAGCTCATCTAATCTAATCTAATCTAATCTAATCTATAGCCAGAGTTTCTGCCATCAGGTACCAAACAGGAAATACGCATAGTGTGGAGCGGATGTAGAATTGACCAATCAGAGGCCTCCTTTCTCTCCTTCCTACGATGCTGTCTGCGGCACTGTCTGCGGTCTCCTACAATTTTGGCGAGGTGCACCAGAGTGTCTGCGGAAGGTGCGGGGGTATATTTTGCGTTAACTGTGACACACGCAGACAACCTGGTTTCTGAGCATAAACCAGGCTTTAGCTCTGTTTGGTTATGTCTGCCGCGGTCCGGTTCAGTTCTGCGACACAACAGTTGTCGCGGTTACCGTGCTTGGACGGATCTAGACACGGTTTCAAAAGGTTAGTGTAAATGGGGCTTCTAAAACCTGTTATCTGACAGACGAACCCGCTTAGAGCAGTAATTATCCCAAAATTGTGAAGAATGTATTAGGGATGGAACGGTTTATGAAAACCGTCCGAACCGTTCGGTTCGACTGTCTCGGTTCGGTTCGCTTCATTCGGTTCATGCGCTGCTCCTTTTTCCCATAGGCGAAGCGTTTACACTCCAGAGCAGAAGGTGGCGGTACTGCGACCAAAGCCAACCACCAGTAGTAAACAAGAAGAAGAAGAAGCGAAGCAGCGTATCCGGCTGTAGCAGAAAAAAATCAGCTGTTGTGGAGAATTGTGTGGGTATGGCGAGTGGGAAAGAACAGGAGTTGGAAGACGCGCCAGCAGCACTTAATAGGTCTGCTGTATGGGACCACTTTGCATTTAGAGTGACCTACGATGACGGCGGAAAGAAAGCTGTGGATAAAAGTGCAACAGTGTGCGAGCATTGTGCAACACGTTTTGTTTATGCTAACAGCAACACGACCAACATGTCAGGCTAACAATCAACATATACCGAACCGAAAACCATGACCACGAAACCGTGAACCGAACCGAACCGTGGATTTTGTGAACCGTTCCACCCCTAGAATTTATAAATGTTTTGCAGTTAAGATAAAAAGAGTGTTTCTGTCTATCAATCTGCTCTATCTAGAACTCCTTAAGTGGAAAGGTTTTAGTTTCGACAGGTTTAATTTAGTAAAAAATCAAATTTTAGGAACCTTTTGCTATCTGATTATTAATCGAAAAATAATCAACAGATTGATCAATTTGGAAAATAATCATTAGTTGCAGCCCTAATAAGCATTTAAGGCCTTTCTCCTTAAAGCCTGGTTCTGGTTCTGCTGGAGGTTTTCCTCTCCACTGTCACTGCATACATGCTCAGTGTGAGGGATTGCTGCAGAGTCAACAACACAATGCAAGGAATTATCTAGTGTCTCCATCCTCATCCAGCAGGAGAGAAGGCTGCACCTTTAATCTGACTGGGGGATCTGATTGAACTAGATCTATAAGGTGTGAATTGACGCTACAGAAATGAACTGAGTTATTTGAAGTATGCAGACTGATTGACTCATGGGTTAACCTGATCCCCATTTATTCATGGATGAACGCACCCACAGTCCTGCTGATTTTCTGCTTCGTGTCTCGTCTTCGTTTTGAAGGTTCATTAGTAACCTGACTTTCTGACACCGATGACCATAAATCTTTGTGTCGCCTGGTGGCTGTTTGTGTTTGCAGGGAAACGATGCTCCAAGCTTTGAGGTTTGTCATCCAGGGGGCCGGAGCCAAAGTGGACCCGACCATTCGAAAGAACATCACCAGCACATTACTGGGCATGCTCGGACACGACGAGGTATGTGAGCACGGGGCGGACGCCTCGCAGCGTCAATCAGAGCCGGAGACGTTCAAGCTGTGGCTGCAGCTTCTGGTCGCTGTGAGAAAAAGACTAATAAGGAGAGCAAACGCATGAAGGCAGTTTGGAGGAGCTGCTGCTGCAGAGGAACGCTGCATTTTCTCTCTGATCGCTGCAGAAAAACGGAAGCCAGACAAAGGATGTGGTTTTCTGAATAGGTGGTTTTGACTCTTCATGTCTCTCTGTAACACAGAGCCTTTCTCTCTGTCTGTCTGCAGGATGCAACACGTATGGCCTCGGCAGGCTGCATCGGCGAGCTGTGTGCCTTCCTGTCAGAGGAGGAGCTGAAGACTGTCTTACTTCAGCACGTCTTAGGTTAAAAAGAATAAAATCAAATTGTTTTCATATTTAACCCAAACTTTACTGCACTTTTGGAGACATTAATAAATAATACACATCATGCAGAGATGAGGAGAATGCTTTGAAGCGTAGAAGCTTTTGTAGTCTGGGTGTTTTTACTCCGTTCTGATGCTTAAATAGATCTGAATTAAAATTTCCATTCATCAAAAGCAATCTGATGTAGTGAAGGGGGTTTAAGGTCACTTTTGCTGCTTCTCTTCTGTGATTGGCCTCTATTTGGCACCGCCCGCCTTCCCTTAAGTCAGCCCACAGCATAATGCTGCCATCACCATACATTGCCGTCCTGTCAGCTCGTGTTTTTTGCAGGGGAAACGGCAGCCTAAGCACAGAAAATAATCTATTTTAAGTAATGGTGGTTTCCATGGTGACCGAGGTTTCTCTGGCTCCCTTCAGCCGACGTGTCTGGCGTGGACTGGATGGTGCGTCATGGTCGCAGCCTGGCCCTGGCCATAGCTGTGAAGGCTGCTCCCGACAGGCTGTGTGGAAAGGATTACGGTGAGACGGTGACAGAAACCATTTTGACCAACGCCACAGCTGACCGGGTGAGAACGCAGCAGCCGCACGCCTTCCCGATAAACTGGATATTTTATGGAATTCTCCTGGTGACCTCTGTGGGGTTTCCTTGTTCTCCTTCCAGATTCCCATCACTACCAGCGGGATCCGCGCTTTGGGATATCTGATGAGGCATCATCTGCGGACGGAAGGAGGCAGCAGCGGCGTCTCCCAGCGCGCCGTCCCCCACTTTGTTAAGGTGAGACACAGACAAGCCGACACATTTGGCTGGTAACCTCAGTCACTTCCCTTTTTTTTTTATTCCTGCAGGTGAGGAAAAGTGGGAAGTAGGTGAACAGAAATGATCCCGCTTCCGTTTGTCTGACCGTAAATGACCAATGATCTGTGGAGGAAAGTTGCAATCATTTTGAGATGTTTGTAGCAGCGCCAATAATCAGGAATCCTGATGAGAATTAGAAAGTCCAAAGTTACACTGTTTTTTTGTAATTTTTTGCTGAGCTAAAGTCAGACAAACGTCTGAAGGGATCTGAGAAGAGT
Source organism: Cyprinodon tularosa (assembly GCF_016077235.1). NCBI lineage: Eukaryota > Metazoa > Chordata > Actinopteri > Cyprinodontiformes > Cyprinodontidae > Cyprinodon > Cyprinodon tularosa. The sequence continues at coordinate 383,870 of NW_024038597.1, read as the reverse complement.
AACAGTTTATTTATTGCTGGGGTGTAACTGGATCCGTCTCACCAGTTTGGTGCAAACTGAGCGGAAAGTTACCGGAGATTCTCCTGTGTTTCCTCTCTTTTTTGGGGGATTAAAAAACCACTCTGGGGATTATGGTCCTAAGAATAAAGTTTCTACCTGGATTTAATTAAGCAAATATGCATGACCTTCTAATTGGAGAACGGCTGCATCCTGTAGAGGAAATGTCCTATGCTGCGTCCAAACTAGGGCTGAAACAATTAATCAGATTAATTGATTATTGAAATAATCATCAACTAATTTAGTAATCGATTGATCGTTAACGGGAATATAGAGACTGTAAAACATGCCTTTAGCTGACAGAGAGAATAGAATCGAAAATCCCTTTATTGTTCCACAATGAGGAACTTGTTGGCAGTAATTATTAGCCTCGTGAGACCATCCTGATCTCGCAAGCTTTCAAGGTTTCACTCGCAGATCAGTCTGGAGACTCTCCGTTAAAGAAAATTTGGAGCCGTTCACCAAAAGAACGTCCAATCAGCGTTGGCTTTGAGGCGGGTTGAGGTGTGACGCTACGAGAAGCGCGACAGTTCAGTCTAAAGAACATGGCGGCTTCAGCCGATGAAACTAGCGTTAGCGTGGCTATCGAGCAAGTTTTATCGGAATTACAGAGTATTTCTTCACTGAAAGAAGAGCAAAACACTGCTCTGGAGGCTTTTCTCAGAGGAAAAGATTTTTTTGCTCTTCTCCCGACTGGTTTCGGCAAGAGTAGCCTGGCTGTTAGTCCGTCATATGCTTCGTTGATCTGATTGGTTTATTTGGCCCGTCTATCACCAACATAGGCCAATCAGCCAACCAGTATTTTCGCCCCTTCCCAAAATTACTTCTACGGAAGGTTTCCAGATGGATATGTGGAGCAAATCCATCTGCATTTAAGTCAACATGCCCTGTCCAAAACTCCTCAAGTGGAAAAGTTTAATTTCGTAAAAAGTGTTCTTTAAGGAACCTTTGGCTACCCGATTATTTATCAAAGAAATAATCCACGGATTAATCAGTTTGCAAAATAATCGTTAGTTGCAGCCCTAATCCGAACATCCACCCAACTCCTAAATCCCTCCATCACTCTATAGAGCGGGGACTTTATCCTAGACTCTATAGTGAACTCAGTTAACTGACCGTTCGGACAGATGATCACTATTTTTCGCTCCCAGTTGGTCACGTAACTCTCCTCCACCAAGTCATCTTTATTTGTCGCCAACACAAAAAATCCCATGATGCTCTGTGAGGAGAGCGCTCTCAAAGCATTCTGGGATATATCTTCTCATCTAGCCGTGGATGATCACTTCTTTTCAAGGTGTATTGTGGGAAATTTCAAGTCCAATACTTTTTCATCCACTAGACGCTCGGACACTGGTTTAAAATGGCGTGACCTATATGGTGATTAGGGCGGATGTTCAGACACAGACTATCTGCTCCACAGAGGTCAAGTGTGAAAAAGCAGAAAGTACCAGAATCAGGTTAGGAATTATAAAGAATAATCAGAGGTTGGATCCTGTCGTCGGGAATCATTTCAACGTTTGGTGAAATCAGAGAAAAGCATCAGCAGAACTCTGGGTTTGTTTGTGAAGAATCTCAATCATCCAGGTCATTAAACCAAATTAAACCAAACCCAGAGTTCAAAAAAAGTAAAAAAAAAAAACAATAATCCCCAGGACTTTCTTTCCAAGTTTGAAGACGTTTCTCTTCCATCCAGGAAGATTTTTCAATTCAAAATGTCAGAAATAGTGTTGAGTTCCAGGTTTTATCCAGCAGCCCAACAAAGCCTGGTTTTAGTTTAGAAAACATGCAAATAGAAACGGATGAACGGGTCCACCGCTTTGGAATGGGGGTCGTTGGGCTTCTTTTGTTAGCCTGCAATGCCCCATACCTGTCTATGTCTCTGAGACTATCCTCTAGGGCTGGGTAAAAAAAGCAATTTAATCGATTTTAAATCGATTCCTTTACATTTTTGCAAAATCAGTTTGCACTTCTGAGACAGTTTTGTTCACATCTCAAGTTTAAACTGTCCGATTTACAAGTTTGCACTTTGTGTTTAATGTGACAGGAAAAAAATAAAATATATGAGTATTTGAAACACAGTTGAACCACTTATATTGTTGTAAAAACAGATCGAATCGAAATTAATCTATTTAGAACTTTATGAATCAAAATCGAATCGATTCAGGACTTTGGTGAAAATACCAAGCCCTACTATCCCTAATTTCAGAGACTTAGACAGGTAAGGGGCATTGCAGGCTAACAAAAGAAGCCTAACGACCCCAAAGGGGTGGACCCATTGGTCTGTTTCTATCTGCATGTTTTCTAAACAAAAACAAGGCTTTGTTGGGCTGCTGGATAAAACCTGGAACTCAACACTATTTCCTACATTTTGAATTGAAAAAACTTCCTGGATGGAAGAGAAACGTCTTCAAACTTGGAAACAAAGTCCAATGGATTCTTTTAACTGTTTTGGAACTCTGGCTTTGGTTTAATAGGTGAAGTTAGAGTGAAGTGAAATGGAGGGATGTAACTGAATGGGTGCCTTTAAAGGCATACTATGCAACATTTTTCAGTTAATTAATGTGTTCCATAACGTTTTGGATGATTAAATGAGTCATTTCAGGTTGAACAAAGGTATTCTCGGCTGCCCTGGTGGTCTGTGGGGGAAATACCGCACTTGCAATTGCAGGAGCCCTCGGCCCGCACCCACAGGCTCAGAAGTCTTGCGAGAGTCGGTCTTGCTTTGCGGCGAGAACTGCTACACGCCCCCAGTGAAAGGCATGCTCATTGCTAGCGCAGTGGCGATCTTTGTGCAGTTATCATGGCGGAATTAGCAAGAATTTTCAAACTTGAAAATTGGAACAAAATAGTCACTTACCGCAGTAGTGATGGTGATTCGTTGCGTTCGCCTGTCTGCTAAGCTCAAAACAACCGCGCCTGGAGAACAGCTGAGCATATCTACGATAGTGCACTTTTACTTTCGCCCTCTGGGGGGAGCCTCGCTGGAAAATCAACACCGGTTGCATAGTGTACCTTTAAAGATAAAAAAATACACTAATTGGTGAAGCTAACCGGGAAAAAGACGTCCGTTTGCTCAGAGATGTTGGTTCCACCATCCTGTGTCTGTTTGAGGCATGAGTGGAAACATGTTGCTTTGCGTCGTGTCAGAGCCTTAACCGCTCAGTTTCATCCTAAAAATGAAGGAAGTTTGTAGAAGAGTTTTCTGACGGGTGCTGTCTGTGTGACCCAACAGTGTCTTCAGAACCAATCCAGTGACATCAGACTGGTGTCGGAGCGAGTGCTGTGGTGGGTGTTCAAAGACCCGACTACTCCCACCATGGAGGCCGGCCTGATCAAGCCGCTGCTGAAGAGCCTGCTGGACAACACCAAGGACAAGAACACCACGGTCCGAGCCCAGAGCGAACACACCATCGTCAGCCTTCTGCGGCTCCGCCAGGGAGAGGAAACCATGCAGGTGGGTCCCCCGCTTTACCTCAGATCTCCGCCAGAGTCTGAGACTAACCGCCTCTCCTTCCTGATCACCAGAGCATCACTGCCATCCTGGACTCTGCAAGCAACGACCTGCTGTCAGAGTGTCACCGCCGCTCGCTGAAGAAAATAGCCAGCCAGCCGGACTCCAACGAGGAGATCGACGACACCATCCTGACCTGAAGCAGCAAGACTGGAGGATGAAAGCGAAGCTACAGAGGGTTCATCGATGGCGTGAACCAGAACCCAAACGCTCTCCAAACATGCTCCCTTTGAACCAGCGTGGGAGGAGGAGGAGCAGCTCTCCCTTCCCTCACGTTTCTGCAAACATTTTATTTTATTTTTTACCTTTTGTTTCAGCGGCCTTTTCCTGATCCTAACTTTCATCTGGTGACATTAGAAAGACGCCAAATCTGTGCTAGTCCAGTGTTCTGCTACGTCTTTTACCGAACCGATCGGAAGCGTTTAAGATGTAAGGAGTAACACCCCACCTTTGGTTTTCTTTGGACTTGACATGTGGGAAACGTTTGGAGGATTTGACCTCCTATTAGACAAATCAATCTAATCTGTGACTCTTGTAAAAAAAAAAAAAAACAGAATAAAAACAGATTCTTCTGTCTGCGTTGGTCAGAGGTCAGTGGGGCTAAAACGGATTCTATGTAGCACATAAATCACTCGCATCCACCCAGACAGGTGACACCCTGCACAGGTGAGCGCTCCATCGCAGAACAATCAGTCCTGAGGGGGCGGGGGTGGGGGGGGGGGGGGGGGGGGCGGGGTGAAGCAAACCTCCTTAAATTAAACGTTTCACTTAAAGAAATCTGTGTTTTGATTCTAGTTGTTTTCCAGCTGAGGAAAAGGTTAAAAAGTTTAAACCCTGAAGTTCCTGAAAATCAATAACTGGAACTAAACCAGTAAAAGATTGGCAGCATCTCTGACATGACCCTGAATCTTTGCTCCTCCCTTCTACATCTGAGATGTTAGAGAAGTTTCTGATTTTACAGCCTGTTTCAAGTCACCCACAGCATCTGATGCATCGGCTGCTTCTCAGCCTGGATTTCCTGCTGGTTTGTTGGGTCTTTTTCATGCTGCAGGGTCCAGTTCTGCTTCAGCTTTAATCTGTTTTTGGAGAAGTTCTCTGGTTTCTCTCCGACACGCCGCATAATTCATGATGATCTCTGTAACATTAGCTGGATCTGTTCTGTTGGCTGTGCAGACAAACAGTTTAAACACCAGAAGCAAAAACCTGCTTTGAGTCTTGCAGTCTTTCCTTGGTGGGAACCTGCTTGACGATCGGACCTTTGCATGTCGGCCGTTGTTCTGATTTGTTTTATTTTCATATCAGTGAAATTCTTTCCAAACCATCTTCCCTCTGAAGCTGTTTAAACCTCACTGTGGTGTCCGCTCTCTCTCCAACAGTCAGTATCGTTCAATCAATCAATTTCCAAATCAATTTAGAGGATGAAGAGAGCACAAGCAGTTAGTCACAGTCAGAGAAACCGGACTAAACACTGTAAAAAAGGCCAAGCTCCAACATCTAGAAACAAAGGTGTTGATGGCAGCAGCACAGCTGATATTTCTCTCCAGGATGGAGTCACAGCCAAACAGGAACAGACCAGATGAAGCTACTATGAGAAAAAGCAGAGAGAGCAGAACGTTATGGCAGACATACACGGTGCGATATTTTTTATCGTTGCACGCAGCTTCAGCTCAAACTCTACGATGACACCGCAAGGTTTAAAAGCTTCCAGCTCAGGATGCATGTTCTCACACCGCAGCCTGATGCTCTGATGCAAACTTATGACGGCCGACTGAATTTTAAACGTTTGATTTGCTCCCGACCTTATGATTCCTGATAGGGAGGCGGTCATGAAAGGCAGATCGCCTCTCGTTACCCTCTGTATGCAACACGACAACGCTGAAACGGCCCAATCAAAAATTCTAGCACGACTGGAGAATCAGCCCGGTTTTAGAGGTTGAACTAACAAACACTGTAGAATGGGAGAATAGAGTTAGAATGATGAAAAGTGGTCCCTATCTCCTCCAGCAGTCTAACCCTATAGCAGCACAAATGTAGGAAATACCTCAGTAACCTAAGTATTTTTAATGAGGTATAAGAAAAATGGAGCCAATAAACATGGGAATAAATGACATAATTTACCTTTTTTTATTGTATTTCCACGCTTTATTTTGTTTTGTTGAAGATTATCAGAGCTGATGTTTAAACATTTTAGATAAAAACAGCTTCCTATTGGGTGTACTTGTTTTTTGTTGTTGTGTTTTTTGGTTAGGCTAAAGATGACCCATCTAGAGGTTTTATGAAACAATTTTATAGGAAAACATAAAGCAGAACTGCAGGAAATGTTCCCCATTTTAAGATGAAGCTCAGTCAATAGACCTAAATTTCCTGTTCGGACTTTTATTTTCTGAAAGTCTCACTGAAATACCAAACTTGGTGTTGATGACCATGTCTTCCTGATGACACCGACATGAACAACCAGTTCAGTCGTTTTCTAAATGGCAACACAAAGTGGGTTTTATTTCACATGTATAAACATCCAGCTGGTGATAAAGATCTTAAGTTCTCATAATCAAGTATGGATTGGTTTTGTTTTAAGCATTTGTTGGAAGCAAGAGCATCTAAACTTCACTTTCAGTCACCGGTCTTCCTGGAACCAGAACCAGTGCAGAGTTTTATGCAGATTCTCAGAAAAAAAAATATTTCATTCTTTAGATCCATCTCTATTATATGGAAGAGGATTAGGGTCACTGAAAAAAAACAAAGTTTACTGATTTTAAAATTTCATTTTAGTATAATATGAGTTCTGACAGCGAATGAACATGTTAGCGTCAAGCATTATGTCTGTTTTAGAGACTAAACAAGCTTCCATCATTTTCCACCAATGTGTTCCTGTTCCTCCCAAACATCTCCCATCTTTATCAGCGAAGCTGAGTGCTCCACATCTCTGCCTTCATGGTGCCCATCTACATTAAGGTCCACAATTCTGAGATTAAAGTCTCAGTATTAAACTGAAATAATATTCAAAAATCAGTTAACTTTTTTAAATTCTGACAATAAAAAAAGTCAGAATTCTGTGAAAAAAGTCAAAATATTGACTTTTTCCCATACTAAACTGAAATAATTTTTAAAAATCTGTTAACTTTTTTTTCCAGAATTCTGACTAAATTCTGACAATAAAAAAAGTCAGAATTCTGAGAAAAAAGTCAGATTTTTGACTTTTTCCCATACTAAACTGAAATAATATTTAAAAATCCGTTAATCTTTTTTCCCCCAGAATTCTGACTAAATTCTGACAATAAAAAAAGTCAGAATTCTGAGAAAAAAGTCAAAATTCTGAGGAATAAAAGTCAGAATTTTGACTTTTTCCCATACTAAACTGAAATAATATTGAAAATTCAGTTAACCTTTTTTTTTCCAGAATTCTGACTAAATTCTGACAATAAAAAAAGTCAGAATTTTGAGATTAAAGTCAGAATTCTGAGAAAAAAGTTAAAGTTCTGAGAAAAAAAGTCAGAATATTGACTTTTTCCCATACTAAACTGAAATAATATTTAAAATTCAGTTAACCTTTTTTTTTCTCAGAATTCTGACTAAATTCTGACAATAAAAAAAGTCAGAATTTTGAGATTAAAGTCAGAATTCTGAGAAAAAAGTTAAAGTTCTGAGAAAAAAAGTCAGAATTTTGATTTTTTTTCCCTTCTAAACTGAAATATTTAAAAATCAGATATCAGTTGTTTTTTCCAGTGGCCCTAATCCTCTTTCGTAATATTATGACTGGTTTTTATCTAAGGTGAAATGATAGGATGTATGTTTTTATTTGGTAGTGAATAAAGCATAAAGTGTGTAGTGATGGTGGCTGAGTCGGGCTCCTCCGGAGCCTGCGCAGTGGGGCCGGCTCTCACTGGGTGCAGCTCCCACTGAGAAGGAAGCAGAGTTTCCGTCTGTTTGCAGCGGAGCGAGCGGGTTGGTGACGCCGAGAAAAACGCCACCGGCTCGGGGGCTCGTCGTTTCAGGCTTCGGTAGTTTCCTCTTTTCTTATCTGGAGGAAGTACATTTTCTACGGAACCAGGAGGAGCTGAGTAGAAAGCCGAGCGAAGAAGCTGCAGACGGCGGAGGTTAGCCACCAGCTACCGGCATGGCCAGGGACTACGATTACCTCTTCAAGCTGCTCATCATCGGTGACAGCGGTAAGCCGACACCGAGGATGCGGGACGGGAAGTGGGCCGCGTCGCATTTTTTCCTGGTATTTTATTAAATGGGCGGATGGATAAATCCAGCGGCGCTCTGTTAACCTCTGCCCGGACTCTGTTACTGTGTCTATTTGTTCAGCATTAAACCGAAAATAAAGAGGGAAATGTACACATCCGCCATGTTTCAGTGACAGGGCGGAGGTTGTGTGTCCGGACTGGGCACGTCAGGCCGGATGCCGCCTCCACACCTCCTGGCTCTGTCTCCCGGTCCGTTCGGTTGTTGTTGTTCAGTTAGTGAAGCTTTTATTGGACCTCTGGACTAATGTCCTCCCTTTGACCCAGTGGCTCCACCGTAGCGGTCTGAAGTAGGAGCCTTTTGGCCTCCGGCTGTAGCTGCTGTTAGCTGAAAGCTAAGCTAACAGCTCTGATTCATACTGAGCTAACTAAAGCGCTCCTTATTACCACGGTTTTCTGTTATGATGTTAACTAAAAGCCTGCTGGATTTGTGTCACGAGTCTGTAAAGTTGACCAACTTGCAGGAAGTTGTTGTAACGACTTAGTTTGGTTAGCTGGTTAGTGGAGGTCTGAGCTGCCTGTTGGTGGAGGAGTTCAGCACTGCAGCTGCTCCATAGAGCTGCCCAGACTGAGGGGAGGAAAACAGCACCTCTTATTATTATTATTAACTGAATATCCAATTCAGTTTATTTCTATAGCTCCAATTCACATGTCATCTCAGGTCACTTTCCAGTTCACCAGATCATCCAGTCAGATTGATTCAAAGTTTTCTATCTAAGGAAAACCAGCTGATTGCATCGACTCATTGACTCTTCAGCAATCCCTCACACTAAGCTTGCTTGTAGTGACAGTGGAGAGGAAAAACGCGTGTGAGCGATGGCCGACTGGGGTTCAAGGAGACAGAAGCAGACATAGAAAAAGAAGCATAGATACAAAAGGTAACAGTAAAAGGCTGCCCCGTTCAGGAAACAGGCAGGCCAGCTCCCATGTCAGAGGATGAAGAGAGCACATCCAGTTAGTCACAGTCAGAGAAACAGGACTACACTGGAAAACAGGCAGAGCTCCAACATCTAGAAACAAAGGTGTTGATGGCAGCAGCACAGCTGATATTTCTCTCCAGGATGGAGTCACACAGCAAAGTGCAGTCAGTCTGTCTTCCTAACCAAGGGACACATGAGCTACAGGTGAATCTATAGAGCTCAGAGCGAGTCGTCTGGAACTAGGGGCACTTTCTAATTTAACTCCAGCCTCCTTTTAACCCTTTATAGGGCACTCAGTGAAATTAGGAAAGTAATCAGCTCTTGTCTTCTACTCCAATAGGGTTGGAGTAGAAGACAAGAGCTGATTACTTTCGTAAGATTCAAAAACATGTATATTTTGATGGCAAAAAATGAATGTCAATGTAAAAAGAAGAAACGCCAACTTGCCAAAAAAAGAAACAATCTTCTATAAGAAATTCATGAAAAACACTCACAGAGTAAAAGAAATACATTTTTTTTTTTGGTCCAACACAACCTTAGAGGCATTAATGCTGATACTAGTACTTACATTTTTCATTTTGTTAACTTTAATATATACATATTTATATTGTTAATTAGGCTTAACTTTTTTCTTGACTTGTTAACTTTTTTTCCAACTTTTTTTCCAGTATGTAATATATCATCAAGGGTTCATCTAATTGTTAAAATGCCAAAATAAGATGTACAGTCATTCAGCATATTTGCTGAATGACTGGGTATAGATCTTGTGCTTCTAGAGCTCACTGAGGGACGGGGAATAAGGGGAATGCAAGTGATCAGAAACAGTAACTTGCCCTATAAAGGGTTTTAAGAGTTTTTTTCCCTCGTTGGAAAAAGGAAAGTGGGGGTTCAATAATCTTTGCTCTCACTGACGGCTCCAATCCTGGCACCAGGAGCCATCAGCTGGCCGGAACAAGGCAGCTCTGCGCGTCGCACACAGCCTGCAGTGTCCCCCTCAGCTGTGCTCCAACTGTCTGCTGTTTGCAAAGATTATTTTGGGGGAAAGTTGAATTGATCTGTTTCGTTGCAGCTGCAGAATTAGTTTAACTTCATGAACTTTGTCTCTAACATAACTTCTCCTGTTCTTCTTACATGTTAGCTAGTCCGTCATGGAGCTGCTGATCTCTGCAGAGTATTTATTGATACACCAATCAATCTGTTGGTGATCAGAGGCTAAACAAAAGCCACCAAGGCAGAGTTTGTTTTGTTTTTGTTCTCCTTTCAGTAAAATTTGCAAACAGTCGAAGCTCCAGCGAGCCGGTTCTACTCAGAGGAAGTCATTTTATTCTTTTTGTTGCTGGAAGCCATACTGTTTTTTAAACTCTTCCTTTTGAAGCTTGGTCTATTGTTAGTCTTAACAAAACTGTGCTGCAAAGATCATAAGAGCCCGTGACCAATCAAATATTAGATCACAAAAGGCTACGAGGCTGGAGAGGAGAGGAGAGGGTTAGGCTGGAACCAGGAAGGTGATCTGATGAAGATAAAGCCTTGATAACGCTCCACAGAGCCACCATCTTTAGTAGAACTTGACTCTGTTCCTTCAAGAAGGGAAAAAAAAACAGTAATTCATCAAATGTTTTCATGATATAAATGACGTTTGTCTCCCTGCTGCAGCTTGTCTAATATTTGTGAATCTGTTTTACAGTAAACTTGTTCCTGTGCTTGTTTCCTTCTCAGGAGTGGGAAAGAGCAGTCTCCTTTTGCGGTTCGCAGACAACACATTTTCAGGTTGGTGGTTCCACCTCTGCTCAGACGGGCCGGGCCTCTATGGAGGGCCGCCATGAAACACGTTAGAACCACAGACCTCAGTGGGACATACTGGGCGATTTCTAAGTGACAGACCAACACAAAGCGGTGAAAGGGGAGGAGAGCAGGTGCAGGTTTTTAGGATTTTAAATAGATGATAACATACGGAGAATGCAGCTATAGCCATGCTCTGGATGCTACAAACATCTAGAGGATATGCTGGGGAAGATTCTCAGTCATCCAGGTCATAGTCATTCCAAACAATCTACTGAAATTTGTTTCCAAGTTTGAAGACGTTTCACTTCCCATTCAGGAAACTTTTTCAATTAAAAATGTCAGAAATAGCGTTGAGTTTTAGTTTTTTTGTTTTGAAAACATGCAAATAGAAACGGACGAACGGGTCCACCTCTTCGGAATGGGAGCCGATTGGCTTCTTTGTTAGCCTGCAATGCCCCATACCTGCCTATGTCTCTGAAAGGGGTCGTTTTCTGCATGTTTTCTAAACACAAAATAAGGATTTGTTGGGCTTCTGTATAAAACCTGGAACTCAACACTATTTCTGACATTTTGAATTGAAAAAACTTCCTGGATGGGAAGCAAAACATCTTCAAACTTGGAAACAAAGTCCAGTGGATTGAATTTTTTTTTTTTTGGAACATCTGGAGGATGTTCGGCTCTCGAGCTGAAAAAACTAACCGGATTAATGGATTATTGAAATAATCGTCAACTAATTTAGTAATTGATTAATGGTTAACTGGATAGTATAGAGACTCTAAAACATGCCTTTAGTTGACAGAGCGACCTACTTAGAGCAGGAATTATAGCAAGATTGTAAAACAAAATATATCAATATTATGCATTTAGGAAAAAAAACTGTTCGTCTGTCAATCTAATCCATCCAGAACTCCTCAAGTGGAAAAGTTTTAGTTTCACCTGGTTTAATTTCTTCTTTAAGGAACCTTAAATTATGAATCGATTAATCTAAAAAGTGATTAACTGATTTGAAAAATATCGCTAGTTGCAGTCCTAGTTGGCTCCTCTGGTCCGATTGGACCAACCCTCAACTGTGTGGCCTGCATGCAGATTGCTGTGGAGCACGGTGGTGGCAGCATCATGCTGGAGTGACATTCAGGAAGGAAAGCTGTTAAAGGGAGAGGTCTGGATCAAACCAGACTGGGCCAGTATCTAAACATGGCCTCCCTCCAGTTCAGAGTTCAGTTCTCCCTGGTGTTGGTCCGTCACCTGGAAGTCCAATAAAACCCAATGAAGCTTGTGGATCCAATGTGACAAAATGCAGAAGTGTCTGAAAAGCTTTTGTCTGTGTCTGCTTCCAGGTAGCTATATCACCACGATAGGAGTGGACTTCAAGATCCGGACGGTGGAGATCAACGGGGAGAAGGTGAAGCTGCAGATCTGGGACACGGCGGGCCAGGAACGCTTCCGAACCATCACCTCCACGTAAGTAGAGAGCCGTCTTCATGCCACCGATCGAAGCGTGCAGCCACAGGAAGCCGTTTGTGGTCGTCAGATTAGAAACGACACGAGGAAGCAGTTAGCAGGCGGCTAGGCTAACTGTGTGAAACTGGGTGGGATTCCCCACAGTTCCTAATTACAGACGCAGGAGGGAGGCTCCCAGCTGCAGAGCTGCATGACGCTAACAGCCTGGCTGCTTCATCCATGTTTGTTTTGATCTTCTTGATGAAACAGCATTTAGGATGATCTGTGTTTTACAAACTGGAACCCTTTAGCTCCATGAACGTCTGCGTGGACCACCTGATTGGACTTCCCTCCTCCCTCCAGAAATCCTCTAACTTCATTCCTTATTATTCGCTCTGTGACTTAGTGCCCTGTCCCACCTTACCGATTTATCCAGCGTCTGCCTGACGTTCCAAGAATCTCCTAAAACGCTGGCATATGCTGAACTTTCTATTTATTCCTTTCAATTTCACCTGAGTGAAGTTGGCCCCCCACCTTCTTCAAATCAGACGAAATGGGTGTCAATTAACTCAGCTCCGTTTGTGCTGCTTTGGCTTTGAAGATATTAATGAAAACGTAAAGGTTAAAAGGTCAACCAGCCCCCCCACCTTCTTCAAATCAGACAAAATTGGTGTCAAACATTTGTGCAGCAAAAATTTTTGTTTGTGCCGCTATCATTCTTTTTACAGTGTTAATATAAATTATAAGTTGCTAACCTATGATTACAGAATGATATAATCAAAGGTTAGAAACTAATTTATATGAAATTCAGAGTTTCAGAATGAACAAATGTTCACTGACCTTTGATGGCTTCTACAAACAATTATTAATATCATTAAAATGATAGCAGTACAAAAATTATATGTATTTTAAGATATGTATTTTTAAATTTTTTATATATTTATTTAAAATATTTTATATTTAAAATTAATTTCGACCTTTTGACCTTTACATTTTCATTATTATCTTCAAAGCCAAAGCAGCACAAACGGAGCCGAATTAATTGACACCCATTTCGTCTGATTTGAAGAAGGTGGGTGGGCTGGTTGACCTTTGATGACCTCTAGAAACATCTCTTTATATCTTTAAAATGATAGCGGCACAACTGAAAATTTTTGCTGCACAAACGTTTGACACTAATTTTGTCTGATTTGAAGAAGGTGGGGGGCCAACTTCACTCAGGTTTAAATTTTAGGCGTAAACGTAGAATATTCATAACGAGTCCAGAACTAATGTCTAACGACATCCTAACTTATGCATAACGCACGGTAGCATAATGGGCATTATGAAGCAGCAGTTGAAGCTGCTTCCCTCAGGAGCAGCGATGATGCCGCCCACCCAAAAAAAAAAAAAACAGAAAAAAGAAAGAAGGTTTTTGGTGGCAGCAGATTCAGCGTCATGTCTGCTGGTGGGCGTGAACGCAGGGAGGATCCATCACACTCACCTTCTGGCTCACCCTATGATGGGGATGAAGTCTGGAGGATAACAGGGTTCCCGCGGGTCCTTAAAAAGTCTTAAAAGGTATTCAATTCTTCAAAATAAAACTAAGGCCTTAATTGGTATTAAAATGTCTTAAATCATCTTTAGTAGGTCTTAATTTTTAAAACATCACAAATAGGATTATTTTTTATTACGATTTATTTTTGTAATCTAAAAATGTTAAAATTGACTTTTTGATTTTTTATTTAAAACAAAATAACGTCTCGCCATTATTGGTTCCGTCCCGACAGCGGAACCAATAAAGCGTTGTTGCGGCCAGGACATTTGGGAGATGCTCCATTAACTTTTTGTCTGGAAAATATGAGCAAGTGTAAATGTAACCAAAATTGTCTCCAGCCAAGAGTTTTCTCCATGGCTAAAACCAGGGAACATACATGAGGCTCAGTGGATTTAATGCAAGAAGTCATTCAAGCTCAGAACGATGGGAATTAAGGCAGTGGAGTCGCACATGCGAAGCACGAAACACAAAGCGTCAAAATGGAGTTACAGAGAAACAGCCGGTATTTCTCAGTTTAGTTCCACCCTTGTCTCTGCAACGCCTCCACTTATCACCAAATCAAACATACTAAGAAAACCATACAAAGAAAAATAGCTGCAAAAAAGACTTAGCACTGGTTATGTTGGGGCTTTAAAACTGATTTGTTTCGTTCCCTGCTAAAACAAAGTTTGTGAATTCAGTTAAATAATTGTTCAAATATATCTGTCATTTGTGTGTTTTTAGCTTTCTTCCTGTATGGGAAGCTTTTCAACATTTGAAACATTAGTGCAGTGGTTTATGTTAAAATAAACCTTTGGGTTAAGTTGTCGCGAGCAGGTTTTTTGTGTGTTTCTTTTTAATTTGGTCTTAAATTTTTATTTCAAGTGGCATTAAAAAGTCTTAAAACGTCTTGAATTTAACTTGCCTAATGCTGTAGGAACCCTGGATAAGCTGGACGCCACGACTTATGAGTAACTTATAGTGAACGTATGTCAACAATCAGATAGCTTACCTGTAGCTTATGGCCCACGTATGAACATACGCTGCCATACGATGTATGTTGACGTGTTCCAGAAAGCTCATAACTCATACAATAACATTCCCATAACTTATCCAACGTATGCCAGCCTTTTTTCCAGATTTTCCCTACATCAGTTCAGGCATACGCTGGTCTAAATCATCAAGGTGTGACAGGGGCTTGAGCGTTGGCGCCGCGTGCGCCTCAGGGCTCATAATCAGGCTTAGCTGTTGGCTAATTGATCACGCCTCTGAGCTGCAGCATTTATCTGGGGACGGTTTGATATGAATTCAGCAGCAAACTAAAACTCTGTGTTGATTTGTGAGAAAGGAGGAGCTCGGGAAGGCCAGGCATCCCAAACATCTGCAGTGATTCACAGACTGCTGGTGGAGATGCTAACGTCAGACCTGTTTGCCTCAGAACGCCGCCGCCTACCTCTACGCTATGACTAATTTACTCTGTTTGGCCAAAATTCATCTAATTCATTAAGCCCTGAGGGTCTGAGGAGCAAATTCTGCCTGAAATTAAATGTAAATTAAAGCAAGTTCAGCTCCTAAACTATAAATTGGAAATACAGTTGTTTGTGTTTGTGTGACAGAAAGACATTTAGGAATATTTTTAAGGTGGAATCACTATTTTTAATGTCACCATGTCTGATTTATAGGTGATTAAAAAAAAAAATATTCACCCTTAAATCTCCTTTTATTTGTTTACACAGCTACAAAACTAAAAGTACTTGTGAAAAAATAATTTTGAACCAAGTTTAGAAATTTTAAACCCCATTTGAAAGGTGTGTGGATGAAACACCATGTGACTGTGTTTAGGCCGTTTCTATAAATGAATAAACATGAGAAGGTGCCAGTTGGGCCCTGAACCGGGCCCCGCCGGGCTTAAGAGGTTAATTGACTCTTTATTATGGATTTAGCTGTTAGCTGTTCTGTATTCCTGGAGCTCATTGCTCTGAGTATCTCATCAGATAAGAAGGTGAAACTGAAGTTTTACTGTTGGTTCCTGAATCGGCTCCTCCAGTTTAGTTTGATCCTGATCTGCAGACATCTCTTTAGGTCTGATTTATACATTCTTGTGTTTAAAGTTTGCCTATAAATGAGTGGTTGTGGCTCCTGGTGTGGTGGTTATAATTAGAAGCTCACTGAAGGCCAAACAGGCTCTGTTGGATTTTATCTCGGTGGATCACAGCCTTTTGTCTTCCCGCTTCGTCACATTAGTGTTATCACCACTAAGAGATGGTTTTTCAGGTTCCAGCTTCCCTCCTGACGTCTCTGACAGCAACTTTTAATGCAGAGATGTTGTGGATGAAGATCCTTCAGTCTGGATCTGGATTAACAGCTGATCTCCATAGATGCTACTTTTTCTTTTCTGTTTCCTCTGGTTTCATTTTTAAAGGTGTCTGTCAGTAGAAACGTTTCTTCTGTTGACTTTAACACCAAAGAGCCAATCGATCAGCTTTAGCGCATCGGCTGATCAGATCGAGAAGCAAATCTGATTTAATTTAAGGGAAGATTTATTTCAGACGCCTCCTTTTAAAATGCAGCATCATCGTGACAGACGGACTAAACCGGAGGAAGAATAATTCCTGCTAACGACGGGGATAGAAGAAACGTTAACATGAACATTAAGGGCGTTTCTCAACTCACAAGAACGTGACTCATGTTCTCGCCAAGAACGGTCTTGAGAAGAAGACAGAAAACTGTGGACTGAGAACGGGAACACGCAGCATAAATCTGGGTCACTTGGAGCAGAAGCGTACTGATGACATCACCACACGCTCTGCTCATCTGGAGCTGCATTTCTCCTCCTGTTACTAATAGTCTCTAGATATTAATATATTAAAACTTTTTCATTTAGTGGGGGAATAATAATGAACACAGTCAGATAAACACAAATCAAATGAACATTTTGCCAAATGAAACAAAAAAAACTCTGAGTCAGCGGATCTTCACACACGGCTATGCAGAGAGAGGGCTGCTGCAGACGGGCTGACGTTAGCCCCGGCTTCTGCAGACGGGCTGACGTTAGCCCCGGCTTCTGCAGACGGGCTGACGTTAGCCCCGGCTTCTGCAGACGGGCTGACGTTAGCCCAGGCCGCTGCAGACGGGCTGACGTTAGCCCCGGCTTCTGCAGACGGGCTGACGTTAGCCCCGGCTTCTGCAGACGGGCTGACGTTAGCCCCGGCTTCTGCAGACGGGCTGACGTTAGCCCCGGCTTCTGCAGACGGGCTGACGTTAGCCCCGGCTTCTGCAGACGGGCTGACGTTAGCCCCGGCTTCTGCAGACGGGCTGACGTTAGCCCCGGCTTCTGCAGACGGGCTGACGTTAGCCCCGGCCGCTGCAGACGGGCTGACGTTAGCCCCGGCCGCTGCAGACGGGCTGACGTTAACCCCGGCTTCTGCAGACGGGCTGACGTTAGCCCCGGCCTCTGCAGACGGGCTGACGTTAGCCCCGGCCGCTGCAGACGGGCTGACGTTAGCCCCGGCCGCTGCAGACGGGCTGACGTTAGCCCCGGCCGCTGCAGACGGGCTGACGTTAGCCCCGGCCTCTGCAGACGGGCTGACGTTAGCCCCGGCTTCTGCAGACGGGCTGACGTTAGCCCCGGCCTCTGCAGACGGGCTGACGTTAGCCCCGGCCTCTGCAGACGGGCTGACGTTAGCCCCGGCCTCTGCAGACGGGCTGACGTTAGCCCCGGCTTCTGCAGACGGGCTGACGTTAGCCCCGGCCTCTGCAGACGGGCTGACGTTAGCCCCGGCCGCTGCAGACGGGCTGACGTTAGCCCCGGCCGCTGCAGACGGGCTGACGTTAGCCCCGGCTTCTGCAGACGGGCTGACGTTAGCCCCGGCCTCTGCAGACGGGCTGACGTTAGCCCCGGCCTCTGCAGACGGGCTGACGTTAGCCCCGGCCTCTGCAGACGGGCTGACGTTAGCCCCGGCCGCTGCAGACGGGCTGACGTTAGCCCCGGCCGCTGCAGACGTTAGCCCCGGCCGCTGCAGACGTTAGCCCCGGCCGCTGCAGACGGGCTAACGTTAGCACTGGCTGCTGCTACCCTTGGAGCTCTGCTGGTTGCCACGGTCCTCTCAACAACTTTTTTTTAAATTACGCACTAAATCGGTAAATGTTCCATATAGTGAAGCTTGAAGTATTACATTCTTGCCTTAAAGCTACAGTGTGTAATTTTCAGCGACATCTAGCGGTCAGACTGCAGACTGCAGCAACATGAACGTCTCCCCCCCACCGCTTCTCCCCCCCAACAGTACGGCGAGCGTTACGGGACAAAATGTCTTCCACGACGTCCGCATCACCTACCTTCTCAAGTGATGAGGTTTGTTTACATAGATAATTTTACAGATAGTATTTCATTAGTCTGTGTAGGGTATAGATTTCATGTAGACTTAAGATAATAAATATACCCGTTATTTTTTCTACGTCGTTGTGACGTTTTGGTGAGCTGCTTTGCATGGTGATATAAACAGACGAAGTAATTGTAGTCATTAGTTTAACAGCGAGATTGTGTTCGCTAGAAGAATATATATTCCCCGTTTACAGAGTCCAAGTCTTGTTTGTGGCACGGGGGTTACAAGGCAAGGAAGAGGGAAAGGAAGAGGGCAGAGAGGCCGGGGTGAGCGTGCAGCTGGGGCCAGGCGAGAGAGGGGAGCCAGCGGGGTGAGAGCAGAGGAGGAAAGGCTTGAAGATCTCCAAAGGAGCCGGAGAGAAGTAACCGAGGTATATATCCAGAAAATTATTTTACAGAAAATTACTGAATCATTACCTGTGAAACGTCAGGGACGTTGCTGAATAAGTATACTGGAGAGTAACAGCATCATCACGCAGCATGTTATTGTTTTAGACAGGTCTGAGCATCCTGTACTCCAAAAACTGCAGTGATATTAGACAATTGTGTGTATAGGATTAATTACCTGTCCAAGAGAAAACTGGCAACTTGAGCGTCACTTTGAAAACCTTTTTCCTCCATCAGTGACTTCCATCGTGTAAATGCCGTGCCAATGTTGATCCGTGTTTTTTGTCGTTTCTTGTCACTCTTGCGTTTATTCTCGTCGTGTTTCCGCTTCTTAGATGACGGGGGTTCGGTGTCCGCCGCTTTTCGTTGTGATACAGAGTAGGCATGATCCTCCATTCGTCTGATGTTTGGCCACACAGTGCCAAACAGTTTGCAAAGTCACTCACGCCTGCCGCCTTGTTCACCTTTCTTGTTACCGAGGCGCAGTATACCTGCTTCTTCTTCTTCTTTGGTTTCAGGCAGACTAAACGCTTCTCAGGCATAATACTGCCATCTACTGTTCAGTACCGTCTCAGTTCATCTCTCTCAACTTGCCGTAGTTATTTTCGAGCGTCATGGGAGATCTCGCAATCGCTAGTTTGTTGCCTCTGCGCTGCCGTAGCGCAAAGATGTCAGCCTCCATGGCTGCGAGACCCGCTCCTATGTAATTATAAATAACGAATTCTAAGGCAACGCAAATGTTATGGTTAAAAGGCTGAGCTCATAGGTGATGATAAATAACATAGTTATGTATAATATATTAAATTTCTGAATTTATATGCCTGTAATTATTACACACTGTAGCTTTAAAATTATCTTAAAACGTACTTTTATTGAACAACAGCAACAGAAAAGAGAGCTTTTAACTTAAAGGAATAGTACACCCAAAACATGATTAGCCTTCATTTTCTACTCACCCCCATGCTGAACAACACTCTGGAGTACTTTTTTGATATCTCAAATGCATCTGGAGATCTGGGAGGCTTCTTGCTGTCTGCTGACATTCAAATAATGGAGGTCTATGGCGCCCGAGGCAGAAAGGTCCATAAAAGTCCACAAAAAACGTGTCAATATTCCTCCATACTGCTCGTCCAATGTATTCCAAGTGTCCTGAGTGGGTAGCGTCCATAATTTACTCGAAACGAAGTCATTTAGAATGTTTTTAGAGCATAAACAGTAGTGTATAGGATTTCCTGAAAGCGCGCACACGCGCGCTCACGACGCTACGGAAGCCGGCAGACCAAACCAGATGAAAGTGCGCATTCAGCGTCTGCTCTTCCAATAATGCAAGCGTAGAAGAAGAAATGTGCCGTTTACCTGTGCAAAGAAAGAAACAACAAAAGAAAAATATCTGAGGACTTCAGTGTTGAGGAAGAGCATGAGTTCTTTGCCGAGCTGAATGCGCACTTTCATCTGGTTTGGTCTGCCGGCTTCCGTAGCGTCGTGAGCGCGCGTGTGCGCGCTTTCAGGAAATCCTATACACTACTGTTTATGCTCTAAAAACATTCTAAATGACTTCGTTTCGAGTAAATTATGGACGCTACCCACTCAGGACACTTGGAATACATTGGACGAGCAGTATGGAGGAATACTGACACGTTTTTTGTGGACTTTTATGGACCTCTCTGTCTCGGTCACCATAGACCTCCATTATTTGAATGTCAGCAGACAGCAAGAAGCCTCCCAGATCTCCAGATGCATTTGAGATATCAAAAAAGTACTCCAGAGTGTTGTTCAGCATGGGGGTGAGTAGAAAATGAAGGCTAATCATGTTTTGGGGGTACTATTCCTTTAATACTCTGAGCTCTATGAGCGCTAACCTGGAAGCTGCTGCTGCAGTGCATGCTGGGACAGCTGTTAGTCTGGAGGACGGACAAGTCTGCTCTGGTGCATGCTGGGTAAAGAGGGTGGAGCCAGAACAGCATCAGAGGACTTTGTCCGTTCTCAGTCTTCATGTTCTTGTGAATTGGAAGAGTACTAGGGCTGAGGCTGATGACGTTTCACGAGAACGCACAAGTACACATATTAAGAAACGGCTTAACTCTGTAAAATCTGCTGCTGCTGGTGACTGGAACGGTCTGTAAAATATTCTTAAACTGGATAGACTCATTCCAATTTCATCCTGCCATTGCAGCTGCTTCTCTACAGTCATCTTTGGGTTTTCTGTTGCGTCTTAAATAGTATTTTCTGTATGTATTACTAATGTATTTATTTTAGCCCTACTTCCCTTTTCCTAAGTGGTTACTCCGCTTGTCAGGCTGCCATTGTAAATACTTGAACTTGTTCTTAACGGTATATATAAAAAGATGTGTCTGATGAAGTTATCAGCAGTTTTTAGTAAAGTTAAAATATAGTTCACCATCAAACGAAGCTTGAGGAAACCTGCTGGTGGCGACAGGATCTTTAGAAACAATAAAGATTCTTTATTGCACTCAAACCGCGTTTTGCTAAATTAATATTTAACTCTCTGATTTTACATAAATCTTCAGTCAGAAGTATCTAAAGTTTGCATCAAGCTGCAGGATTTTTTTTATTTATGTTTGTTGCCTTGGTGAATTTAGTGCATTGCTGCTTCTAGTCCGAAGCGCTCAGTAATGAGCAGCAGGACTGCAGCAGCAGCGCAGACGAGCAGGAATCCAAATCTTCCTGAACGGATAAAGTCATGAGGATGTTTGGGCCCCAGAGGAGAATTCCCGTCCCAGTTTAATAAGGCTGCAGAACAGGAGGCCCGTTCAGGCCCATTGTCACTGAAGTGGAGGTCATGGCGCCTCGTTATGTCCTAAAGGAATTCCAGAGGCTCTGACTGTCTGTCAAACAGCTGAAGTTTGATAAAATGGTTAAAACTAACAAACATAAGAGGATGGAAATGAGCTGATGGGATGAATTCAGCAGCAAAGCTCCTTTGATTGCCATCAAATAAAGGCTGCAGCTTGGTGGGCTTTCTCCCCCGGGCGTCTAACTCTGCATCTCCGTACGTCTCCCCTCCTCCTCATCTAATGAACCAGTTCTGTTGTGTTGAAACTAATGAGCCCAGTTCTAGTTTACTGGTAAAAAGCTCCAGATTGAGTGCTTTCTGGCCCACAGCATCACAGATCCTCTGCTGTACGCCACAGTGTGATATACGAGGCTTTTTCTGAGTTTTGAGCTGTAATCTGGTCTGATCCAGTTCCAGTCTGCTGGATGTTCTCCATCTTTTCGGGTTTTTATTGTCTTTTTCTACAGACGTATCTGTCTGATAACCAAAAGAGTGGAGCGCAATTCCCGCTCCCCAACCAGAAGGATGTTCGCTCATTCGCTGCGCCGCTCTAAGTTGTGCTAGGACGCTCCACGCTCACTCAAAGTTTCAGACCAGATGAAGCTACTGTGAGAAAAAGCAGAGAGAGCAGAACGTTAGAGATTGAACTAACAGATTCTGCAGAGTGGGAGAATAGAGATAGAATGATGAAAAAGGGGTCCCTATGTCCTCCAGCAGTCTAAGCCTATAGCAGCATAACTATAGAGATAGCTCAGGGTTACCTGAACCAATTCTGAAATCGCACCTTTACTTGTGTTATCTTTGCTATCTTTACCTCAGGAGCCTCTTAATGTGTCGGTCATCAGTATGAACCAGCTGTCTGATCGCTCACCGTCTCCCTTTGCTCCTCAGATACTACAGAGGGACGCACGGGGTCATAGTGGTTTATGACGTCACGAGTGCCGAGTCCTTCGTCAACGTCAAACGATGGTTACATGAAATCAACCAGAACTGTGACGACGTGTGCCGAATATTAGGTGGGTTTCCTTCTAAAGGCGTCCTTCAGGACGGTGGCCTCCGTTAACCCATGAATGCTTTCTGGGAAATGTTCCAGTGGGAAACAAGAACGACGACCCGAGCTCCAAGGTGGTGGAGACGACCGACGCTCAGAAGTTCGCAGAGCAGATGGGAATCAGCCTGTTTGAGACGAGCGCGAAGGAGAACATCAACGTTGAAGAGGTAGGAGGAACATAGCTTTATGTGCTGGAGAAACACAGGGAGGCGCAGAGTGAAAGGAAAGGGGGGGGGGGGGGGGGGGGGGGGGGGGGGGGGGCTCGTATTAGGACAAAATGCACAAGTAAAAAAAGTGGGTAAAAATCCGGGCGTGCACTTTACGATTTTTCTTTTTGCCCTTTTTGGGTCGATTCTTCAGTGCGAGAATCTTTAGATCGGGCCCGACTTTCAGCCTGATGGTGCGTGGTGTAGTGAACAGGGGGTAACAAGGGGCGATCGGCTTCTAACGACCACCTCCCATCAGGAATCGTAAGGCTGGGAGAAAATCAAACATGTTTGAAATTCAGTCGGCCGTCATTAGATCGTATCGGAGCGTCAGGTCGCACAGTGTGAGAAAATACATCATGAGTGGTGAACTTTTGTCGTACAGTGTGAGCTGTAGCTGCTTGCAGTGATTAAAAACATTGCATAGTGTTTGCCCTGCTTAAAGGAATAGTACACCCAAAACATGATTAGCCTTCATTTTCTACTCACCCCCATGCTGAACAACACTCTGGAGTACTTTTTTGATATCTCAAATGCATCTGGAGATCTGGGAGGCTTCTTGCTGTCTGCTGACATTCAAATAATGGAGGTCTATGGCGCCCGAGGCAGAAAGGTCCATAAAAGTCCACAAAAAACGTGTTAATATTCCTCCATACTGCTCGTCCAATGTATTCCAAGTGTCCTGAGTGGGTAGCGTCCATAATTTACTCGAAACGAAGTCATTTAGAATGTTTTTAGAGCATAAACTGTAGTGTATAGGATTTCCTGAAAGTGCGTTCCCGACGCAACGGAAACCGCAGCAGACCAAACCAGATGAAAGTGCGCATTCAGCTCGGCAAAGAACTCATGCTCTTCCTCAACACTGAAGTCCTCAGACATTTTTCTTTCGTTGTTTCTTTCTTTGCACAGGTAAACAGCACATTTCTTCTTCTACGCTTGCATTATCGGCAGAGCAGACGCTGAATGCGCACTTTCATCTGGTTTGGTCTGCAGCGGTTTCCGTAGACTCGTGAACGCGCTTTCAGGAAATCCTATACACTACTGTTTATGCTTTAAAAACATTCTAAATGACTTCGTTTCTAGTAAATTCTGGACGCTACCCACTCAGGACACTTGGAATGCATTGGACAAGCAGTATGGAGGAATATTGACACGTTTTTTGTGGACTTTTATGGACCTTTCTGCCTCGGGCGCCATAGACCTCCATTATTTGAATGTCAGCAGACAGCAAGAAGCCTCCCAGGTCTCCAGATGCATTTGAGATATCAAAAAAGTACTCCAGAGTGTTGTTCAGCATGGGGGTGAGTAGAAAATGAAGGCTAATCATGTTTTGGGTGTACTATTCCTTTAAGGCTATGTTCACTCTGCAGGCATTAGTGCAACGTAAGTTTCCCATATGTGCAGTAGAGGATGCGGTGACGTCACAGGCGGCGGCGTGCTCTGTGTTTACAGAAATAAACATGGATGCTAGTGCTCGAGCACATCTAAAGCTCTTTCATTTCTTTCCCAGCCTCAGCCAGTTCATTAACAACAATCTTTAAATAAGATTGAAATTAAAGACCAGATCCCGGTTGCATAAAGACAAAGGCTACGTTCACACTACTGCCTGATGTGACACAAATCCAAATTTTGCCCTTAAGCAACCTGTATGCGATATTTTAATGACGGCGTGAACAAAACACAGATCAGATTTTTTTTCCAATGCAACAAAGACCACTTGGCTCTGTGGTCCTGAATCCGATACGAATGGGATCTTTTCAAATGTGACCTGTGTCTCTCTAAAGGTTGGGAAAGATCGCTAGATGAGCTGCAGCACTACCATCCATGTTTACTTCCTGGATTGTGATGTCATTGTGTCCTCTATTACGCATGTGGAACAGCTCAGTTCACACAGGAGATCACATACTGTTGGGATATATTTGGAATAATAAATAATAGAATATTAGCATGTTGTGATAAAGTTAATTATTTTCCTTAATGTAATGATAAGACTTGAACATTCATATATTTTAGATTCATTGCACGATAACTGAAATATTTCAGTTCCTTTATTGTCTTAATACGGATGATTTTGGCATACAGCTCATGAAAAACCAAAATTCCTATCTCACAAAATTAGAATATCATGAAAAAGGTCTCTAAAGGAGCTATGCACCTAATCATCTGAATCAATAAATTAACTCTAAACACCTGAAAAAGATTCCTGAGGCCTTTAAAACTCCCAGCCTGGTTCATCACTTAGAACCCCGATCATGGGTCAGACTGGCGACCTGACTGCTGTCCAGAAGGTCATCATTGACACCTTCAAGCAAGAGGCTATGACACAGGAAGATATTTCTGAACCAATAGGCTGTTCCCAAAGTGCTGCTGCATCAAGGCACCTCAGTGGGAAGGAAAAAGTGGCAGAAAACGCTGCACAACCAGAAGAGGAGACCGGACCCTGAGGAAGATTGTGGAGAAGGTTCGATTCCAGACCTTGGGGGACCTGCGGAAGAAGTGGAGGGAAACTGGAGTAGAAACGTTTAGAGCAACCGTGCACAGGCGTGTGCAGGAAATGGGCTACAGGTGCCGCATTCCCCAGGTCAGGCCACCTTTGAACCAGAAACAGCGGCAGAGAGGCCTGACCTGGGCTACAGAGAAGCAGCTCTGGACTGTTGCTCAGTTTTACACGTCATTTGGAAATCAAGGTGCCAGAGTCTGGAGGAAGACTGGAGAGAAGGAAATGCCAAGATGCCAGAAGTCCAGAGTCAGGTAGCCACAGTCAGTGACGGTCTGGGCCGCCATGTCAGCTGCTGGTGTTGGTCCACTGGGTTTTATCAAGGGCAGGGTCAATGCAGCTATCAGGAGATTTTGGAGCACTTCATGCTTCCATCTGCTGAAAAGCTTTAATGAGATGAAGATTTCATTTTTCTGCACCACCTGGCAGCTGCTCTCTAGCCTCGTGAGACCATCCTGATCTCGCGAGCTTTCAAGGTTTCACTCGCAGATCAGTCTGGAGACTCTCCGTTGAAGAAAATTTGGAGCCGTTCACCAAACGAACGTCCAATCAGCGTTGGCTTTGAGGCGGGTTGAGGTGTGACGCAACGAGAAGCGCGACAGTTCAGTCTAAAGAACATGGCGGCTTCAGCCGATGAAACTAGCGTTAGCGTGGCTATCGAGCAAGTTTTATCGGAATTACAGAGTATTTCTTCACTGAAAGAAGAGCAAAACACTGCTCTGGAGGCTTTTCTCAGAGGAAAAGATGTTTTTGCTCTTCTCCCGACTGGTTTCGGCAAGAGTTTGATCTATCAATTGGCTCCTCTTCGTCGTCGCTCTGTTAGTACGTCATTTGCTTCGTTGATCTGATTGGTTTATTTGGCCCGTCTATCACCAGCATAGGCCAATCAGCTAACCAGTATTTTCGCCCCTTCCCAAAATTACTTCAACGGAAGGTTTCCAGATGGATATGCGGAGCAAATCCATCTGGCGGAGTCAGGTTACCTGCTCACAGAGCCCAAACCACTGCTAAATGGTTCACTGACCATGGAAAATATTATGGAAAATAATGAACTTCATCACAATATGTTAATATTTTGAGAAGGAGCTGTTTCCACAAAAGAAAGTTATATTTGGATAATGTCAGGCTGCTGTGTGAACGTAGCCTAAGCTAACTGAGCCGTCTGCTGCCTTCATCGGTCTCCATGGCGTTTGTTCAATGATGATCTCTGAAAAGCCTCTGAGGTTTTCACCCTGAGATGAAATAACGCACAATAAATGATAACATGTTTGGTTTGAAGGCCTGGAAGTGATGGAGGATTTTCCTTTCTCTCCGTTTGTTTCAATCTCTGGAATAAAATCCCATTAGAATCAGTTCAGTTTAACTGGTTTCTGTCTGTTTCCTCCCAGTTTAACGCCGCTGTGTTTCTCTGTTCCCAGATGTTTAACTGCATCACAGAGCTGGTGTTAAAAGCCAAGAAGGAGGTGCTGGCCAAGCAGCAGCAGCAGCAACAGAACGACGTTGTCAAACTGACCCGGAACAGTAAACGGAAGAAAAAGTGCTGCTAGCGAAGCGGCGCCCGAAAGGCCGCAGGCGTCCTCTCTCTCTCTCCTCACACTCTCACACCACCACACGGGACTCAGAGCGTCTAAATTAAAGAGCAGATAAAGATTTAATGAAAAATAAATGGAAATAATGTCCCCTTTGGACAAACTAATCATGGAAACTTTAAAAGAATTGTACAGATTTTTTTTTTTTATTATTAAATGTCAGATCAGGTTTTATTTGGAATGGATCAAATGAGCCCCCCACCACCCCCTAAATACTCCTCCATCAGTTGATCATCTCCTTCTCATCTCCGCTGCACACGGGACGCCCCGGCTCCGCCCCGCGCCTGAGGGGGGAGGAGCAGACTTTCCGTGGGACGGGTTTCTGTGGAAGGAGCGAGGACTCTGTGCTCCAGAGACGGAAGGTCTCGCCGCCTCTCTCATGTGCGCACGTTTCAGAGGCCTGCTCTCCTGCAGCCTACGTCACGCCAACAGATCACGAACTCCTCGGTCGGGGTGGAGATGAATCCCGACGACGATTAGCAGATTAGCCTAAAGGACAGAACTGGTGTTTTCATGTTTTCCTGTATTTTTGCCAAGCTTCCCTTCCTTCATCGTCTAACCTGAGCCGCCGTTAACTCCTCCTGTTTTTATTTTGCCTCTCTGATTGCACTGTTCACTGCAGTCTTATTTCCCTGTCAGAGTTTAAACCTTTTTTTTAAACAGTTACTGCCAACATAGAATAAAGAAATGATAGATTTATCAGAAGCTCAACAGAGCCTCTCATTGGACTGTTGCCATAGCGGCCGTAGGCTGCCAGGAAACAGGGTGAATCGGCGTCTGATGGGACCCTGTTGAGTCCTCAGGAAGTGCCCCCCCCCCCCTCCCCTCTTCTTCTGTGTTTCTGCTGCCACCAGCCTTGTTCCTCCTACAGCCACATATCAGCGCCTCTCAGCCGTGGATGGACCCACCGTCTGCCAGCGAAGGAACCGTGACATTCGCTGGTTTTTAACTCTTTATTTTTGGTGTTTAGATTATTTTTTTCTTTTGTTTCCAGATGTGTGTAAAACCTGAACCATGCGTTCGGTTCTGGAGCCGGTCGGTGTCACCGTGCAGAACATTGGGAACTGCTGACTGATGCAGCGTTTTCGGTGTCCATGGCGACAGCCAGGCTCACTGTTGGGAGCGTTAACATAAGAACAAATGGGAATGAACTGCAGGACTGGGTTCGCTGGTTCTGGACTGGAACCGGAGAGGCTGAAGCGGCTCACAGCAGCGATTGGGAGAGTTTGAAAGCAGACGGAGAAGGAGGTGCCGTGGAAGCGTCTGTCCTCTGAGCGGGTTCCAAAGGCCTAGAGATGCTATCAGAAATCTAAACTTTGATTTCTCTTTTATAAATATATATATATATATATCTAAATAAACAGATGTGTGTTCATATTCGGTATAGAACACGATTAGCACACCAGACTGAGCATGAGGTCGACATGCTCCGTGTGCTGTGGTTAGAACACGCCATCGTCAGCTGTGGTTTGCTGTACACTGGAGAAACAAAAGATGTCCAATTTCCCTTCATGGAATAAATCAAGTAATAAACGTTTTAAAGAAATAAATATTTGACACATAACGGCTCATCCTGGTCCTCACTTTGTTCTCTGACTATTTTTATGAGAATAAAACTAGAGAAGCTTTAAAAGTTGCAGCTGGTTCGGTTCAACCAGTTTGACCCATATTATAAAAGCAATAACAGGGAAATAGTTCAAAGCTTTCTCATCGTCTGGATTATTAGGATTTATAGAAAAAAACAAAATTGTTTTATATATTTCTGATTCCTAAGTTGAGTGGAAGGTAAAAGTGCAGTACTTCGTGCAAAAGAGCCCAAACAAAACACAGAATGCATATAAATAGAAATAATTTAGTTTGCACTAGATTTAAGATTTTATCTTTAAAACATAATCGTCAAAAGCCTGAAATATTTTCTTCCGTTTAATAAAAAATGTTCATCAGTTTCACTGTGAAACATGAAAAATATCCAGAGATGTCAAAAGTATTTATATTTATTAATCCAGTAGAAATATAAATCCTACTGTTGTGATTAGTATTAACTTAAGCTTTTTACTCCAAAATAAAAAAGTATAAAAGCACCATTTTTAAAGCTAAAGTATAAAAGTAAAAGTAATGCAGGAAAACATGTTGAGAACAGAAGCTTTGCTGCTCTACTCTATTAAAGGAACATTTTTCTACCATTCTGGATGATAACTTCCTTAGACTTCATTCTCTTAGTGTAACAGTGTCACATTTCCATCATCTTGAAACAGTATGCATGTGGTGAGCAACAGGTTGGGGCAGCACCAACCAAAAATAAATTAATTTTCTGGATGAAACTGATTTTGATGTTTTTTTTTCAAATACCAACAGGCCATAATGAAAATGAGCTTAAATTAAACAAAACTAACAAGTCAATTTTTTTTAATGTAAGGATTAGAAAATAGAGATAATTGCAAAAAAAAAAAGTAAAGTAAAAACTTGTTTAAAATATAATTACTCCATTAAGAGTATTGATAGCCAGCATTTCTACTTTAGTAACAAAGTTATTCTTTGTTACTCGACACCTCTTAGCATTCTAGGTTATAGATGAACAGTAAAACTGTAAAGAAGGCTTGAGTTTATTGTGGAGTAAAAGATGTTAAGGTACGCTGATGAAGATTCTCAGTCATCCAGGTCATAGTCATTCCGTAAAAGTTTAAAAAACAACCCACTGGACTTGGTTTCCAAGATTTGAAGACGTTTCGCTTCCTCTCCAGGAAGCTTTCTTAATTCAAATGTCTGGATCCACAGCGAGTTTGAGTCTATATAGACGAGGCCTTGTATCGCTTGGAAACATGCAAATTGAAACCGATAAGTGGGTTTCAGGTATTACAGGAGGCAATCCCCCCGCCTTTAACGGCCGACCTTCAGAATCATAGACAGGTTTCAGGTATTACAGGCTTACAATGGAACCAAAGGACCCATTCGTCGGTTACCATTTGCATGTTTCCAAGCGATACAAGGCCTCGTCTATATAAAGCAGGCATCCCCAAACTCGGTCCTCGAGGGCCGCTGTCCTGCAGGTTTTAGAGGTTTCCTTGCTCCAGCACAGCTGATTTTAATTGAAAGCTGATTAACAGGCTTCAGCTCTACTGCAATCATGATAATCAGCTGTGCTAAAGCAGGGAAACCTCTAAAACCTGCAGGACAGCGGCCCTCGAGGACTGAGTTTGGGGATGCCTGATATAAAGCCTCAAACTCACTGCGGATCCAGACATTTGAATTGAGAAAGCTTCCTGGAGAGGAAGCGAAATGTCTTCAAATCTTGGAAACCAAGTCCAGTGGATTGTTTTTTAAACTTTTGCGCAATGTGAGAAAGTTCTTTATCCCGGGGGTGGGTCGGTTCCCCTGGGGGGAGAGTGTGTGTGTTGGGATTTTGGAAGGTATACGTTTGTACTGAGGTTGCCTCAGTCAGAGCTCTATCTCTCTGAGGACATTAAAGGAATAGTACACCCAAAACATGATTAGCCTTCATTTTCTACTCACCCCCATGCTGAACAACACTCTGGAGTACTTTTTTGATATCTCAAATGCATCTGGAGATCTGGGAGGCTTCTTGCTGTCTGCTGACATTCAAATAATGGAGGTCTGTGGCGCCCGAGGCAGAAAGGTCCATAAAAGTCCACAAAAAACGTGTCAATATTCCTCCATACTGCTCGTCCAATGTATTCCAAGTGTCCTGAGTGGGTAGCGTCCAGAATTTACTCGAAACGAAGTCATTTAGAATGTTTTTTGAGTATAAACAGTAGTGTATAGGATTTCCTAAAAGCGCGCGTTCACGACGCTACGGAAACCGCGGCAGACCAACCCAGATGAAAGTGCGCATTCAGCTCGGCAAAGAACTCATGCTCTTCCTCAACCCTGAAGTCCTCAGACATTTTTCTTTCGTTGTTTCTTTCTTTGCACAGGTAAACAGCACATTTCTTCTTCTACGCTTGCATTATCAGCAGAGCAGACGCTGAATGCGCACTTTCATCTGGTTTGGTCTGCCGCGGTTTCCGTAGACTCATGAACGCGCTTTCAGGAAATCCTATACACTACTGTTTATGCTCTAAAAACATTCTAAATGACTTCGTTTCGAGTAAATTATGGACGCTACCCACTCAGGACACTTGGAATACATTGGACGAGCAGTATGGAGGAATATTGACACGTTTTTTGTGGACTTTTATGGACCTTTCTGCCTCGGGCACCATAGACCTCCATTATTTGAATGTCAGCAGACAGCAAGAAGCCTCCCAGATCTCCAGATGCATTTGAGATATCAAAAAAGTACTCCAGAGTGTTGTTCAGCATGGGGGGGGAGTAGAAAATGAAGGCTAATCATGTTTTGGGTGTACAATTCCTTTAAATACATTTGAAGCTTTTTTTCTTGCAAAACATTCCTCTGTCTCAGCTTCCTAACATTATCCAAACCAAACCTTTCTAGATTTTTATTGGCAAACATTGTTTAAAAAGTCACTTTTTTTCTACTTTAACATATTGCATTACTGTAGAATAATCCCTGATAAAGAACATCTTAAAGATCTAAGTCTATACCCAAAGTAAAACAAAAAACAACAAATATTCCTGTTGTTCTGATATGATTTAGTTCTTAAATCTGATGCCGTGTTTTTGTAACTGAGCTCCAGGATTAAAAGGATCAGCAGCTGCATGGGTCCCACTGTGGGAACCGCAAACACAAAACTTCCACCTCAATCAGAGTCCAGGCAGGAGGATTGGAAACAAGTTTATTCGTACAAAAACAAGGATGCTAAGAAAATTGCATGATAAATATTTTGAACAGTTTGAAGTATTTTGTAACTAAAACAGTGCCGTCAGTCAGTGGTGAATGGAAGCTCTCACACGAAGCACAATGAGCCCAAACCGAAGCACTAAACTCCCAAACGGCAACAGAGACGCTGTGAATGGGACGTCTGTGGTCCTCAGCATCAGCAGGTCCAGATGATTTCCTTCAGTCTGCATCTAATCAGTGTCAACACAATTTGATTTTACAAATAAAAAACAAAGGAGCTAAAGTTTGGTTCTGGATGAACTTATCAGTGCAGGACTGATATTTAAAATAGAAACCATAAACTCATTCCTATCATCAAACTATTGACAGATAATCTGCTGTAACACATTTAAAATCCTTGTTTGGGTTTAATTTAATCATTTTGCCAATTAGCTTCTTAATAAAACCAAGTGGCTTCTTACAGGGGCACAGCCAGGAATTTGGGGGCCCATGAAAGACATTGATAGTTAGTTCTACGTTAACTTTAAATTGCATAAACTGGTGGATAAAAAACGGTGGTCTATTTATTCATGCTTTGTTTTACTGTTTACTGCTAAAGAATTTTACTGCTGAATTTTATTTTTATATTTGAAATATCTATTGGGGCACGTCTTATCTTCTTCTTTTGGGCCCCACCTTAATCAAGGGCCCGTAGAATCTTCTGAACCCCTAAAACGCGCCCCTGGATTCTTCTATTTATGAACTCTGGACTGAATGAGACTAATTTTACTCTTTAATCGGCTCCTAAGGTGATTTTTGAGGAGAGATTAGGTCCGATCTTTTTATGCAGTTGGAATCAAGCAGTAAATTTGTCTTTTCATTTAATGAAAGGTTGTTTGATCCTGGAGGCTAAGGCTAATAGCTAGATCAATAGGAGCCATTTTAAAACCTATTTTATTTCATAAGCATCACTGAGGTTAAAGTCAATTTAATTATATGAAGCTTTTATTGCATTTTTCTGGAGTTTGGAGGCGAATGAATGTTCAAATTTCAGTTTTAGAGGAACCATCAACACTGCAAAAAATCAAAATCTAGATAAGTCATTTTTTTCTTAAAATAAGTGCATTTGTTCTTGAATTGAGGAGGTAAGAGACATTTTGCCAATGGAACAAGACAATTTACACTTAAAATAAGAAAATACAATTGCATTGTCTTATTTCAAGTGCATATTATCAAATTATCTTATTTTAAAATTGTAAAAATACGTATTCCAATGGCAAACTACCTCGTTTACCTACTCAAATTCAGAGTGAATGCACTTAATTTAAGAAAATGTTACTTATTTCCAGTGTAAAGCACTGAAGTCTTTAGCTTCTCAGTGCTCAAATTAATTTTTATGCGTTATAATTCATTTTTAGACATCCAGAATGTTTATTTTAGTTTTTTTTTATATATCTGAAAGTAAAAGTCAAATACACATGAATGGAAAAAGTGATGTAATTTGTCCTAATAAGAATTACATCTCTGATATCTTAAATGCTCATTTTAGATAGAAGGAATACTATTAGAGACAAATATATGTTAAAATAGCCAATTAAAATAAGTAAGATTTGTAGATATATCTGAAATGTAGTTCTTACCAGTAAAAATTTGATTCCAGAATACTTAAAATGTCATTTCTAGTGGTAGAAATGGAATTAGTGATATCTAAAAAACAATTCTGACTAGGAGTATAGTCATTGTGACTTGGTAGAATGCTTTAGTGCTATCTATCATAGAAATGTGATGACTAGTCTGCCTATATTATGTTACTTGTTTTGCAAGTATCTAAAACTACATTTTAGATAGGCATCATTAAAATTGAGATATCTGGAATTCTAATTTAACTAGTCATAAAAAAAATAGTTGATATCTGTAAAGAAATTTCTACTTTCAGAAATATATTTTTGATATCAAGAAATTGATTTCTGGATATCTGTAATGTTAAATTCATTTCTGATATCTGAAATAGTAATCACACTGGAAAAAAATCAAAATCTAGATAAGTCATTTTTTCCCCTTGAAATAAGTGAATTTGTTCTTGGATTGAGGAGGTAAAAGAAACATTTTGCCAACGGAACAAGACAATTTACACTTAAAATAAGAAAACACAATTGCATTGTCTTATTTCAAAGTGCATTTTATCTAATTATCTTATTTCAAGAGTAAAAATACTCATTCTACTGGCGAACTATCTCATTTACCAAGTGAAATTAACGGTAAATACACTTAGGGCCGGATCTATCAAAGGTTTGCGTGTATAAAAACGTGAGCTATTTCACTGCGCACGCTAAAAAATGTACAAACTGATCTATCAACAGCGTGCTAAAAGGATTTGGTCTTTAAAACGTGCTAAATAGCGCCTCTTATCCATTTAGTACTTTTTCTGCAATGAATATGGAATATGGGGCATTTACACGCAAAAGTGCGTCTTGTGGGAGGAGAACATGTAAATATATTAATTTAGCACTTGCAAAGTGATTTATCAAACCTGAAAGCAATTTTGCTAACGGTATCTGACTCTATATTTAACACGTTTCAAAAGAAGGTGCAAATGGTCTGTATGCGTAATTGCGCACACATGGCAGCGGTTATTGTCGCAAGAAGGAGACATGGAAATGAAGCAAGGAGACGCAGAGAACGCATTTTTTCACTCTGTGTGAATATTTTTGGAATGAACGAGGAAACGATCATCAAAACATATCGTTTATCCAGCATTGCCATTTTGGAGCTGTTGGAGGAACTCTGAATGGATTTGGAGCCAGCCACAAGGAGGACCCACGCAATACCAGATATCACTAAACTCCTTGCAACATTGCACTTTTTTGCATCTGGGTCATTCCAGCGTACGGTTGCAGCGAGAGCTGGGATCTCCCAATCTCGTTTTTCAGAAGTGCTGTCTGACGTTCTAAATGCCATGTCACCCTGACGCCCTACCGGAGAAACCAGACCTCTGCGCCTGTGGAGCAACATGCCGATGCTGCGGGGATGCGTACGTGCAGTAATCTCATCCACAGTCACTTCTTGTGAACCATTTGGTATGTGCATTTTTCTACAGGCCAATACAAAACGCCTGTTTTTTTTGTTTTTTTTACTGCAGTAAAGTAGAAATTCAGCCACATACCACGTTAGGGAATAAAGGTTGCCAAAGTTATATATATATATATATATATATATATATATATATATATATATATATATATATATATATATATATATATATATATATATATATATATATATATATATATACACTATATTGCCAAAAGTATTTGCTCACCTGCCTTGACTCACATATGAGCTTAAGTGACATCCCGTTCCTAATCCATAGGGTTCAATATGACGTCGGTCCACCCTTTGCAGCTAGAACAGCTTCAACTCTTCTGGGAAGGCTGTCCACAAGGTTTAGGAGTGTGTTTATGGGAATTTTTGACCATTCTTCCAGAAGCGCATTTGTGAGGTCGCACACTGATGTTGGACGAGAAGGCCTGGCTCTCAGTCTCCGCTCTAATTCATCCCAAAGGTGTTCTATCGGGTTGAGGTCAGGACTCTGTGCAGGCCAGTCAAGTTCATCCACACCAGACTCTGTCATCCATGTCTTTATGGACCTTGCTTTGTGCACTGGTGCACAGTCATGTTGGAAGAGGAAGGGGCCAGCTCCAAACTGTTCCCACAAAGTTGGGAGCATGGAATTGTCCAAAATGTCTTGGTATGCTGAAGCATTCAGAGTTCCTTTCACTGGAACTAAGGGGCCAAGCCCAGCTCCTGAAAAACAACCCCACACCATAATCCCCCCTCCACCAAACTTTACACTTGGCACAATGCAGTCAGACAAGTACCGTTCTCCTGGCAACCGCCAAACCCAGACCCGTCCATCAGATTGCCAGATGGAGAAGCGCGATTCGTCACTCCAGAGAACGCGTCTCCACTGCTCTAGAGTCCAGTGGCGGCGTGCTTTACACCACCGCATCCGACGCTTTGCATTGCACTTGGTGATGTATGGCTTGGATGCAGCTGCTCGACCATGGAAACCCATTCCATGAAGCTCTCTGCGCACTGTTCTTGAGCTAATCTGAAGGCCACATGAAGTTTGGAGGTCTGTAGTGATTGACTCTGCAGAAAGTTGGCGACCTCTTCGCACTATGCGCTTCAGCATCCGCTGACCCCGCTCCGTCAGTTTACGTGGCCTACCACTTCGTGGCTGAGTTGCTGTCGTTCCCAAACACTTCCATTTTCTTATAATACAGCTGACAGTTGACTGTGGAATATTTAGGAGCGAGGATATTTCACGACTGGATTTGTTGCACAGGTGGCATCCTATCACAGTTCCACGCTGGAATTCACTGAGCTCCTGAGAGCGACCCATTCTTTCACAAATGTTTGTAAAAACAGTCTGCATGCCTAGGTGCTTGAATTTATACACCTGTGGCCATGGAAGTGATTGGAACACCTGATTCCAATAATTTGGATGGGTGAGCAAATACTTTTGGCAATATAGTGTATATATATATATATATATATATATATATATATATATATATATATATATATATATAAATTTTTTTGGATGGGGTGGGGGTGTCACTAAGATTTAAATTTCTTAATGCACTACTTTGTACAAACTGCAAACTACTTTGCCGCAAACCACAAAACGCGTAAAACCATCATTTTAATAGGGCGTCTCCAACAGTTTTGCACCTGCCACCAGTTACGCAATCACTCTGGTTAAATCACCCGCAAACCATGGTTCAGCCCCTCGCGCAAAATTCCAGTTTGCGAGTGCAAATTACTGCACGCAAAATTGGATCTTGATAAATCTGGCCCTTAATAAGAAATTTTTGCTTATTTCTAGATCGTTTTTCCAGTGCATGAGAAGCAGTAAGTATTATAGCGAGTATTATAGAGATGTGAACTTAGACTTCATCCTCATCAGAATTCATTTTTAGATAGGAAGAATGTTTATTTTAGATATCTGGGAGTAAAAGCCCAATACACATGAATGGGAAACGTGACGTCATTTGTACTAGAAAGAATTACATTTCAGATATCTGGATTACATATTCAGTCAAGTTAATAAATGTCAAAACGGCTTGCCATAGTTTTCCTTCTGCATAACTGAACTTTCTGTGTAAATGTGACATTAGTTTAAAGAATAGTAAGAAAAAACTGCTTTATTGTTGGAGTCTTTGCTCCTCTCTGTGAGCCGTTAGCTTCTGTCAGCTGCTTCATTTATGAAGACATGGAGTTTCTACTGCAAATTAAATATGAAAGTTTTTACATTTCTAACAGAACCTCAGCTCCAGAATCTCTGACCGCCTTTAATTATTTTTTATTCCCAACAATCAATGACCTGCTATGCTTCTTAAAAGACAATCAGAACAAACAAAAAAGCCAACAAATAACATCGTACAGATATACGTCTCTCTACAAAAAGTAGTTCAGTCAAAAAGTATGATTTTTTTTTTCTTATAAATATATCATTTTCATTCAAACCAATCTGTGTTATTTCATTTTATAAAAGTCATTCTTTGGGTTGATCCTTTCCAACAACCAGCGGAGATGATGTGAAGACACCTGCATAGGTTTACACAGCTTCATTAAACAGGAGCTCAGACAGACGGACAGACAGACAGACATGAATGTGCCACATTGAAAATCATCCCTTCTTCTGTTCAGCAATACGTTCCTAAGTATGGAAGCCCGCGAGCTAAAACAATCAAAGTGCCTGTGAAGTGTTGAAGCGAGAAGAATGGAGGTAGACTATGTGTGCGAGGAGTGAAGGTGAACCATGGAGGCGGGGCTGCGGAGGACCGACGTAACTTTAAACCAATAGAGTCATCGTTATGTGATAGATTCCTCCAGCTGATGTAAACTAGGATCAGGAAGATGACTGACATCACAGAGACAATCGCTGGGCTGCTGGAAGATAATCCCACCGGGTTAGAGCCGAGCTGAGGTTTATTCATCCGTCAGAGTTTCTAGGTTCACCGCGACAGCCACGGATACCTGAACGCAGCCTGTTTGATTTCCTCTCAGACGAGAACATCTGGGATATAAGTAACTTCTTAAGCCTTTAAGGGTCTTAGGAGCAAATTCTGACTGAAAATACATCTATGAATTAAAGCAAGTCCAGCTCCCAAGCTATAAACTGGAAATAAAATTGTTTGTGTTTGTATAACAGAAAGGCATTGAGGATTATTTTCACTATTTTAAACGTCATCATATCTGATTTATAGGTTATTAAACGAAGAAAAATATTTAGCCAAACTTTTTTCCAAAATGAATTAAACCCCATTTGAAACTCTGAATAAACCCTCAGAATTTATAGATCGATATCTTGACTATAAGTCAAGGAAGTTTGGACTGAATAAGATGAAGCATGTTTTTTCCACAAAGGCTATAGTGAGCAGTGAGCTAGGAGGAAATGGGATTCTGGCACAGAAAGTGGCCAAATAATACAAAAATGTATTTTTTCCTCTCAGAGGGAATCTGGCTGTCAGGGAGAGTGCTGGGCTTAAAAGTAGGGAAGCACGATATTGGGATTTTGGCCGATATCCGATATTTTAAAACTCATGTAGCCGATAACCGATATCGATACTGATGTTAAAGCTGGACAAAAATAAGTAGTCATTGAAAATAGCAGTTTTGTTATCCATTTCTGACACTTTGAAAAATAATATACTCAAATATATTTTCATATGCTGATATCAAATAGATTTTTAAAAACGCGGTATCGATCTATTTTACATTCAAAATCTGGTGAAATTTCATCGTTCTGTTACAAACTCTCGTGATATTTTGCAAATTCTTGTGAGATTTTGTTAGTAAAATAGATCGAAACCGCGTCAATATATCAACATATAAAAATATGGCAACATTTGGTGAATTTTCGGGGGATTTCGTAGCATAACGATGACATATAGCAATATTTCATTAGTAAAAGAGATTGATATGGTGTTTTTAAATGGCAATATATCAGCATATGAAGATGTTGGGATATTTTAATGTATCAATATTTTTTCCCTCGTCTTTAGAAGTTTTTAAGTCTGTAAAAAAGAAGTTTTTGAGGAAGAAGAAGAAGTAGTATTTTCTTATTTTTTTAGACTTTAGAAACTCAGAAGCTGATCAAATATCGGGTTGAATATCGGTGGGGTGGCCGATGTCCGATATTCAGTTTTAAGGCCGAAACCGATAGGGGGCCGATTATATCGGGCTTCCCTACTTAATAGAGCAGCAGAGCCTTCACTCAGCGCTGGTTTCTAGTCTCTTCCTTTCTTTTGAGTATTTTCCCTGACTTTTATTGGTCTTTGTTTGGTTCTCAGTAGTGATGGTGAGATGAAGCCTCATGAGGCATTGAACCGTTTGGCCAAATTGCTTCAACGATCCCCACAGTTCATGAGGCTTCATGTGAACATGTCACCACCTACTGGTGGAAAGCAAAACTACAGTTTGTAATAAAATCTGTGATTTTTTTTTTTCTTTTTCTTTTTTTGCAACTGCTCCTTTTTTCCCCTTTTAGGTTCCTTTGAAATTATTAATGGTTGGTGTGTATAATAAAATCTTTTGTAATTTTTTTTAACTGTAAAATTTCTTAGAACAATAATTTAAGGTGCACAGTTTTTCTGCTTTTTTAGTGAAATAAACTCAAGCAGACAGTGAAAGTGTTTGCGCTAATTGGGCAATGATGAGCAGAATGAAAGGTGTTAGTCGTTTTAATTCAAACACGATAGTTTTTCCACGTTTTTTGGTTTTAATCAGGTTGGAAGTTGTGTTCAACCAATCATTTGGCTAAACCAACCTAATTTACCCAATCTATATATCAATCTATATATTTCTATAATTTATCTATTTTTACTCGGGCAAAACAATGCAAATTAGTCTCATCAGCCAAAATACTTAAGTTTAATCACAACTTTCAAAAGTCAAAGACGAGATTTGAACCATCAACCTCTAGAGTGAAAGCCTGCCTATAAATTTTAAAATACGAATTAATAGTGACATGTTAACACTGACTTTTTCCGGTGGTTTCCATAGATTTGATCATTATATTGTTTATTCTAACCAAATTAGTTCTAACGAACTAGATTGGTTGTTTTTCCAACCAATCTATTCTTAGAATCTATCCAAACTCTATCCAGCTGAGAGCATCTCTCCTCCAAACTCCCACATCTTGACTGAGGCTATTTAGAAGCCTGTCAAAATTCTTGCGCTTCCCGAACCACTTCGCGAAGCGGTTGCGTGGTATAACTATAGCGAGGCCTCGGACGTCATCAACTTTGGCCCCTCCCCTAAAAAATCACGCCTCGACACGCGCTTCGGGAAAACGCCCCCTTCATTACTCGACACACGCCTCGAAGCCTCGACTAGTTTTCAGTAGGGTTGTCAAAAGTATCGATACTCAAAAAAGTATCGATACTGAAACGTTGTATCCGGATACAATTCTCGTTTTTAAAAGTATCGATACAGTGCCACCACCAGTGGCACCTAAGCAGTCATTCATCTAAAGTGCAGAATAGAGGAAAATGCACTTTCAGAACACTGTGTGATTGAATAATTCTGTGCACTTTTCAGTTTCTTTTCAGTTTTATTTGTATTTTATTTGTAAGCATACAACCTCAAAATATTGTTCTTATTGTTTATTATATTTATTTCTTGTATTTTATTTATTAATGAAAATATTTCTGTATAATTTTGGAGTCTTTGTTTTTATCCTTGGGGTATCGAAAATGGTATCGAGTATCGAAAATTTTCCTTAGTATCGGTATCGAGTTGAAAAGTTTAGTATCGTGACAACCCTAGTTTTCAGTATTTTTGAAGTTTGCATTTTTGCCTCTGTCCCACTTGGACTTTCATCAAATAATCCAAACTAATCTGTGCCCACTCCTCTGGGTCCTCAGGCCCCCACCCAACCTGACAGAAGAAACCAGCGCTGAGTGAAGGCTCTGCTGCTCTTCTAAGCCCAGCACTCTGATGAGAAAGATTACCTTCACCTGTGTGGCTACCCAGGTTCTCCACAAAGATCCTCTCTCTTGAAATGATGCATAACTCGCACACAAAGGAACCCTGACACTGGTCAGACATATATGCTGATTTACAGCATATTTCTGCATGAGGCGAAGCCTTTGCTCCTAAGATTTAGTCGTCGTTTCTTTGAAATTTACCAATAAAATCACCAAAATGAATAGAAAATAAGAATAACTGAGCAGCTTATGTAACGCATGCCGCTTACATCACCTGAAATGGTGTCACAATGACCTCTGACCCCTCCTTATAAAAGGTCAGAGCCTCTAGTTTCCAATGATGCTGACCATTAGGGGGCGGGGCTAACAATGAATACCTGCTGTTGCATTACTACAACAGAGTCACACATGTCAGGTGGACTTTTAAATCTAATTTTATTTGTTTACAAACCTATAAAACAAAAAAAGTATTTGTGAAAATATAAAGTTTTAGAAATGTTTAAGCGCCATTTGAAAGGCGTGTGGACGAAACACCATGTGACTGTGTTTGGGCCATTTCTATGGATAGATAAACATGAGCAGGTGTCAGTTTGGCTCATTACCAGGATCACCGGGCTTAAAGGAGTTAAAGGAGGGAGGAAATGTGATAAGTTGTATTTTTTTATACAAAATACTTATCCATTAATCAATAAATAAATTACTGAATACCTCCCCAGAAATAATTATTAAAAAATTATTGATGGAAGGTTTGTCTGAAAATGAACACAGATCTAAAACAGGAAACTATCCTTATTTACTAGTTTGTATTTTGCTGCTTAATACTAAATGAGCAAAAATTAGGGAATTAAATCAAGAAATATTCTTAATAAAGTAATAAAACAATTAATCTAAATATAAAATGCTGATATTAAACATCAGTGGATTCTCCAAAAAATGGGTTGATTGGCAGAAAAGCATTTTGGGTTTTAGTTACATGGAAACGTGTTAAAACTAAATCCAGTTTTAGACCTGCGTGAATTATAGAGAACAACTTAAGAACTTTCCTGCCTGATAACTGATCTTTTATTTTGGCGGGATGAAGCTCCAGTCGATGACAGTTGTTTTTTATTTCCAGTTATTTCTGGTTGTAAAATATGCAACTTTTTCACAACCAAGGATCTGATGGCTGAAAAGAGCATTTATGTCCTCATAGACAGTAGAGGATAGTTTTTCAGGGGGGGTCACTATGAGGCTGACCGGCTTTAAGCTCCTGCTGCAGGAAAGTAAATAGAAAAATGTAAAATGTTGAAGTAAT
Organism: Cyprinodon tularosa; assembly: GCF_016077235.1. NCBI lineage: Eukaryota > Metazoa > Chordata > Actinopteri > Cyprinodontiformes > Cyprinodontidae > Cyprinodon > Cyprinodon tularosa. Next base: position 342,464 of record NW_024038597.1, on the reverse strand, counting down.
CAGAGACTATTAGGAGATCCTTGGTTTTTATGGCAGAAAATAGTTAGGATAATAATGAGGAACCTTTAATTCTTTCTCAGACCCTTTAGAGCTTTTTCAGGATGCGGTCCAAACGAGTCGGAAGCAGCAAACCCAGAAACTGGGTCAGTTATAATATTTCAAATAGCTTCAATATTCAAAGAAACTTTATTCATCTGGAGCAGAGGATCCTGAGGATGATGAGAGAAAACATCTCAGCTCTCTCCTTTTAAAGGAAAAGTCCGGTTATATTCAGAATTCAAACTTCTGAAAGAACTTTAAATATAAAATATTACATCCTGTTCAATAAATGATCAGTGTTTTTATTTCAGAGTAATTTTCATGTGAATGTGTTTTACTGGAGGCATCCATGTTTGTCAAAGAACACTACTGCCACCTACTGGTTTGTGATGTGTCTAGTAGTTCCCATTGATTTAGCTTGGAAAGCGGGGAGAATGGCGCTAGGCTTACCGCACCGTGACGTCACTGCTGGAAGATGGCAGGAGGGAGGGGCTACTATATTTGGGCAAAAATGGCCGCTCCCAGACTAAGTGATTGTGATCATTAAATCCCCCTGAACGTATTAGTTTTAGGTATAAATAATGATCCATTGATTATTCTTTGCTGAACGGACTTTTCCTTTAACTGTTTCTTGGATCCAGGTGGTTCTTATTGTTTGGAAAATTGTGTCTCGGTGAACCGGAATGGATCCTGGTTTAGTTGGAATTTCAGCAAAAAATGTTCTGCTGCAATAAAAACGTTCACAGGCGGCCTTTTATCGTGTTTTTGTTCTTTAATCGGCTTCGGTTTGGGAATTCTCCCTCATCAGCCCAGATTTTCCTAACGAATGAATAAACCTGAGAGGCTCCCTATCACTGCGAGAACTCAGACCATCACTGCCAGCCTTCTCTACATATTCCGACTCTGAGCTTTGCCAGAACTCCACCAGGTTCTGGTCCAGACTCCTTGGACCGGCCCCTAGGATGCAAACTCTAACTCTACGTAGTTGGCAGTGGGTTTTATAGGCACTACAGGAAACCTTCCTCTATGGAGGTAAACTTTGTGACCCTGTCCTGTTCTGTAACAACAACCGGAGGGAGAGGGGGTGGGGTTCTGAGCCAGGGAAGAGTTGAACTTTTCCTTCATCCATTTTCATTCAGTTAGAAGCAGAATAATGAGCCATTTAAAGTGCAAAACTATCCTCACCCCCTCAACACCAGCATGTCTTTGGCTGTGCTGTTACCCACCGACTCCCTCGCCTCGTCCGTGTCCCTCTGACCTCCAGCTCAGTCCGGCGGGGCTCAGTTCTTTTTAAAAAAAGAGAAAAGTCTCTTGTCCCGCTCAGAGAAGCGGCGCGGTCGTCTCGGGGACTGACTCCTCGTTGACCCGGACAGCGGGGTGCAGACCGAGCGCCACTCGTCCTGGTGCTTGTCCATCAGCTGCTGGTCAATCACTCTGTGCATATCATCCTAAAGCCAGAGACAGCCAAGTGAACCAGAGAGGAAAATGAGGTGGAAGCTAACAGAGACAGAACCGGAGCAGGGATGGGATGAGGAAAGCTGGTTACCATGGAGACTGGGCCTGATCAAGTTAACTGTTCTCAGTCCTTCCTGTTCAGCAGAACTTTGGCCTAATGACTGAGGCCACCGTACCAATGCAGCACTTACCCAGATTCAGACCCAGACTTGGACTAGGCCATTCGGCACCCTGGTTACGACCCTGTAATCCTCCCCCTATTGATGTGCAACAGCTATAGCATTTCTAAGGTCAGTCATATTTTGTGGAAACACATCTACTTCCTTCAGACCTGCAAACCGTGAAACCCTCCTTCCAAATAGAGCTGGGACCTGTGAGACTCATCAGTAAATGAAGCTGCCTCTGACATCTATAGTAATAGTATAGTAATAGTAATAGAATCATCTGAGTGTCTAATATCCAAAACCATCTAGAGAGATTTTTTTAACCGTAGATCTACTAAATCTAGCGAGAAGTCTCTGAATTTCTACTTAGATTTTGGAATGGCCATGCTTATAGAGTCCATATTATAGACATAGCTCAGGAAAACCTGAGCTTTCTCTATAGTTATGCTGCTATAGGCTTAGACTGCTGGAGGACATAGGGACCCCTTTTTCATCATTCTTCTTCATTCTATCTCTATTCTCCCACTCTGCAGGATCTGTTAGTTCAATCTCTAACGTTCTGCTCTCTCTGCTTTTTTCTCATAGTAGCTTCATCTGGTCTGTTCCTGTTTGGCTGTGACTCCATCCTGGAGAGAAATATCAGCTGTGCTGCTGCCATCAACACCTTTGTTTCTAGATGTTGGAGCTTGGCCTGTTTTCCAGTGTAGTCCTGTTTCTCTGACTGTGACTAACTGGATGTGCTCTCTTCATCCTCTGACATGGGAGCTGGCTCGGAGCTCGTCTGCCTGGCTGTGTTTCCTGGACGGGGCCGCCTTTTACAGTTGCCTTTTGTATCTATGCTTCTTTTTCTATGTCTGCTTCTGTCTCCTTGAACCCCAGTGGGCCTCGGCAGATGGCCGCTCACACTGAGCCTGGTTCTGCTAGAGGTTTCTTCCTGTTCAAAGGGAGTTTTTCCTCTCCACTGTCGCTATAAGCATGCTTAGTGTGAGGGATTGCTGAAGAGTCAATGAGTCGATGCAATCAGCTGGTTTTCCTTAGATAGAAAACTTTGAATCAATCTGACTGGATGATCTGGTTCAATTGTCTCTGTAAAGTGCCTTGAAATGACATGTAGTATGAATTGGAGCAATAGAAATAAACTGAACTGAATTTAACTTTTAAAAATGTTGTCTTTGTAAAAACTAGATTAATTTTCAAATGGACATTTTTTAAATCAGATTCATCAAATTGATCTATGTTTATTTATAAGTTTCCTTATCTGATATGTTTATATTGCAACAACTGAGTCCAGTTAGAATAAGAAATACGCTGACTGGTTGTCTGTGCAGCTTTTAGCCACTAGGGGGCTCTAACAAGCCTCTACATCAAGCTGGAAATCTCTGGGTCCTGAATAAAAGACATAAAACCCATTTTTCCCAAAACAGAGCTTCATTCAGTTCCAGCTCATAGCAGCCAGCGTAGATCCGACCCATCGTCACCCAACTGTGACTAAAACGGCTGTTTGATGCTGACACGGAGCAGCTAAGGTGACCCCGGCCCAGCCTCCAAGCTAAAGTGAAAGTGCTGCGTTAGAGCGAGGCGGAAGAGGGAGGATGGAGACTTGGATGGTTCTGGTTGGAGGTTAATGGTTCAGAGACAGGAGCTGGATGAGTTAACCTCGGCATGGCATAGCTCAGCATGGCATGGCTGGGTTAGAGGCGGCGGGAGGGCGCGGCTCAGGGCTCACCTCTAAGGCAGGAGGGGGGGAGGTACCACGGTGGGGGGGGGGGGGGTGGTACTGAAGTTCAGAAAGGCCACTAGATCAGAAACCACAAGAGCCAAACAGTAAAGAGCCCTGAGGAGGCAAACTGTGGGCAGGGAGAAGACAGGAAAGAGCTGCTGGTTACAGGTGAGGAGAGACAGGCAGACACCTGCAGCGCTTTGACCTGCCGGGCTGCCGTAGAAACAGCAGGTAAGCTAGAGCTTCAGGGCGTCTGCAGAGCTACTGCTAGCTGCTTTCAGTTAAAAGCTACCTAAACTGTTAGAGGAAGGGAACGGCAAAGAGGAAGGTCAGTCTCCTCTCCCTCACATGGTGATTAAAGCCGCCTGAAGGGGCGGAGTTAAACTGCGTCTACAGAAGAACAGAGTGCGTTTGTTTCTTCACCCACCTGCCAAGCCTCCAGCTGCTGTGACAGGTTGAGTTTCTGCTGGATGGCGTCCAGAAGCTGGCTGTTCAGAGACATGATGTCTATTTTACATTTGGCCAGCTCTATTTCCACAGCTTTCTTCCTGGAACACACAGACACACACAGCTGAAGGCAGCTTGGCTGTCTTTAAAATACACAAAGAAAAAAAACCAAACAGAAAATAGTTTGGAAAAATGTTGGGAATCTAGGGCCACTGAAAAAAAAAAGTTAACTCATTTTAAAATTTTATTTCAGTTTAACATGGGGGAAAAAAGTAAGAATTCTGACTTTTTTTATTGTCAATTTATGTCTAACGACAGCCTAACTTATGCATAACGCACAGCAGCATAATGCCCATGAAATGAAGCAAGGATCATTTCAAGGGCATTACTAACGGTGGTGCCACCAGGGGGCAGCCATGGCCACCCTGTGTAATGCCCTTCACTGGTCAGTGTAAACTGTAGCAGCACCAGTTTAGCATTTCATCCCATTATGCAAAGCCAGCGATGTAACTTAAAGAAATCACACAATAAACCAAGATATGAGCAGGTGTTTACTTAAGTGTTTATGATTTCTACAGGCAGGTTTACCACACTAGATTCAATCGCTGAAAGAATGGTTTTTAGTTTCAGTGGCCACCCCAAGATTTTTAGTGCCCCATCTAGGGATGGGGATCGAAACCCGGTTCTATCAAGGACCCGGTTCCACTTTTTTCAAAACCCGAAAATCAATAACGTTTGGGCTTATCGATACCACTATCGAGTCTGGTTGTTTCACAGAAACATTAAAGAGTGTAGATATTATCGAGACGATGTGCTGATGTTCAAACCCAGCTTCAGAATGAGGAAGAAGGAGGATTTAAGGGACTTTGAACTAGTGGATGTTGTCACACTGGAAAAAAATCTAAGTCTAGATTAGTCATTTTTTCCTAAAATAAGTAAATTTGTTCTTGGATCAAGCAGGTAAAAGAGACATTTTGCTAATGGAACAAGACCATTTACATTTAAAATAACATAATTGCATTGTCTTATTTTAAGTGCATATTATCTAATTATATTATTTTAAGACTAAAAATACCCTTCCCATTGGCAAACTATGTCATTTACCTACTCAAATTAAGGGTAAATTCACTTAATTTAAGACATTTTTACTTATTTTTAGATCGTTTTTCCAGTACAAGCGGTCTGGTTGGACCATTTTCCATTTCCACACGCAACCATCTCTATTGTTTACAGAGACTGACCCCAGAATGGCTGCTCTGTGGGAGCCAGGGGTCCGACTGGTTAAGACCAAAGTATGCAAAAGAGGAACTATGAACTATTCTTAACAATATTTCTGCAAATCGATCCTTATCTACCATCACTTGAAAAACGATCGAGAAATAAGTACAAATTTCAAATTATGTGTATTTACCCTTTTTTTGAGTAGGTAAAGGAGATGATTTGCCAGTGGAATGAGTATTTTTACTCTTAAAATAAGATATTTAGATAAAATGCACTTGAAATAAGACAATGCAATTGTGTTTTCTTATTTTAAATGTAAATTGTCTTGTTCCATTGGCAAAATGTCTCTTTTACCTTCTCAATTCAAGAAAAAATTACTGATCTAGGTTTTGATTTTTTCCAGTGATAGATATTCCTCAATGTTCACTGGAAAAAATGTAAATCTAAGTAAGTTTATTTTTCTTAAAATAAGAGCATTTTTTCTTCTATTAAGCAGTTAACTGACACACTTTGGCAATGGAAAAAGGCCATTGACGTTAAAAAAAACAAAACAACAACAACTGCGATCTCTTATTTCAAGTGCATAATATCTAATTATCCTATTTATACTTATTTTAATAGAAAAAATGCTGATTCTATTGGCAGATTATCTCATTTACTTGCTCAAATTAAGGGTAAATACTCTTAATTTAAGACATTTGGACTGATTTTTAGATCATTTTTTGTAGTGTTCTGTTTCAGTCAACACTGCAAAAAATTTAAATCTACATAAGTCGTTTTTTCTTGCAATAAGTGCATTTTTATCTTGAATTGAGGAGGTAAAAGATACATTTTGCCAATGGAACAAGACAATTTAGATTTAAAATAAGAAAACACAATTGCATTGTCTTATTTCAAGTGAATACTATCTAATTATTTTATTTTAAGAGTAAAAATACTCATTCCATTGGCAAACTATCTCATTTACCTACTCAAATCAAGGGTAAATACGCTTAATTTAAGACATTTTTACTTATTTCTAGATCGTTTTTCCAGTGAAGGTCCAGACCTTAAATCACTTGGACAATAATAAGACCTTAAAATCTGCTGCTGTTTGCTCTCTGTTCTGTCTGACGGAGCTCCATGCAGTTTATGTGCTGTTATTTTACAAAGTATAAACTCAGAAGGAGGGATTTAAAAAATCCAACCTGCTCTTTTAATTTTTCATAAAATCCAGAAGAAATACATCAAGTTTCAGTTGTTAACCTGGGAAAGTTAAAGGGGTGTAAATACTTTTAGACTTTAGATGAAGAAGAAGGCCGGATGATTCTAACATAATTAAAAATGGTATTTAAACATGCTATCATCTGCTGCGTAATGCGATCAAATTGGAGAACAGGAAGGGATAAAATGATCTCTGTACACTAGAAAAAATTGAAATCTACATAAGTAATTTTTTCTTAAAATAAGTGCATTTTTTCTTGAATTTGGGAGGTTAGTGAGACACTTTGCCAATGGAATAAAACAATTTACATTTAAAATAAGAAAAAACTAATTTATTGTCTTATTTCAAGTGCATATTATCTAATTATCTTATTTTAATAGTAAATATCCTCATCCCATTGGCAATTAATTCTTATTTACCTACTCAAATTAGGGGTAAATACACTTAACTTAAGACATTTTGACTTATTTCTAGATTGTTTTTTCAGTGTAGCCTCAGGTTCATCCCTGACTGTAGCAGCGATGCTACCAATATACGCTCAGATGAAGAGTTTTCTCCGCATCGACAGCAGCTACATGAATGAAAGTTAGAATTTCATGATTTATGTTACATAAAAACACAATATTTTAAAAACAAGCATTAACCCCTCTAAAAAAAAATCAATCAGTTCAAGTAAACGAAGAGTAAAAATGTAAAAGCGGCGCCATGCTGGTTTTCTGGATTGTTGCGTTTTATTTTTGTACTGCAGGTCTGTGGAGGTTTTCTAGCCAATCGGAACCATTCCGATAAAAACGTGTAAATGCTCATAGTTAGCGCCGGTGTGTCGCTCCGACCACCGTTTGCGTTCGCTTTGTTTGACCCTACTTGGCAATGGCGTCGTCTCTGTCTCTGATGGCGCTCTGCAGCTGCTCGCTGGGTTCTCGGACATCAGCCATCGCCCTCATTCGCACGTTGTCTTCTCGGAGAGAGCAAATCTCAACCGACAGCAGCGCCATCTGGAGGTGGCAAAGGGGGGTGAAACATGAAGTTAAAACCCACCTAATTGGAAGCAATCCTCATCAATTTTGCATTCCCAATAATTGAGGAACTGTAAGCCCAGATTTCATGCCTGATACGTCATTTGAAAGCAAACACCTTCTAGTTTCTGAAAATTTAAATAAAAATAGTTTTACTAAAACACAGCCTAAGCTGCATCAGTTCAAACTTTGACTCAAAGTTGCTTTTTTTGCTTCTTGAAAATATTTTTGAATTTTTGTTTTGCATTTTCTCTACATCATGTCAAACACAGCTGCAGAAATTTTCAGACCTCTAGGTAAAAACAAAACAAAACAAAAAACAAACGTTTGAGGAAGTAATCTTATTAGCAAGATGCTAAGTTTTAGTTATGACCAGCTAACTTTTCTGATGTAAAAAAAAAAGGATGTTATGTGGGGATTTTCTCATCATGTAATATTTTATTATGAATATTATGGATTACTTTTAATCTGTGGACCCTAATGGATGAATAGAGTATAAACAATTGAAGGTTGGATTTATAAAACGATTTCTGGACGCCTTCAAAGGTCTGTTGTTGTGGCTTCTTTGTCATGTTTACATTTTGACATGCTGCTATATCTGTGTTAATTGTGCTTTGGTGCTCACTGTGTCCATAAAATGAACTTGGTGATTGGATTATGGAGAATCTAAGCTTTCTAACGATATCTAACATGTCTATAGTGGTAAACATTTTAGTGGTGTAATTTCCATGTTTTCTGAGTTGTTAGTTGTAAACGCTTTAAAATAATGGATTTAATGAGGCTTTTCAATCATTCTACCACCATGTTAAACTGTGGATGACGTCAGCAGGATGTTTGCAGGACTTTTTTTGGTGCAAAGAGAAAAAAGTATGTTTCTTTTGAGGAATGAAGGCAGCATTAAAGATAAGTCCTACGTTACAATCATGCATGCATGATTTTCTGCTAATCCCTGCAGTGAGGCCTGATTATTACCTTCACTGGCTCTGCTCCTTTAGAAGAAACATTTTTCTACATACGGTATGATAGCAGTCAATGAAGACCGTGTCTGTCTTTAATCTATTAGAATAGAAGTTCATAAGTTAGAACTTTTGCAAAAATACAGGTATGAATCAATAATTTAGGAATACATATCTAAGACCCCGATGAAGCTGCTGCACTCCTGACCAGTTGGTGGCAGTAATGCACCTGAAGGTTGGTCACAAACCTCATTTAAATGTGAAGGAGAAGATGAGCATATTATATGCGGCAACTGTGTGATGCCATCATGTCAATATGGACCAAACTCCCTGAGGAATGCTTCCAGCACCTTGTTGAATCTATGCCACCAAGAATTGAGGCAGTTCTGAAGGCAAAAGGGGGTCCAACCCGTTACTAGCATGGGGTACCTAATAAAGTGGCCGGTGAGTGTAGATTGGTTGTTTTTCCAACCAATCTAGTTGGTTAAAACTATTTTAGTTAGATCAAACAATGTAATGATGAAAATCTCCGCTGGGCACAGTTGTAACTTTGGTGTTAAGTATTATTGTTGTCTGTTGAACAGTAATCAATGTTGGTGGCACCATCTGTAAGACTTTTACCCCTGAGGTTGATGGTTCGAGTCCTAAGTTACGATTATACATAACCAGTATTTTGGCCAATGTGACTGATTTGTATAGTTTAGCCCTAATACAAATATAGAGTGGGTAAAAAACTGCCAAATTAAATTGGCTGGTTTAACCAAAAGACTGGCTGAACACATAACTTCAGACCCAATTAAAACCAAAAACTGTGGAAAAACTATTATGTTTGAATAAAAATGACTAACACCTTCCATTTTGCTCATCATTGCCCAATTGGCACAAACATTTTCACTGTCTGCTTGAGAATATTTCACCAAAATGGCACTGGAATTATAGAATTATTATGGAATTATTTATCTCTTCTAAGACATTTTACACCCAAAAAAAATTACTTTTTTATTCTATTATACAAACAAATCATTAACAATTTCAAAGGAACTTAAACGGAAAAAAAAAATAAACAAGAAAAACAATTGCAAAAAAAACCCCCAAATACTATTTGGCTTCTTCTTCTGCTTGTTTAATGGCGTTTGGTGAAGAATCTTCAGGTGCATTACTGCCACCAACTGGTGAGGAGGTTAACAGCTTCTCACATATGTGATTCATACCTTTCAATCTGAGATTCTTACTTTTAAATTTGCGATCTGTGCTCATAAAGCTATTAGTTATTCAAAGTGTTTCATTTGCAAACATATAACTTTGTCATTTCTATCCACAACCTTTTAAATTCTACTCTCACGGATGAAAATCTAATGTCACACCCATGAATGAGAAGGAAGAAAAACAAATCTTAAATGTATTTAAATGATTGACTTACCTTCCCAAATACAACCAACAGTACATGTTTTATGTTTCTACCCCACAGCCCCCGCTGGCTAAAGTCCACAGTGGGTGACAAAGTGAAGCCGGGCTTCAGGTACCTGATCGTGCAGCTGCAGTAGCTCCTCCTCGTTGCTCCGTGTTTTGTGCTGCTCCGCCTCATACAGCTCTCTGATCTCCTGCAGTTCTTCTCCTAACTTCCTCACCTGCTCCTCCAAAGCCTCCTCATCACTGCGGTGTGAACCCTTTCAGAGGGGGACAAGAATCAGATTTACAGAAAACCAGGTAGCATCTTATTTGGCTTTTTTTTGTTTTTTTTTTTTTACAACAAATACAAAAACAAATTCCAGATCATTTCTACCATAAGCTCTAAAAAAGGTTCTACTGTCTGAACATCTTATGATCCTTTTAACTGTCCTCACGTTGTAATTTGGTGATTATTACCCAGAAGTTAATGATGACTTCAACTGTGAATGAATGATTTTACGCCGCCGTGGTTTTACTCTTGCTGTATAAGATTGCTTTATGTTTGATATGATGTTCTGTGTGGAAGTAAAATGCAAAGAACGACCAAGTAGAAAACACAGAGGTCTCAAACATTTTAAAGTCTCTATGGGCCAATGTGGGAATCTATTCTACATAAAAAATGAAAATAAAAAACGTTAAAAATAGAAAGCTGGCTCCTTGGTTTAATCCAGAGCTGCAAATTCTGAAGCTAAATGCTATGAAACTGGAGAGAAAATTGCACTTCACAGGCCTAAAGGAATAGGAAAAAGAGTTTACTGCTGTATAAGACAAAAAAAATCTAGAAATAAGTAAAAATTTCTTATATCAAGTGTATTTACCCTTAATTTGAGTAGATAGTGAGATAGTTTGCTAATGGAATGAGTATTTTTACTCTTAACATGTTATATTATGCACTTGAAATAAGAGAATGCAATTGCATTTTCTTATTTAAGTGTAAATTGCTTGTTTCATTGGCAAAATGTCTCTTTTACCTCCTCAATCCAACAACAAATGCACTTATTTTAAGAAAAAATTACTTATCTAGATTTAGATTTTTGATTTTTCTGTTTCCATCAACACCTTTGTTTCTAGATGTTGGAGCTTGGCCTGTTTTCCAGTGTAGTCCTGTTTCTCTGACTGTGACTAACTGGATGTGCAGATGGCCGCTCAGACTGAGCCTACAATTAGCAATATAATCTGTGATGTTTGCAGTTATTTTTCTTTCCTATTATCTATATTTAAGTTCCTTTGAAGTTTTTCATGATTGTTTTGTATAATAAAATGTTTTGTAATGTTTTTTTGTCCCGCAACTCCCAGCCTGCAGCTCTCCTACAAACTCCCACATCTTGACTGAATAATGAGGCTGCTTAGATGCGTGTCGCTTCGCGGGCGATCTGAACGATGGCGTAAGCGAGGCTTTGGACGCCATCGGTTTTGGCCTCTCGCCTAAATAAAGCATGCCTCCACAGTGGAAAAACGATCTAGAAATAAGTACAAATTTCTCAAATTAAGTGCATTTACCCATAATTTGAGTAGGTAAATGAGATAATTTGCCAATGGAATGAGTATTTTTACTCTTAAAATAAGATATTTAGATAAAATGCACTTTTAAATAAGACAATCCAATTGTGTTTTATTATTTTAAATGTAAATTGTTTTGTTCCATTGACAAAATGTGTCTTTTACCTTCTCAATTCAAGAACAAATGCACTTATTTTAATTTCAGGCATGGGAGCTGGCTCGGAGCCCGTCTGCCTGGCTGTGTGTTTCCTGGACGGGGCAGCTTCTTTTTCTATGTCTGCTTCTGTCTCCTTGAACCCCAGTGGGCCTCAGCAGATGGCCGCTCACACTGAGCCTGCTTCTGCTGGAGGTTTCTTCCTGTTCAAAGGGAGTTTTTTCTCTCCACTGTCACTACAAGCATGCTTAGTGTGAGGGATTGTATTTGAGTCAATGAGTCGATGCGTTGAACTGGTTTTCCTTAGATAGAAAACTTTGTATCAATCTGACTGGATGATCTGGTTGAACTGTAAAGTGCCTTGAGATGACTTGTGTTGTGAATTTGGCGCTATAGAAATAAACTGAATTGAAATTGAATTGAATTGAAATAATGACTTATCTAGATTTAGATTTTTTCCAATGCAATACTCGACAAACGCCTCGGAGCCTCGGCTCATCTGATAACATCACTACTGTGGTCCTTTACCGTAGACTCATTCCCATCCAGCAGATTCTGCGTTAACCTGCGTAGCTCTAGCAGGCCGGTGTGAAGGCTCCCCGTAGGGACGTCCTTCACCGAGGACGTCTCCGAGGACTCGTCCATGGAGGAGTCGGTAGACAGCGCCGAGTCTGTGACATCATTTCCCCGCAGATGGGAACAGAGCGAGCGGACTTCACAGTACGCCTCCCACAGTTGTAGCCGCAGCTGGACAGGAAGCGTTTAGATGTTAGTGATCCATGCTTCCTGTGGGCATCGCTGCAGCCGGGGGCGGGGTCAGGCCTACCTGCTCCCTCTCCTGCTCCTGCTCCTCCTGCTCCATGCTCTGCTCTATCTCACACAGCAGGCTGGACGGGTGGGGGGTGAGAGTTTGGAGACTGTTCTCCTCCGTCAGCTCCGCCAACTTCGCCGTCAGATGTCTGCGGGACGTCTGGACCTCTTGGAGCTCCAACTGGCTTTGTCGCAACTTCAGCAAAACAGAGCAGATACAATGTTGGACTTTTCTCTATCATCTATCTGGGAAAAAAAATTTAGCGACTTGGAGACGCAATTAAACAACCAGGCCTGCAGTGCTGGAAAGTAACAAGGTATATTTACTAGATTACTGTACTTAAGTAATATTTTTGAGTATCTTTACTTGAGTAATTTCTTTTTTTACTTATAACTTTCTACTCTGCTCCATTTCCAGGAAGCTCCCAGTTCCTTGTTCCTTTTGGCTCAGCTCAGCTTTTTAATCCTCTGTTGCTGTTTTCCTTTCCTGAAATGTAATTCCATCATGGCGGATAGCAGCCATTACGGCTGAATCTGGACACCAATGTTTTAAAGATTTAATAACATTCCACAGATATGAGAAACTCAGACCAGATATTATTAGAAGTTTATAATGTTATTATCATAATTTCATCATTCTGCTTCATTCTATCTCTATTCTCCCACTCTGCAGAATCTGTTAGTTCAATCTCTAACGTTCTGCTCTCTCTGCTTTTTCTCATAGTAGCTTCATCTGGTCTGTTCCTGTTTGGCTGTGACTCCATCCTGGAGAGAAATATCAGCTGTGCTGCTGCCATCAACACCTTTGTTTGTAGATGTTGGAGCTTGGCCTGTTTTCCAGTGTAGTCCTGTTTCTCTGACTGTGACTAACTGGATGTGCTCTCTTCATCCTCTGACATGGGAGCTGGCTCGGAGCTCGTCTGCCTGGCTGTGTGTTTCCTGGACGGGGCCGCCTGTGGAGCTGGTTGACAGTTGCCTTTTGTATCTATGCTTCTTTTTCTATGTCTGCTTCTGTCTCCTTGAACCCCAGTGGGCCTCAGCAGATGGCCGCTCACACTGAGCCTGGTTCTGCTGGAGGTTTCTTCCTGTTCAAAGGGAGTTTTTCCTCTCCACTGTCACTACAAGCATGCTTAGTGTGAGGGATTGCCAATCAGCTGGTTTTCCTTAGACAGAAACTTCAAATTAATCTGACTGGATGATCTGGTGAACTGGAAAGTGCCTTAAATGACGTGTTGTGAATTGGCACTATAGAAATAAACTGTAATTAAATTATTAAGGCATCAGTTGTTGCTAATTTGGACAAGTTGTATAGAAATAAACTGAATTGAATTGAATTTCCAGATTAGAAAAGCCTGTCTGTGTCATGGCGTCCTGAGAACAGGATCAACCAGATGGTCGATTCATGTCCACAAACCGACCGACACTTAAACCTGCTGGAGATCTCAGTTGAAAACCAGAAAAAAACACTTCTAAAGAGACACAAGTTTGTAATGAAAGCTCATCAGGTCAGAATCCCTGTTTTCTGAGAGTGGGAGGAAGCGTCCCTACCTGAAGGTCCTTCTCGTGGCACTGCTTCTCCAGCAGCAGCGTCCTCTCCCGGAGGTCGTCCACCGTGTTCTGCAGCAGCTCGTTCTCCTCCATCATGGCGTGCACCCGGCGCTCCAGCTCCATCTTCCTCTCCGACAGCATCTTAATCTGACATGTCACACAGAGCTGGTCACAAGCTGGCCTGCGCCGTGGAACGCGGTGAGTTGAGTGGAGATACTCCAGCGCTCAGATTTCCTGCCATGGAGCTGATTAAAAGCTACATTGGGTTATTTTCTACCTCTGAGGCGAGCTGGGCTCTTTCACAAGATTAAAAAGTACTCCCACTGGTCTGAAGAATGCTGGTTGCCTAGCACGGTGTGGGTGTCGGGTGCCACCCTGGTCCTCAGGAATGCTCTGCTATCCTTAAACATCCACACACAGCTTGGTATCAGCGGGTTTGTTAGCCTGTAGGTTCAGCGGCCTTCTGCTGAAGGCTGGGAAGTAAAAACCCATGAAACTGTTTCCCCCTCTATCTGCCGGAGCAGCTTCTCATTAAACAAACCTGACCTACATCTGGTAACCTACTTCCCAACACAGTAAGCTTCAAAGTGGATCAGTCGTCTTTTTTTCTCTCTATGCGGTTTTTACTTTAAAATCAGATTATTTTCAGGCAAACACAGAGAAAAGACATTAGTCATCAGCACATGCCATATGAGGGGGAAAGCGCTGGAAAAGTGGGAGCATCCAGACATTGCAGCATCTCAGCTAAATATAGAGCAGCAGCCTCTCCTCCCAATTATAGCGCAGGCTCTGCAGTCTGGGTGTTTTCTCGCTGCTCTGGAGAGCAGCAGCAGAAAAGTTGAATTCAGAGCTGATCTTTAACGGTTCGTCCGTGCTTCATCTGGGATGAAGATGCAAAAAAAAAAAAAAAAAGGCGACGAATGAACGATGCAACGTTACGAATGTATGGATGGTGTTCCTTCTACAGACATCTCATGCAGCATGCAGTCTGACGGAGCCACTCACTTCTAGCCCTTGCTGCTCCCGCCAGGAGAAATGGAGAAGAAAGGAGTAAGCATCAGAGGGGGAGAGATTAGGTTAGAAGTAGAACAGATTACACCTCAGAAATAATCCCAACCTTGGCCTCACAGATCAGACACTTCAGCATTGGATGAAAGATAGAAAAATCAAATGTATTCCATAATTAACCAATGAGAGAAGCAGAGATGCTTTTCATTTAATACATTGCTATGTCATGATCGCGGCCCTGATAGCTGAGCTAATTGGTAATTTCACTCACCTGCCTAACCCTCCCTGGTTACTAATTATCATTCATCTTATCCACCTGCTCCTGCTGCTTTATAGACAGATAGAGTTTGGAATGTGGAGGTTTTGAGTTCGAGTCCCACTCCCACAGACTGCCCCTCTGGGTTCCTGAGCAAAGACCCTTACCCCACACTGCTCCCTGGGCGCCGCACGATAGCAGCCCACTCCTTTAGTTTAACAGCAGAGCTGTGTAACATAGAGCATGCTTAGCATTTTATAATTGATAAAAGCAAATTAAATCCTTGTGTTAAAATCAGAGTTTTATTACTTCTTCTGTTTGACATATTCATAATTCAAACTTCTAAAAGTTTTTTAAATATAAAATTATTCCATCCTGTTCAATAAATTATCAGTTTTTTTAATTCAGAGTAATTTTCATGTGAATGTGCTTTACTGGAGGCATCCATGTTTGTCAAAGAACACTACTGCCACCTACTGGTTTGTGACGTCACGGTGCGGTATCGGCTGTTGATCAAGTCCCAGTGCTGTATCTGGTGTTTGTCACAACGCGCTATTATCCAAGTCATCTTGAAAACATTCTTCTTCCAAATGTTGGCTACATATTACGGGTTTTTTCTCTGGCCAGAAGTTCGATGGCAAATCCTCCCTCTTCAAGTTGGCGATCCAACGACCAACCCGTCCGTGGAGGATCAGGAATCAGAAAGGTGGAATAACTCTTTATTTTCCACTTTTCCCCGATGTATTCCAGCATCCAGCTGCCATGCACGTGGGCATTGTCAGTTTCACTATAGCTCTGGTGAATTTCAATGGTGAAGTCCTCTGGAAATCTTCAATAATTGTTGTTGATTGCAGATGTGTCTAGTAGTTCCCATTGATTTAGCTTGTAAAGCGGGGAGAATGGCGCTAGGCTTACCGCACCGTGACGTCACTGCCGGAAGATGGCAGGAGGGAGGGGCTACTATATTTGGGCAAAAATGGCCGCTCCCAGACTCAGCAATCGCCATGAATATTATTGTTTTTATTTTTTTTACTGATTTTAGGTATAAATAATGATCCATTGATCATTCCTTCCTGACCGGACTTCTCCTTTAATGTGCGCTGCTGCCGTTCTCGGCCTGCTTAAATAAAGGCTGCATATTTTATCAGGAAGTGTTGCTTATTTCTATATATCTAATACATGATTTCATCCAGTAATATGAGAATATAGATAGAATCTGTTTTTAATATCAAAATTCAAAGGTTTGTTTACGGTTTAGAACATACAGATACATTAATGTGGGTTTTAGTGCTGGTTTAATTTTATAAAACAAAGACAAGGAATCAAAATAAGGCGTATATTTTACTCCCAGCTTTGACGGCAGGTCTATATCTGGGCAAAAAATGGCTGCTCCCAGACTCAGTGATCGCCATGAAAAATATTGTTTTTATTATTTTTTACTGATTACGTGTTAGTTTTAGGTATGAATAATGATTCATTGGTTATTCCTTGCTGACCGGACTTTTCCTTTAATCTGCAGGTTTTTGCTCAGGGATCTCTTTAGAGCAGGGGTCACCAACGTGGGGCCCGTGGGCACCAAGGGGCCCATGGGGTGCCCTCAGCATCTTTTGAAAACAGAACAATTCACCAGTGTACTAAATCTGAAATGTTATTTTTTACTGAATCTCTTATTTTGAAGCATTTATGAAGCATTTTATCATATCAATAAATTAGAACATTTGAGGATTTATATGGATTTCATAATGAGAATATCTAAAAGCAAATTAAAAATGAAAAGAAACAATAGAAATATGTTTATTATCTATGAAGTTCAGGTGAACGCCGACTCCTCTAGTTCATAGGTCAGTACACTGTAAAAACTACAACTCAAAATTGTTCACCTTACTAAGATTTTTGCATTCACTGACAATAAAATTGCCAGTTGGAACTTGAACTGTCTTTTGTGAGCCAGTTGAACTCACTTTCATAAGTTTCTGATGAAAAGTTAATCTTATTCAATAAATTAAGTTGAGTTTACTTAGAAGTTGTAGTTGACACCCAGTCCGAGCGAGGTCAACTTATCACATGCTCATTTCAAATTTGTCATGGCAACCAGCTGCTACAGGGTTTCCATGGATTTTCCCAGGAGCTCCCTTCTAAAGTTTGGTTCAGCCATCTGGTCACTCTGCTGGCAGTAACTTTCCCTGAGGACTCGTCCAAGAGAAGACTAAGGCACTGGTTTCCCGTCATCTCTGGCAATATATGCTGAAACCTGATTTGCTTTAAGCATAAGATTACTTGTTTACATTGTGGAATTGTAAACCTGTTTTTGCCAAAGTGGTTCAAATAAACATGCAAAATTTAACTGGATTACTGTCAGGGCTGCTTGGTGGCGCAGTGGGTAGCACTGCTGCCCTGCAGCAAGAAGGTTCTGGGTTCAATTCCTGACCTGGGGTCTTTCTGCATGGAGTTTGCATGTTCTCCCTGAGCATGTGTACGTTCTCTCTGGGTACTCCGGCCTCGTCCAAAATAATGACTGTTAGGTTGATTGGCTTCTCTAAATTGTTGAGTGTGTGCATGAATGGTTGTTAGTCCTGTGTGTCTGGTGACCTGTCCCGGGTGTACCCTGCCCCACTTGGGACAAGCGTGTAAGTGGATGGATGGTTTACTGTCAGTGGATGATTTAATGGGGGGGGACTGAACTCAAAAATGTAAGTTATTACAGGGGATGGTAATCTGAATTTAAAATAACGTTTTACAGATAATCTGAACTTAAAATAATAAGTTTTTACAGACTTTAAAGTTCCAGTAACTTGAATTAAAAAAACTTAGTTGGCAGAACTTGAAAAACTTAGTTGACACAACTTAATAAGTGTAGTTCTACAAAACTTAAAAAATTAAGTAGATGCCTTCAACTCAAAAATTCTGTGCAGCCGGTTGCCTTGAAATTTTGAGTTGAACTAACTTTTTCGTTTTTACAGTGTATTGGTAGCCCGTCGTATGACTCAGTACCCATAAAGGAGCCTTCAGCCTTAAAAAAGTTGGTGACCCCTGATTTAGAACCAGGCGCTCAGATTAAGATAAGTGCAAACAGGAGGAAGGGGGCTGACCTCAGCCTGTAGAGTCTCCAGCCGCGTCATGTGTTGACTCGTAGAGATGCTCTTCTCCCTGAAGTCGTCTCGTAGCGAATGGACCTGAGTGGACAGCTGCCTCTCCACCTCTGCAGCCTGGATGAGGACAGAAGGAAACAGTGTAGAAAAACACATTTAACTTTCATTTTAAACATGAAACTTATCAAGCACTTGGTGGGAAACCTCCAGAAGGCCAGAGCAGAACCGTCCTGCATGCTGACTGTGGGAGTCTGGCAGGAAGATCACATCTGATAACTGCACCATCCTTATTAAAACCATCCAACAGAGAAGATACAGATACTGAGTCATCACAGATTATTGGTCAGGTGGGATCAGGCCACACGGAGCTGCAGGCAGGAAGGAACTGCTTGCTTTGTCACGACTGCCATGGCAACTGTGATTCCTGGAAAGGGCCCATTTTAGCAGCCTTCTAGGCTCAGTATTAACCAGCGTTACAGCAGCGTCTCAATCAGTGCCTGCTGCTTTCTCTGTTTGTCTAAATCTGTTCCATGAAGGCATAAAGAAGATCCTCTAGGTGGTGGTAAAAACTGCAGCAGCTTCCTGAGATCATCAAGCCAAGGGATTCAAAGGCAGCTACAGTCAGAAACAATCAAACCCAACAAGCTCCTTTTTGATAAAGCTTCTAGTTAGAGTGGCTCAGGTTATCCTGAGCTATCTCTATAGTTCTGCTGCTATAGGCTTAGACTGCTGGAGGACATAGGGACCCCTTTTCCATCATTCTGCTTCATTCTATCTCTATTCTCCCACTCTGCAGAATCTATTAGTTCAATCTCTAACATTCTGCTCTCTCTGCTTTTTCTCATAGTAGCTTCATCTGGTCTGTTCCTGTTTGGCTGTGACTCCAACCTGGAGAGAAATATCAGCTGTGCTGCTGCCATCAACACCTTTGTCTATAGATGTTGGAGCTTGGCCTGTTTTTCAGTGTAGTCCTGTTTCTCTGACTGTGACTGGCTGGATAAGCTCTCTTCATCCCCTGACATGGGAGCTGGCTTGTCTCCTTGAACCCCAGTCGGCCTCAGCAGATGATGTGAATTGGAGCTATAGAAATAAACTATATTGAGCTCAAATAAATATGTTCTTTTGTAATAATTACCCAAATCTGTTTTTAAACAAATGAAAAAAAACATTTTATGTATTTCTTGTATAGAAATAGTTTGATTCAGGGTCACATTTACTCCCCCAAAAACGGTGACATCATACAAGGCAAAGAGCAGCTGATCTGATTTTTTTTTTCCTTTTGTGAAATCCTACAGTGGAAATACATGTTTTATCAGCCAGCTGTGTTTTTATCGTTAGTGCAAATTAGAAATGAAAAAGAAATCCCTGCAGAAGCTGTTACCACATGGATAGAAATAAGAAAAGATGATAACATCTTTGACGAGATTTTTTACTGAGTCTTATAAGATCATTTTAACATTTTAAGGGTTTATGACTTCTCTTTCCTGAGTCCATTTTATGCTCTGCTTTGATAAGTTAAAGTCCCACTATCTTTCTGTCTTCTTTCTCTTTTTTAACTGCATGTTTGCTTCAGTGATTAACTGCTCCTTTTATTCACTTTAGCTGATTGCTTCTCTTTATTTTCTCCAGACTGTCTCCACTGATGTGTGTGAGAGTGTTCTGCATGCCAGGCGCTGCTTGAATCTACCTGGCAGAGGTGGCTTTTAGAGAAACAACCAGTAGAGAAATGGTTCTGTTCTCATGATCTGGTCCCAAACCACTCCAGCTCCACTCACAGGCCTGTGGGTTCAGTGCTAACCCACATTTGCTCTCGCTGCGCTGGGATCCTCCGAGGGAAGACCAGATGTGATAACCCAGTTTAAAGCTGGAAGCTGCGGTTTGTAGCTGTGAGCTCGTGGCTGTAATCCACTCTACATCCAAAGAGACAGATGTGCAGTGATAGGTGAGGTCACCATGGCAACATGACATCTGACCCCCTGGCCTAATAAACAAACTGATTTGAGATTAGACTGAAAGCTACAAGCTGACCTCAGACTTTAGAGTCGTCTCTTAATCTGCGGATAAATTCCTCAGATTCCAGATTATCAGCAGAGGAGGGCAAACAGGGACCAAACCAGACAGCAGGGAGGAGATCCAGAGCTTCCAGGCTCTGACATCAGCAGAGCCTCCCCTGACTCACACATCACGGTCTGAGGGTGACGCCAATCGCATCCAAACACTCTGAGTTATGCTGCCATCCAGTAAAGTGCATCTCCATGGTAACGCCACCATTTGCATGTCACGTTGGTTGTCATAGGAACCAGAGAGAAGTGGGACTGGTTCTGCTGCGACTCGATGGTTCCTGTGTTTTCTGGTAGTTTTTTTCAACTCACTATCAGATAGTCTGATGTTTGAACCTGTTTGGGGACGTTAGACAGTCCCACCAACTTACAGTGAAAACAATCAGACTTTGCAGACTTTTTAATTAGATGGGTTATGGAGCCAGGGGCCTGTTTTCACAGCATACAGATAGAAAAAGGAGGGAGACATGAACAGGGGCGGATTTAGGAAATTGGGGGCCCTAGACAAAGACAGGAGGGGGGCCCTCTGGACTGAGCAGACAACACATAGAACAGCCCCATTCTACAGATAGAGAAATGTTAATAGAATAGACATCCATTATCTGTTCTAGGTTGTGTCCCTCTCTTCTTGTCCCTTTTCTTCTTGTTTTCCTCTCTATGTTTTGTACTCAGCTGATTTTTCATGCTGTCTCTAAAGGAATGAAAGATTTTTTTCAAGCACTAACAGGGCTCGATGTTAACCCTCGCCCAATCTCCCGATCAAGTAGTTTTTATTGTCGGGAGAGTACAAATTGCATTGCATTTGCCCGCCGGGCAAGTGCAATGACCGCAAAAAAAAAAAAATTATTTATCACTTAAAATTACTTAAAAATAGCCGACATTTGATGAAAACGACCCAGAAGCGTTGCCGGCTAATTTTTGTTGTTTTGTACACATTCTAGCGTGATTTGAAAAAGCAGCGTGATTTTCCACCAGATGGCGTGATTTTTGTCCGGGAATTGGCGTGAACCAGACACATTTTCTTTGACTTAGCAGGCTAAAAAACAACAACAAGGCAAAAAAAATGTATGTACGGTAACACACCCACCACCTATTTTACCCTCCACCCAGATAACCCTAGATTAAAAATTATCAGTCAGGGATTAGGAAAATTGGCATAATTGTATGCCATGCGCACAGTGTAAATATGGCTATCATATGGCAGTCTTCTTGTACAGTGATGCAGGTCATACATAAAAAAATGTTCATTACATTTTTTTCTCTTAGACATTAGAGTGGTGAATTTAAATGTTATAGAGCTAAACATGTTAGATTGGTGAGTAGTAGTAGTGTAAGTTTTTAACCTGTCAATTTTTTTTTAGATTTTTAACATTACAATTTATATTTTTCCAAGCACACAACAGTTTAAAGCAAAGTTTAGTTTGAAAAGAATGTGCAGGAAGGCTTGAAAAGCATGTTAACACGGTAATGTAGGCTTGAGTTCATTATCTGACGCATGCAGATACACACCAGGAACCTGGAAACTTAAAAAATACTGAATTACAAAAAACATTTAAAAAAACAAACATGTTTCATTAATATATATACAAAAATGAATATTAGGAAATATATTAATCAAACATTATACTGGGCAAGTAAAAATTGTTTCTGGGCAAATTAAATGTGAAAGTCACTTGCCCGAACGGCAAGCAGTAAAAATCCTTGACGTCAACCCCTGACTCAGCTCACTTAGCTGATTGCTCCTTCCTGTGTTTCCAAAAAGGCCAAAGTAAAAAGGCCTTGGGGGGGCGGCTGAGATACACTTAATATTATCAGCGTTCTGATGGCATTTTAGCCAAAGGATTTTATCAAAACCATATAAACAGAGTTTTATGGGGCCCCCAGGAACAAGGGGCCCTGCACTGGAAAAAATGACAACTAGATAAGTCACTTTTTCTTAAAATAAGTGCATTTGTTCTTGAATTGAGGAGGAAAGAGAAACATTTTGCCAATGGAACAAAATGATTTATTTTTAAAAAGAGAAAAAAACAATGTTATTATGTTATTTCAAGTGCATATTATCCAATTATCTTATTTTAAAGGGATAGTTCGGGATTTTTGATATGAATCTGTATGGCATCCCCATCACCAGTGTCATGCAATCACACTGACTTACCCCTGGCAGCGTCCTGTGAGCAGAGTTCTCGTCCAGCTTTGGTCAAGCCGAAAGTAGTCCGGCAGGTTTGCTAGACCCAGCGAAATAAAACGTTTCTCTTCCCAAAACATTATGTGTTCAAAAGAGCGATATTTTTGCATCCCAAAAACATTGTAGTGGAAAAAGTCACACGTCGTTATCACTTGGTCCTATTTTCTCTCTGTTCGTATCAGTGTGCGCGACACCATGACCTGACAGCTAGGGCCTACTAACCTGACAACAGCCAGATGCATGTCTCGCTCCGCCTAGGCGGAGCGAGACATGCATCTGGCAGTTGTTGAGCTCGCTGTCAGAATGACGGCGCACACTGATACGAACAGAGAGAAAATAGGACCAAGTGATAACGACGTGTGACTTTTTCCACTACAATGTTTTTGGGATGCAAAAATATCGCTCTTTTGAACACATAATGTTTTGGGAAGAGAAACGTTTTATTTCGCTGGGTCTAGCAAACCTGCCGGACTACTTTCGGCTTGACCAAAGCTGGACGAGAACTCTGCTCACAGGACGCTGCCAGGGGTAAGTCAGTGTGATTGCATGACACTGGTGATGGGGATGCCATACAGATTCATGTCAAAAATCCCGAACTATCCCTTTAAGACTAACAATACTAATTCCATTGGCAGACCATCTTATTTACCTACTCAAATTAGGGGCAAATACACTTATTTTAAGAATGTTTTACTTATTTCTAGATATTTTCTGCAGTGTAGACAACTGCCTAGTAACGCCTACACTGGAAAAACAATCTAGAAATAAGTAAAAATGTCTTAAATTAAGTGTATTTCCCCTTAATTTGAGTAGGTAAATGAGATAGTTTGCCAACGGAATGAGTATTTTTACTCTTATAAATAAGGTAATTAGATAATATGCACTTGAAATTAAACAATGCTATTCTGTTTTCTTATTCTAAATGTAAATTGCCTTGTTCCATTGGCAAGATGTCTCTTTTACTACCTTAATCCAGGCGAAAATACACTTATTTTAAGAAAAAAATGACTTGTCTAGATTTGGATTTTTTCCAGTGTAATCATTGCAAAAAATGTAAATCTAAGTAAGTAAATTTTTCCTAAAACAAGTGCACTTCTTCTTGAATTGAGCAGGTAATTAAGACTTTTTGCCAATGGAATAAGACAGTTTCCATTTAAAATAAGAAAAAACAACTATATTCTCTTACTTCAAGTGCATAATATCTAATTTATCTTATTTTAAGGGTAAAAATGCTCATTCCATTGGCAGATCATCTTATTTTCCTGCTCAAATTTAAGGTAAATACACTTGTTTAAAGACATTTTTACTAATTTTCAGAGCGTTTTTGCAGTGATGGTACAGCAGGGAAAACATTTAAATATATGGTGATATTGCAATATATTGATAATATGGTATCATGACCCGAGTATGCAGACTGTTGGTTAATCTCCAAGGAGGGAAAGTAGTGCTTTGCTAGCATTATTATCAGAAGGAGCCGCTGACACTGTATCATCGTTGGACGGTGGAAGGAATGTTTTAAAGGTCTCCTCAATCCGTCAAAAATGTCTTCCGTGGTGGAAGGAGAGACGGGGCGCTCGGGGCCAGATTCGTCCATCAACCTGAAGTCTCTGAAGTGGTTAAAAAGCTCCACAGTGGCTTCAGGGAGCGGATGAGATGCGGCCCCTGAACCCTTACCCTACAGCTCTGGATGTTGTCAGGCTGTCCAGGCTGAACTTTAACATTGAGAGGAAGTTAGAGACATTGGCCCCTGGTTCGATAGACTGGGAGGGTGGTTTCCCTGAACGGTGATGGGAGACCGGAGCGTCTGTTCCAACTATAGGAGGATCCAATTCTCAGCTTCCCCAGGACGGCCTATGCCAGGGTGCTGGAGAGGAGAGACTGGTGGTGGCTTTAGGAGGAACATTTTAAAAAATAATTTGAAAATGTTTTTAAAAAACTTTCTTTCTTTACTGATTAACGCTAAATTCATTAAATGACCGCAAACATATTAGTTTTAGGTATAAATAATGATCCATTGATTATTACTTGCTAACCGGACTTTTCCTTTAAAGAAGGACTCCAGAAATTTTTATTTCTAAGAGCAAAATGAGCAGATTGGGAATATTTCCTGCTGTACTAAATGTTGGATTAAAGCTGCACCTATCTTTGGCATGAAGATGACACTGATTCAAAGTTAAAGCCTGACCCATTAACTGGCTGAAATGAGCTTACTGTTAGTTACACTATAAATAGCAGCAAAAAGGGAACACATTCTCAAAAACATTTGAATAAATCGTCAAAACGTTCTGTTTAATAAAGTAAGCTTTTTAATCTGTATATTAAAACAGTGACGTTATGCTATTTTTATTCCAACTTGTTAAACAAATCTTATATCCCGTGTTTTGGATGTTTGTACTGAGTCAGCAGTTTCTCTGTCACTAAATAATGATGAGTCACTCCTGTCAATGCTTCGTTTAGTCGCTCTGGTAAAAGTGACCAAGCGTGTAGGCGCTGCTGCTGCTGCTGCTGCTGCGGCTGCTGCTGCATGTCCAGCCTCCTCAGCTTGTGGGCAGATATAATTACAGAAAGGTCCTGCTTCCTGCTGCTTCCCTCTGATCTGATTAGTGAGATTGGCTGTCTTTGACACAGAGACTCATATCCATCTCTGAGCCTGAGAATAGATTGCATCATTTGGGACAATGCAGTTTTATTTTTTTATGTCGGCTTAGAACCACACCTGTAGGCCTTTTTATGGGAACAAAGTCGCACAAATGCTGCAAAATTGTGCTTATGTGTTAAATTGAGCCTAGAAGAAGCTGATTGCTCTCCTACATCCAGCTACGACACAGCCAATCAGCTTTGAACCACACCTCCACGAAAGCCGGTCGGCATCCAAAGTTCATCTAAATTCTGCAGAGGGCGAAGCAAACACCGAAAATAAGGTGGTCCGGTGAGACGAATCCAAGATTTATTCTACAAGCCAAATGGTGTGTGGAGGAAAACTAACACCACACTGCAAAGCACCATCCCCATAGAGAGGCACAGTAGAGGCAGCATCATGCAAATGGGAAGTCAAAAGGCTTCCAGCTGGGATGTCAAGCAAGAACGAGTCCTAATTTTTATACTAAAGCGGACAGTTTTGTATAAAGTACTGAAATCTCGCAGTCAAGTAAAAGTATAAGTACCTCTCCAAAATATGACTTTGGTAAAAGTCCAAGACACCGACTGAAATGATACTTGAGTAAAAGTCTTAAAGTATCTGAAATGGCTTGTACTTAAGTTTAAGAATTACTGTAAAAATAGATGTACTCAAGTAAAGTAAAGTTAAAAGTAAGTGCAGTTTGAATGACATTTTTTTTAACATTTTGGTAAACTTTGAAGGTTAAATTCACTTAAAATGAAATAAACAACCAAGTGTAGGATAAATTTAGACTGGCTTTGCGAAACGGGCGTATCCTATTGGTGTTGATGAACGAGTCCAGGCAAGACCCGACTTTGTAGTCAGTAGGCGGGGTCAAAACACTTGCGTTTCTCTCGCTCTCTTGCTCGCTTTTTTTTTTTACTTAGTAACTAAACCAAACATTGAAAATGTATCGGAGTAAAAGTATGCAATTAAGTTCGTAAATGTAAGTAAAAGTGAAAGTTCTAAAAAAAAATGTATACTCTTGGAAAGTATGAAGTACTCCAAAATATACTTAAGTACAGTAGTGAAGTATTTTTACTTCGTCACTATATAACACTGAAAGTGGATGTAGCAGAAATAATTTTGTACCATGACGCCGTGTGTGTGTGTGTGTATGTGTGTGTGTGGGTGTATGGGGGTGTACCTGTCTACCCTCAGAGTAAGGACTATTTTTTTCAATTTCACCATCAGATTGAGGACCAGTTGTTGCAAAGTGAGGACATTTTACTGGTCCTCACAAACTATATTGCTAATGGTTCCGTTTTAGGGCTTAGAGTGAGGTATGCATTGGGGATGGTTAGGTTTAGGCGTTAGACACTCTCTCGATGACCCCCCCCCCCACTCAGTCCGACGACCCGAGCAGTTGGCTAGGGGATCAAAGGCAATGCAAGGGCCCACGCACGTTCGTTGGTATCTCTCAGATCCATAGCCAAGCCAGTTTGTAAAACTTGGAGAACAAGGGTTAGCTTTTAGAGTAATGGCTGGGTTTTAGGGTTAAGGTAAGGCTTAAAATTAGGTTTAGGGCAAGTGTCAAGGCTAGGGGTCGGCTAAGTGTAATTTTAAGGCAAGGGTCAGGTGTTAGGGTTAGGCATGGATTCCACTAATATTAGGGTCAGTAGCTAATTGGTCTGGTAAGTTGATAGTAAGGGCTAAAATTAGGTTTAGGGCAAGTGTCAGGGCTAGGGGTCGGCTAAGTGTAATTTTAAGGCAAGGGTCAGGTGTTAGGGTTAGGCATGGATTCCACTAATATTAGGGTCAGTAGCTAATTGGTCTGGTAAGTTGATAGTAAGGGCTAAAATTAGGTTTAGGGCAAGTGTCAGGGCTAGGGGTCGGCTAAGTGTAATTTTAAGGCAAGGGTCAGGTGTTAGGGTTAGGCATGGATTCCACTAATATTAGGGTCAGTAGCTAATTGGTCTGGTAAGTTGATAGTAAGGGCTAAAATTAGGTTTAGGGCAAGTGTCAGGGCTAGGGGTCGGCTAAGTGTAATTCTAAGGCAAGGGTCAGGTGTTAGGGTTAGGCATGGATTCCACTAATATTAGGGTCAGTAGCTAATTGGTCTGGTAAGGTGATAGTAAGGGCTTAAATTAGGTTTAGGGCAAGTGTCAAGGCTAGGGACCGGCTAAGTGTAATTTTAAGGCATGGGTCAGGTGTTAGGGTTAGGCATGGATTCCACTAATATTAGGGTCAGTAGCTAATTGGTCTGGTAAGTTGATAGTAAGGGCTAAAATTAGGTTTAGGGCAAGTGTCAAGGCTAGGGACCGGCTAAGTGTAATTTTAAGGCAAGGGTCAGGTGTTAGGGTTAGGCATGGTTAGGATGCATTGGTGATGGTTAGGTTTAGGGTTAGTTTTGAGTTAGGGCAAAGAAAGGTTTGAAAATGACTGAAAATTAATGGAAGTCAATAGAAGTCAATAGATCTGTTTAGACTGCACTCGCTTTAAATTACGCGCTGTCAGGAAAACTTTCTTCTTACTCATACCTGAAACGTTAGACTGACTGATCACCTAAGAAAAAAAATGTTTTTTTTTTGGGCACATCAGCAAAAAAAAAACAATCATATAATTATTAATTTACAGATAGCATTAACTGGATCCTCCTTATACTGTAGGAGGAAAGTAATACATTGGAAAAATTATCTAGAAATAAGTAAAAAATTTCTTAAATTAAGTGTATTTAGCCTTGATTTGAGTAAGTAAATGAGATAGTTTGCCAATGGAATCAGTATTTTTACTCTTAAAGTAAGAAAATTCAATAATATGCACTTGAAATAAGACAATGCAAATGTGTTTTCTTATTTTAAGTGTAAATCGTCTTGCTCCACTGGCAAAATGTCTCTTCTCTTATCTCCTCAATTTAAGAACAAATGCACTTATTTTAAGAAAAAAATACTTATCTAGTTTTCCATTCTTTCCAGTGTACATTTTCATTTAGATGGATATAAAGGGCAAAACTGGCCTGAATATGTTGTACATTTTATAGGATATGAGGAAGAAATGAAGAACTTTTGGCATTTAATATATCATATTAACTTTGTGATAAAGAGGAAGACATTGATGATTAAACACAGGAAAAAATCGAAATCTAGATAAGTCTTTTTTTCTTAAAAAAGGTGCATTTGTTCTTGGATTGAGGAGGAAAGAGACATTTTGCCAATGGAACAAGACAATGTTCCATTACACTTCAAATAAGAAAACACAATTGCATTGTCTTATTTCAAGAGCATGTTATCTAATTATCTTAATTTAAAGTAAAAATACTCATTCCATTGGCAAACTATCTTATTTACCTACTCAAATTAAGGATAAATACACTTAATTTAAGAAATTTTTACTTATTTCTACACCATTTTTCCAGTGAACAGGTCTCAAGAAAGCGCTACACTGGAAAAACTATCTAGAAATAAGTGAAAAGGTCTTAAATTTAGCGTATTTACCCTTAATTTGAGCAGGTAAATGAGGTAGTTTGCTAATGGAATGAGTATTTTTACTCTTAAAATAAGATATTTAGATAAAATGCACTTGAAATAAAAAAAATTATAATTGTGTTTTCTTATTTTAATTGTAAATTGTCTTGTTCTATTGGCAAAATTTCTCTTTAACCTCCTCAATCCAAGAACAAATGCATTTATTTTTAAGAAAAAATGACTTATCTAGATCTCGTTTTTTTTCCAGTGTAAATATGGACCCGGATCTGACTCTCAAAGCCGCATTTTTATACATTTATTCTTTTATTTTATTCCATTATTTTTTTGTAAATCTGCTATTTGTTCATGTGCTTTCTATTCCTCACTAGAACCTAATGTTTCGTAGGTTTTTGCTCTAACATTAAATTGGGTTAGTGAGTCTGATTCTAAAGACAGCAGCCGTGTGAGGACACCAACCAGAAACAACCAACCAGTCAAGTTCACTTTCTGTTCAGCTGTCTGCATAAACCTCAATAGTTTGGATGATTTTAAATAAAAATCCTTTTATGATAAGAAAAGATAAGAGCATATAAAAGTAGCAGGAGGGGCCCTCAGGGCGTGTCCCTGTACTCAGACTGAGTAGTAATCAGTTACAGTAACTTAGTGACAGCATGTTGCTGAGTAATGAGCCAAACAGAGAATAGAATGAAAGCATGAGCGGCGGTGCTGACCTTATCTGTTACCCTGCAGGTTTGCCCTGATCTGCCCAGCTCTAGGGCCGGGCAATTAATTGCACTTGCAATATAATCTCAATTTAGAAAAATGCAATTTTCAAATGGCAATCAACTTTTAATCACAACACATTTAACAAGAGTAAGACACTAAATTTCTCCCTTAGGCGGCGGTAATACGATGCAACAAGTGGGTGTGTTGTCACACAGAAGGGAAAGGAGTTGCTGCTAGCGCCTATGATTTATAGTAGAAGTAAGAACCTTTTCATGCAAATGTTACAGCAAAGTCCTGCAACACTGGATTCTGGACCAGCAGGCTTTCAAGATCATGGAAAAATGATTATGCTAGCGCAAAGGAACGTAGCAGTAATATCACAATATAGGTTGGAAACAATCGCAATTCTGAATCGTTCCACCACCCTACCTAGCTCACTGAATCTATGCATTCAATTAGGCGGCAACATCCCTGAGTTAAGGAGACTATCACCCCCCCCCAACCAGCTTTCAGCTAAATTAAAAATACAATTATGTTAAGTGTTTGCTTTAGCAGCAATCCTCCACCAAAAGCTCCTGTGAGGAGATGCTGTTATTGTAACTGGTGTGTGTGTGTGTGTGTGTGTGTGGCCATGTCTTTAATACCTGGTGGGGACAATTTCCGAGGAATATGCTACATTTTGGGGACTCATAGGTACTTGTGGGGACCAACAACTGGTCCCCATAAGGAAAGTTTCTCTTCTTGGGGTGGGGGTTAGGTTTAGGACTAAGGTGTGAATTGAGTTTAGGTTAGGTTTAGGGATAGGTATGTGTCGGTAATGGTTAGGGTTAGGGCCAGACATGTTCACAAGTCATTTTTTGCAAGTCTAAGTCAAGTCTCAAGTCTTGAGAGCTCAAGTCCAAGTCAAGTCTCAAGTCTTGAGAGCCTAAGTCCAAGTCAAGTCTCAAGTCTTTAGAGCCTAAGTCCAAGTCAAGTCTCAAGTCTTGAGAGCCTAAGTCCAAGTCAAGTCTCAAGTCTTGAGAGCTCAAGTCCAAGTCAAGTCTCAAGTCTTGAGAGCCTAAGTCCAAGTCAAGTCTCAAGTCTTGAGAGCCTAAGTCCAAGTCAAGTCTCAAGTCTTGAGAGCCTAAGTCCAAGTCAAGTCTCAAGTCTTGAGAGCTCAAGTCCAAGTCAAGTCTCAAGTCTTGAGAGTTCAAGTCCAAGTCAAGTCTCAAGTCTTGAGAGCTCAAGTCCAAGTCAAGTCTCAAGTCTTGAGAGCCTAAGTCCAAGTCAAGTCTCAAGTCTTTAGAGCCTAAGTCCAAGTCAAGTCTCAAGTCTTGAGAGCCTAAGTCCAAGTCAAGTCTCAAGCCTTGAGAGCTCAAGTCTAGGTCAAGTCTCAAGTCTTGAGAGCCTAAGTCCAAGTCAAGTCTCAAGTCTTGAGAGCCTAAGTCCAAGTCAAGTCTCAAGTCTTGAGAGCCTAAGTCCAAGTCAAGTCTCAAGTCTTGAGAGCTCAAGTCCAAGTCAAGTCTCAAGTCTTGAGAGTTCAAGTCCAAGTCAAGTCTCAAGTCTTGAGAGCTCAAGTCCAAGTCAAGTCTCAAGTCTTGAGAGCCTAAGTCCAAGTCAAGTGTCAAGTCTTGAGAGCCTAAGTCCAAGTCAAGTCTCAAGTCTTGAGAGCTCAAGTCCAAGTCAAGTCTCAAGTTTTGAGAGCTCAAGCCCAAGTCAAGTCTCAAGTCTTGAGAGCCTAAGTCCAAGTCAAGTCTCAAGCCTTGAGAGCCTAAGTCCAAGTCAAGTCTCAAGTCTTGAGAGCCTAAGTCCAAGTCAAGTCTCAAGTCTTGAGAGCTCAAGTCCAAGTCAAGTCTCAAGTCTTAAGAGCCTAAGTCCAAGTCAAGTCTCAAGTCTTAAGAGCCTAAGTCCAAGTCAAGTCTCAAGTCTTGAGAGCCTAAGTCCAAGTCAAGTCTCAAGTCTTGAGAGCCTAAGTCCAAGTCAAGTCTCAAGCCTTGAGAGCTCAAGTCCAGGTCAAGTCTCAGGTCTTGAGAGCCTAAGTCCAAGTCAAGTCTCAAGTCTTGAGAGCCTAAGTCCAAGTCAAGTCTCAAGTCTTGAGAAGGCCTGTAAATTAAATTAATAAATTCTAATCACTCGATTAATTAAAATAAGTGCAATAATTTGCATGCTTGCTTGTTTCTCCTTGTGTTTTCATCTCCGTCACTGAGTCGGTATAGCTTAAAGGTCACTATTATATCTATGGAATGATCATTATCTTGAACTGGTAAATGAAAAATAGAATTTAAAAAAGCACACACAAATTTTGCATCTTTATTTTTTTCTTTCAAAAACAACAATTTTCTTACAGTATTTTCCTGACATTTGTGGTTGCAACTTTTTCTAGTTTTAGGAGTAAATGTCTCCTCTTTTATTTTTAAGTGAAAATGAGGGCTGTGGAAAAAAAACAATCACAATCCTGCCTTTTATTAATACATATGAAGTTAGCAACTACAGCAGATAAAGAAAAACCCTAAATAAATACCATGACAATAACAATTCTTTCATAAAAGTAACATTGTGGCAATAACCTTTTGTAACTTAATGCCCTGGAACAGACAGAACGACTTGGCGGGCAGTATTTTAAATTCAATTCAGTTTATTTATTTAGTGCCAATTCACAACATATTTCTCCTCTACGACGGCCATGAAGTTTTTAAAGCTTGGCTTGTCGATCATGCATGCATGCGCACGGGTGCGCGGGCATATATGTCACGTAGCGTTGCAGTGGTAGAGACGGAGTTAAGCCTTCTTTTTTTTTTTTCCTTGTTTGGTAGCGGGTCTCAAGTTTAAACAAAACTTTAAAATAAATTTTCAGTCAAAATCCGGTCAGGTTACTTAATCTTAGTAATCATCTTAATTAAGTCCAGTCATTATCTTAGTCATCCATATTCATCTTAGCTAGTCCTCGTTCATTTCCTATCAGTAATCTCATTTGGACTATCATATTCGTCTTAAGCTCATCATCATTATTTACCAATCATCAGCTACTCTAGTCCTCATTCAGTTGCTATCCAGTTAAGTCTTGGAGCTAGTCATATTCAATCTGAGAGTAAGTCAGTAAGTTATTAGCTAGCCAGAATCTCAGTCAGAGCCTAAGTCCAAGTCAGTCCAGTTGAGAGTCAAGCAGTCAAGTTCAGCTTAAGCCAAGTCCAAGTCATCTCAAGTCTTGAAGCCGTATAATAATAATTCACAGTTATTAAAATAAGTGCAATTATGTTGCATGCTCTGCTTGTTTCTCCTTGGTTTTATTTTCCGTCTATAGTCGTTGTAAAGTAACTATACTGGAACATGATCATTAATCTTGAAACATGTAAAAAAATAGTTCAATTAGAAACAAGCAGCAAATTTTGAAGTCCTTTAATTATTCTTAATCAAACAAGCAATTTCATCAAGTATTTTCATCATTTAGGTTAGCAACTTTTCAAGTTTGGAGCCTAAGGCCAATCAAGTCTCATCTTTAACTTTTAAGTGAAAATAGGGTTGAAAAAAGAACAATCACAATCTCATTTCTTAACAATTAAGTCAATTAAGTCTACATAAGTTCAATCAGAACAACCTAATAATAGCAGACAATAACAAGTCTTGTTCATCAAAGTAAGCTATGTTGGCAATAACCATTGTAACTTAAGTCCCTGAGAGCCAAGTACCAAGAACATCTTAGAGCTAAGTCAATTTAATTCAATTTATTAATTCAATCATATTGCAATCATTAATCATTCCATCTAACGTCTAGAAGTTTTTAAACTTGGTTTCATCTTGAAAAATGCGCTGAATAATAGTACAGTCCGTGCGATTATAAAATAATGCAAGTAGTTCGCATGTTGCTGTTCCTTGTTTTTCATCTCCTCACTGCCGGTTAGCTTAAGGTATATTTCTTTATCCTTCTTTGCAGAATGGAATGAAAAATGAATAAGAAGAACACAAATATTAATCATTTTTTTTTCAAAAATAAAATATTTTCAAGTCAGATATCACGAGTTCTGTGCAACTTTTTCTGTTTAGCTTCAAATTCACTCTAAGTTCAAGTCTAAAGTCTTGTGGTTAAAGCACAAGTCCAATCCTACTTTTAGTAGCTCATAAGTCCAAGTAAGTCAGTCTAAGAAACCTAAATATACCATCAAGTTCAATCTTGAAAGCATAAGTCCAAGGTCAACCTTTCAAGCTTAGAGCCTAAGTCCAAGTCAATCAAGTCTGAGATCTTAAAGTCCAAGTTCAATTCAATTTTGGCCAATTACAACCAAGTTCCAATCGCGTCCAAGCTTTAGAGCTAAGTCCAGGTCAAGTCTCATGGCCTGTGTAGAGGCCAATCCAAGTCAAGTTCAGTCTTGAAGCAAGCTAAGGCCAAGTTAAGTCTCATGCGTTTTTATTTTTAAGTCAAGCTCATGTCTAAGTCTTAAGCAGCCGAGCAAAGTCAAAAGTCACAAGACTTAAGAAACCTAAGTTCCAAGTCAAATCAAGTCTTAGGTCTAAGTCTCAAGTCAAGTATCAAGTCTAAGCCTAAGTTCAAGTCAAAGTCTCAAGTCTTGAAGAAGCCATGTAATTAAATTAATTAGATCTAATCCAACTCAGTTAATTTGAAACCAATGCAAGTCAATCTATTATCTTGGTTTTCCTTTGTTTATGCATCTCGTCACTGAGTCGGTATGCTTAAAGTCACATTATTCTATGAATTCATATCTTGAAGGAAGAAGTCAATAAGAATTAAAAATGCAGGCATCCAAGTTTGGATCTTAATTTTTTTTTCAACTCAATCTTTAGCTATACAGTATTTTCCTGCAATCTTGTGGTTGAACTTTTTCTGTTTTAGGAGTAATGTCCCTTTCATTCTTTAAGTGAAAATGAGGGCTGTGAGAAAAAAAAAACCAATCCAATCAGCTTATTAACTAAGCAAGTAAGTTACAATTTGAGAGCAGTAAGAAATAAAGCCTAAATAATCCATGAATTAACAATTCTTTCATTAAATAACATTGTGGCTAATATCCTTATTAATAATCATTATTCAATGCCTCTTGTACTACATGAATCGATTCTGGCGGGCAGGTATTAATTCAAGTTCATTTTATTTATTTAGTGTCATTTTAAAATGTCTCACTAAAAGGACTTAAGATTTAACAATTTGCATTTTCATTCATGCATTGTCAAAACAACAATTTCGCGACTATATTTCACGTAGCGTTGCGTAGGACTTTTCAAGTTGTGGTAATGTCAGCCCTTTTTTTAATTTTTTTTTTTAGCGCTGTGATATAAAGTAAAGGCTTTAATGGCATCATCAAGTTAGTAAAAGCAAAAAAAAACACTTTAAAATAAATATTGTTCACAATCAATATTTCAAGAGTCTCAGTGGAATAAGTTTTAAATGCAATGTAATCAAGTCAAAGTTTGAGGTTCAAGTCAATTTTAAAGTCTAATCTTTTTATGAGTCAATTCACAATCAATTTCTCAAGTCTTGGCAGCAAGTTTTTAAGCAAGTCTCGTCTTGAGAGCTAAGCAAGTCAAGTCTAATTTGAGCTAAGTTCAAGTCAGAGTCAAGTCTTGAGCGCTAAGTCTAAGTCAAGTCTCAAGCTTGATGTTTTTTTTTTATTCCTCATTGTTCAAGTCATGGGAGCGCTAGTCAGATTGTAAAGTATCAAGCTTGAAAGCAAGTTCCAGTCAAGTCTAAGTCTTGAAGCCTAAGTCAGTCAAGTTTCAAAGAGTCTTGTCGAGTCTAAGTCAAGTTCAAAGTCAAGTTAAGGTCCAAGTCAAGTCTCAAGTCTTGAGAGCCTAAGTCCAAGTCAAGTCTCAAGTCTTGAGAGCTCAAGTCCAAGTCAAGTCTCAAGTCTTAAGAGCCTAAGTCCAAGTCAAGTCTCAAGTCTTGAGAGCCTAAGTCCAAGTCAAGTCTCAAGTCTTGAGAGCTCAAGTCCAAGTCAAGTCTCAAGTCTTAAGAGCCTAAGTCCAAGTCAAGTCTCAAGTCTTGAGAAGGCCTGTAAATTAAATTAATAAATTCTAATCACTCGATTAATTAAAATAAGTGCAATTATTTGCATGCTTGCTTGTTTCTCCTTGTGTTTTCATCTCCGTCACTGAGTCGGTATAGCTTAAAGGTCACTATTATATCTATGGAATGATCATTATCTTGAACTGGTAAATGAAAAATAGAATTTAAAAAAGCACACACAAATTTTGCATCTTTATTTTTTTCTTTCAAAAACAACAATTTTCTTACAGTATTTTCCTGACATTTGTGGTTGCAACTTTTTCTAGTTTTAGGAGTAAATGTCTCCTCTTTTATTTTTAAGTGAAAATGAGGGCTGTGGAAAAAAAACAATCACAATCCTGCCTTTTATTAATACATATGAAGTTAGCAACTACAGCAGATAAAGAAAAACCCTAAATAAATACCATGACAATAACAATTCTTTCATAAAAGTAACATTGTGGCAATAACCTTTTGTAACTTAATGCCCTGGAACAGACAGAACGACTTGGCGGGCAGTATTTTAAATTCAATTCAGTTTATTTATTTAGTGCCAATTCACAACATATTTCTCCTCTACGACGGCCATGAAGTTTTTAAAGCTTGGCTTGTCGATCATGCATGCATGCGCACGGGTGCGCGGGCATATATGTCACGTAGCGTTGCGTCAGTGACGTCAGAGCTACGTGACAGTTTGACAGCCCCTCTGCTGTTTTTTTTTTTTTTTACCTCTGCTGTGTGCGAGTAAGGCGAGCGGCGATCAGTCAAGTTAGTAAAACAAAAAACACTTTAAAAATAAAATATTGTTCACAAGTCAGAAATCACGAGTCTCAGTCGAGTCTGAAGTCCTTCAAATGCAAGTCTAAGTCAAGTCTCAAGTCATTAAATATGCGACTTAAGTGCGACTGGAGTACGAGTCACAAACTCGAGTCTCTGGTTAGGGGGCAAGGGTCATGGTTAGGCCATATAAATTAGTGGGAAATGAATGGAAGTCAATGGAAGGTCCCCACAAGGATATTGTGACACAACATGTGTGTGTGTTTGTGTGTGGTAGCCCTCAGAGTTAAGACATTTTGCTGGTCCTCACAAGATTTTTTGCTAATGGTTAGTTTTAGGGTAAGTTTTAAGGTTTAGCACAGAGGTCTTCAAGAGGGGGTCCGTGACCCCTAGGGGGTCCACGGAGGTATTGCATGGGGGTTGCAAAAGTTTTGGTTGATTAGACTTTTTTTTATTATCCTCCCCTGCAAGTTTTTCCACTATTTGAAATATATTTAAATACACAACACACTGTAGTAAACAGATAAACGGAGGCAGAAGATGTCTTTCAGTCATCAATGCTCACATTCAGCGACACACAGGAGCTCTTTCAAGCTGGGCACCGTTTCATTCACAACACCTGTCCCATCAATGAGGAATCCAAATCAGGAATACTTTAATAATCCCCTGGCAAAATTACCTTCATTACATGACACCATCTGTAATAGAGTGACTATAGGACCAGTTTAATATAACACAATTTCATACTAAATATAATTAGGGGGTCCCGACTCCATCTAGGCCAAGTTTGGGGGTCCTTGGCCTAGATAAACGTTGAAGACCCCTGGTTTAGCGCATAGAAAGGGTTGAAAATTACTGAAAATCAATGGAATTCAATGAGGGTCAACACATGGTCCTCACTACATGATGTAGCAGAACATCAGCGGATCAGGGGTTAAACATCCTCCTCCTGGAGTCTGGTCCACACGTAGCTGCTGGTGCCTGGCAGCGGATCGCTTCCTCTTCCAGGGGAACAGCAAACACACACACCCACGCCTCCACCCCCATACACCCACACACACCCTCACACACCTCTGCATGTCTTTTTCAGAGGAATCAAAGCTCCTCCATTTAGACCTCAGGGGCATTTTTCTCCCTCTAGCCCTGCTGCGTAGAAGTCTGGGTTAAAATAAAGCTGAAATAAGTCGTTTTTCTTTTTGTTTCTTTTTGCTGTTTATTCAGTGATTTCACAGACAGTCTGAGCAGCGCTCCTGCTGCAAGGTAACCAGCAAATGTCTTTGACATTAAACATGTTTGTCTCAATTAGCCTCGACAAGCAGTGGTGTAATCGAAGAATCGACAAGCGTGAACATTCACCAGGATACGACTAGCAGCTCTGCCTCAAAGCGTCACAACTGCACCTATATTATATATTATTCATATTTTACTGAAAGCTTTGAAAGTTTTTTTTATATCCATGAGCTACTCCATCCATCC
Organism: Cyprinodon tularosa; assembly: GCF_016077235.1. Classification (NCBI taxonomy): domain Eukaryota; kingdom Metazoa; phylum Chordata; class Actinopteri; order Cyprinodontiformes; family Cyprinodontidae; genus Cyprinodon; species Cyprinodon tularosa. The sequence continues at coordinate 305,170 of NW_024038597.1, read as the reverse complement.
TCCCATTTTCTGACCCGCTTTATCCCGAGTGGGGTCACAAGGGGTGCTGGTACCGATCTCCAGCTGTCTACAGGCGAGAGGTTGGGTCGCCAGTTAGAGCCACTCTACCATGATAATAAGAGTTAGTAAATAAAAGTTAGATTTGCTCTGTTTGACACGACTCTATGACAGATTCCTTCCCGTTAGCACTCAGAAACTTTTTATAGGCTGGATTAACTCACTGCAGCAGATAATCGTGGAAAGAAAACAATGTTAACAACCTTCCACTGCAGGCAGAGTAGCAGTTATTTGGCTTTATGTCTGTTAGTATTTCACATTTAGACTGTGGCTGCAATTAATGATTATTTTGCATATTAATCTGTCAATTAATTGATTTTTAGATTAATTGATTCATAATTGGATGGCCAAAGGTACTGTACGATGCAAACCAACATCAAAAAATTTCCAAAACAAATGATCATTTCAGGAAACAAATTTACATAAAAAAATAATAATAAAAATAAACAAAACACTTATAAATTCAAAACAAATAGCATTTTCAGAAAACATAAAAAACATTCAAAACACTTTTACAATTCCCAAAACTCCAAGGCTGAACCGGTCTGTCCCCCTAGTGTCGGGAGCGCGCATTGCAGCCAGAGAGGCAGATCTGACCATTTTCACGGCGCTTCTGATCATTTTTCGGTAAAAACAGCTCATATAATCATGTCAACCTGTCAAATCTTGTAACATTCAGTTTAATCGGTTGCTCTTTTTACAAATTTGTAAAATAAATACATTAACGAGGTCTTCTTACGCTGTTTTGGGTTGTTTTTTAAAACGCCGAGAGAATCGGAATTTCTCCAACTTTTGTCCCTTCAGCCTGACAGAAATAAACGTCAGTCACCAAACAGATTTCCAAGACGTAGTGTATTTTTAATTTTGCTGATATAAGAGGATGGAAACTGGCTGATAGCAGGGAACAGAAATTAAGACGTCCCGCGAAGATGAGAGGGTAGAATTTTTGGTTAATCCCCTTCTAATGTAAAACATAACAGATTACTGGATTAAGGACATTTCTAGTATAACACACCACACATATCAATTTTAGAGAAATTTGAAACAGTTGCTCTTTATTTCCCAAAGATATGGGAGGAGGAGAGGCGAGAATGGATGATTCAGTTGTCTGAAATAATCTGTTTCGCTCCATAACATGGGAAGAAATTCATGTACCTGCAGGTCTTTAACTGTGTTTATTCCTCTGACCATCAACAACAAATCCTGTGGATTTGACATATTTACTCCTCATTTGCCAAAATTTGCCAAAAAGACAATGAAATAATAATAATAAAACATTTTATTTAGCAGCGCCTTTCTTGACACCCAAGGTCACTTTACAAAAAAAAAATACAAAAGATAAATAAAAAGAAAGATGAAAATACAAAATACAGATACAGGAACATAAAAACAATCATGGATAGGGAAAAGAGCAGTATATTCACAGATAAGCGAGCTGGAACAGATGGGTTTTGAGTCTGGCTTTGAATAAGGGGAGAGAGTCAATACTGCGGAGGTCAGGAGGAAGTGAGTTCCAGAGCTGGGGAGCAGAGCGGCTGAAGGCTCTGCCCCCCATGGTGACAAGTCGAGCTGGGGGTACAGTGAGGTGGATGGAGGAGGAGGATCTAAGGGAGCGGGAGGAGGTGGCAATGTGAAGCAGGTCTGACAGATATGGAGGAGCAAGGTTATGCATGGCTTTGAAAGTAAAGAGAAGGATTTTAAATTGAATTCTGAATTGAACTGGGAGCCAATGGAGTTGGTGAAGAACAGGGGAAATATGATGGAAGGAGGGGGTTCTGGTGATGACACGAGCAGCAGAGTTCTGAAGAAGTTGAAGTTTATGGAGAGATTTATGAGGGAGGCCGAAAAGAAGAGAATTGCAATAATCAATAAGGGAGGTGATGAGGCTGTGGATAAGGACAGAGGCAGTATGAGTGGTGAGGGAGGAACGGAGACGGTTAATGTTGCCAAGGTGGAAGGATGCAGACCTGGTAATTTTATTTATGTGAGACTGAAAGGAGAGGGAGGAGTCGAGGATGACACCCAGACTCTTGACCTGAGGGGAGGGGGAGACTAAGGAGTTGTCAATGGGTAGTGAGAAACTTTTGATTTTAGATAGGGTGGATTTAGTGGCAACGAGGAGGAGTTCTGTTTTATCACTGTTTAGTTTAAGGAAGTTTGAGGTGAACCAGTCTTTAATTTCAAGTAGGCAGTTAGTAAGGGGCAAGGGGGGGAGTGAGGAAGTGGGTTTACTGGATAAATAAAGCTGGGGGTCATCCACATAACAGTGAAAATGAATGTTGAATTTCCGAAAAATACTGCTAAGGGGAAGAAGGTAGGTGATGAAGAGGAGGGGGCCAAGAACTGAGCCTTGAGGAACACCAGAAGTGACAGGGGAAGGGTGCGATGTGAAAGATCTGAGCTGAATAAACTGAGTGCAGTCGGAGAGATATGAGCCTCACTGGCTGCAATGCGTGTTCCCGACGCGGGGGGAACAGACCGGTTCAGCCTCGGAGTTAGTTCCCACCCTTTCCGGTTGAATTCCTCAAATTATAATTTGTTTTGGGAATTGTAAAAGTGTTTCGAATTTGTTTTCTTAAAATGCTATTTGTTTTGAATTTTTTAAAAGTGTTTTGTTTATTTTTATTTTTTGATGTAAATTTGTTTCCTGAAATGATCATTTGTTTTGGAACTTGTAAAAGTGTTTTAGATTTTGTAATGTTGGTTTGCACCTCCCGGCCACCGTACAAAGGTTCCTTAAAAAAGATTTTTAACTAAATTAAACCAGGTGGAAATGAAAACTTTCCCCCTTGAGGAGATCTGGGCTTTTTAAAAAAATCTTAAATGCAAAATGTTTATATATTTTTTTTTACAATTTTGGTATAATCACTGCTCTAAGTGGGTTCCTCTGTCAGCTAAAGGCGTGTTTTAGAGTCTCTATACTCCAGTTAATGATTAATTGACTAAATTAGTTGATGATTATTTCAATAATCAATTAATAAAATTAGCGAATAATCTAATTATTAATCATTTCAGCCCTATTTAAGACCCACCCTTTATCTCATTTTCTTTATCTTTTATATTATCATATATATTTATCATACGTCTTTCCTGTTGGATTTATATGTGACTGGGTGCTGATCCTAACTGTTGGATCAGAGTCGTCCTCAGCCTCAGCTCTGCTTGCAGGACTCCAACTTATTTAGCTCAGTCCATCCCCCAAACTCTGATCAGTCTTCCCACAGCATCCCACAGCATGATGCTGCCTCCACCATGCTTCACCATGTGCGTGCTAGTTTACAGCCACACATTAAGATTTGCGAACAGACCAGAACTCCTTTCTGTAGGCCTATCAAAGCGTCATCCCAGATATTACTTATACACACAAAAAACGATCTAGAAATAAGTAAAAATTTCTCAAATTGAGTGAATTTACCCTTAATTTGAGTAGGTAAATGACATGATTTGCCAATTGAATGAGTATTTTTACTCTTAAAATGAGATATTTAGATAAAATGCGCTTGAAATAAGACAATGTAATTGTGTTTTCTTATTTTAAATGTAAATTGTCTTGTTTCATTGGCAAAATGTGTCTTTTACCTGCTAAATTCAAGAACAAATGCACTTATTTTAAGAAATAATGACTTATCTAGATTAAGATTTTTTCCAGTGTTATGATAGATTTCTCTTTGCTGCTCACGTATTAAAGAGAGAGCCATAAAATCTAAAGTTTTAACAAAGCAAAGAGAACCCAGAGCCAAAGTCACAGAAATCTGCTGCTTGGAAACGTTCAGGTTCCTCATTAAGCTTTAGGGAACATTTAGGTGGAACAAACTAGAGCTTTTTATCATCATTTCTCAACAATATTGTTTGCATCTCTGACCAGTGAAGTGATTACCTGGAACCATGTAAAGAAGGATGTTTACAGCGCACATGCAGAGGAAAATTAGTCCAAATCCAACGGCCTGCAGCTTTCAACCAGCCACAAACTCAAAGACTGGGTGTCGTTTTTCCAACAGGTGCATTCAGGTACTACCTGAACTCAAACAGATCCATTTAAACATCCGCATTACTTTGTATAATCACATCCATGGTCTATTTATCCATTATTATTTAAACAGATCCCAGGTTGGCGGGCCTCTTTCTGCTGTTCTATTATTTTCTGTTATTAAACGTTTTGAAACTTCCGATTGTCTGACTCGCCTTGAATACTCGCTCCATCTGTGCCGTTAATGATGGCACGTTAAGACGATGGACCGATCCTCCCTCTGAGAAATGTTTAAAGTTTGTGTTGTAGCCATTTTTTGTGATATAATTTTAGTTGTTTATTATTGTAAAGCGATTACTCCTGTTATGCTGATATAGTTTTTGTGTTACAGAAGGGTAAATATTTGACCAGTGACTGATGATAAACAACAGTAAATCAGATCAGGAGCCGCTGGACCTCGACCTTTTGACCTACACTGCATTTTAGTTTAACTTTTCAGAAAAGTCTAGAGATAAACGTCTTTTTTATTATTAAAAAGCAAAAAGACAACTTTGGTTGCCAGACTTTGGCGTGTTACCTGAACATGCTGAGAAGAAACAACTCTGAGGTCGAAAAGCTTGAGTTAGTCCTGCGGCACTCGCAGTTTGAGACGTAGTTAAATATCCTAACGCTGCTGCAACTTCTACAGATTTGTGTTCCTGACCTGCCTGCTGTGTTCCTTCGTCTTCATGATCTCTGAGGATCTCTAATAAACCTCCCGGATGCTCGCTTCCCCCAGCAAAGCCGACCTCTGCTCTCCGGCCTGGACCCACAGAGAATGGTTTTATCGAAGGAAGAAAGCCCTTTAACACAGCTGCTCAAAAGCAATAAGCAAAAGACGTCTTCGGAACCGGCCGGTCTGCATCTGGACAGAAAAACTCTAGGGAAAAGCCCCCTAGTGGAGGATTTTATACAGGCCTCCAATTAAAAAAACAACTGGTGAGCTCCAATGGAGGATTTTACACGGTGCCATCGCCACAAACTGGTTTTTATCGGTTATTAATGGGGGTGTTTTAAACGAGCGTCCTTTCTGTGGTCTGTCTGAAAATGTGTCCACGGTTTTACAGAATGCACAAGACTAAAGACAAATTTTTTTGTATTTTTTTATCAGTTTTTTGTCTTTTTGGGATGTTTTTTTTTTTTACAAACGCTCTTTTTATAGGAGGAGTTTTCCAGAATAGGAAAAATAAGCCGAAGGCCCGACTTTAAAGGCATACTATGCAACATTTTTCAGTTAATTAATGTGTTCCATAACGTTTTGGATGATTAAATGAGTCATTTCAGGTTGAACAAAGGTATTCTCGGCCGCCCTGGTGGTCTGTGGGGGAAATACCGCACTTGCAATTGCAGGAGCCCTCGGCCCGCACCCACAGGCTCAGAAGTCTCGCGAGAGTCGGTCTTGCTTTACGGCGAGAACTGCTACACGCCCCCAGTTAAAAGCATGCTCGTCGCTAGCGCAGTGGCGATCTTTGTGCAGTTATCATGGCGGAACCAGCGTGAAAACAGCGAAAGCCCATGTCGGAGCAGGCAAGAAAGAGGAAAAGGGCTCCGGACAGAGAGAGGAGTCGTACACGGGTGAACATCGGGCAAGCTTTTTCCGAATGGCGAGAGCTAAAATAAAAAGAAGGCTGCAAGGCTGACGCGGACCTCGCGTTTCTGCTGATGCGATTGTAAGTAACATTGGAATGGTTTCTCTCTCTCTGTGTGCATGTTCATACTTTCACTGTGTTAGTCATTCGTTGCGTTCGCCTGTCTGCTAAGCTCAAAACAACCGCGCCTGGCTTGACGGAGAAACCAGGAGAACAGCTGAGCATATTTACGACAGTGCACTTTTATTTTCGGCCTCTGGGGGGAGCCTCGCTGGAAAATCAACACCGGTTGCATAGTGTACCTTTAAAACATTTTAATTAGTGAAGCAAAGATGGCCGTTTACCTGTCTCGCAGAGACAGACTGAAGGAGGGAGCTCACTTTGATGCCGTGGCTCTGTGAAGTGCAACATTAAAGCCAGAATAAGGCTGAGTTTCACCTCCTCAGAGCCACACAAAACATGGAGGATTTGATCCAACTGGGGGGTTTAAACATTTTATATAATGCGTCAGAAGAAGTAGAACTGCAGTTCAACAAGCTCCTCATTTAATCATTTTTAGCTCACACTTGTTTTTACCTTAATAGTGATTTTAACTGATTTTACATCAATTATTGATTCTATTGTTTGAATTTTGTAAATGAAGTGTTGCTAAAATCCAACCTCCTGAAGCCAGAAACAGAACAGCTGCATCTAAGCCGAGAACTGAATCTTTCTGATTTATATTTGCTACATTTTTTAAAACCTATAAACAAACTTTGCTGAACTTTTAAAATGAAACTCATCTCGTTCTGTCGCATAAAATCTCAGCTAATGAAAAAATACGACAATATTCAGGTTTTATAATAACTTCCTCGAGGATGAGAGCCACTATATAATTTAGACATAATCTATATAATAACAGCTGTGAAGCGTTCTTAAATAATGTTCATACATGTCATTTTGGAAGTTATTATCTTAATTAGTGACCTTCCTGACTGGAGGAAGTCTTCCCTTCCTGGATTCAGTGGAGCAGACTGAGAAGTTGCACTGATCTTCTTAGAGCGGATTAAATAAGAGCGGCTCCATCAATCCTCCCTCCTCGCAGCCAGACTCAGCTTACCCTGCAGTCTGTCAAGCATTTCCACTGATGATATACCTCCAGCTTCTAGCCAACATTTCTAGCTCTGCTCAGGCCCCGCTCCTATTCATCTGTCCACTCATCCATCTCAAAACCTCTTCATTTCGTCTCAGCTGGTCATACATAACTGCAATCAAATCAGCTGTCGATAAACACAGGGCTGTTGCATAAGTGTACAGCTCAATCCCCGTGAATTATTCAAGGTGAGACCCGGAGGCCCCGCTTCTCTGTTTAGGAGGCGGCATAATTCAACTGATGTGAGAGAGATAAGCTGAACAGGTAGATGAAACTGGCTCAGAGTCAGCAGCCTATGTCACTGCAGCCCAGCAGCAAGGACGTCCACAGACTGACCCCTATGTCAGGGAGGAATTTACCATTTAGCAATACTAGGCAGTTGCCTGGGGTCCCAAGTTCTTGGGGGCCCCATAAAACTCTGTTTACATGTATGGTTCATACAAATATTGCTTATTTATGCACATTAATTATGTTTTTAATTAAAATCCTTTGGCTAAAATGCCATCAGAACGCTGATAATACAAAGTGTGTCTCAGCCCCGCCCCATTCAGTGTCCACCATATTGGATCAGTCCATTTGCTGCACATATTCAGAAAGGTCCAAACAGACAGCAGCAAACCATTTGAAAACAAACCATGCAAAGAGCAGTGTTGCCAACTTAGCGCTTTAGTCGCTATATTTAGCCACTTTTCAGACCCCTCTAGCACTTTGATTTAAAAAAGCGGCTAGCGCCACATTGGAAAGATTATCTAGAAATAAGTAAACATTCCTTAAATTAAGAGTATTTCCCATTAATTTGAGTAGGTAAATGAAATTGCCAATGGAATGAGTGTTTTTACTATTAAAATAAGATATTTAAACCATGTGCACTTGAAATAAGACAATGCAATTGTGTTTTTTTTAAGTGTAAATTGCTTGTTCCACTGGCAAAATGTCTCTTTTACCTCCTCAATCCAAGAACAAATGCACTTATTTTAAGAAAAAATGATTTATCTAGATTTCGATTTTTTCCAGTGCAAATCTAGAGACTTTTTTCTGCTACTGGAGACTTTGGAGACAACATCTAAAAGCAGCGAACTCTGCTCTCCAGAGCAAGTGGATTGGTAACCCCGCCTCCTGCTCTCCTCTATCTTGTCTGCTGTCATGATTCATGCAGCTATTATTTCATCCAAATGAAAAATGGAGAACAGATAAGCACATCATGGCTTGTCTACAGTGAAAAGAAGGACTGGGTTATTTACTTTGGCCTTTTTGGAAACACAGGAAGGAGCAATCAGCTAAGTGAGCTTAGTGCTTGGAAAAAATCTTTCATTCCTTTAGAGACAGCATGAAAAGTCAGCTGAGTACAAAACATAGAGAGGAAAACAAGAAGAAAAGGGACAAGAAGAGAGGGACACAACCTAGAACAGATAATGGATGTCTGTTCTATTAACATTTCTCTATCTGTAGAATGGGGCTGTTTGATGTGTTGTGTTCTCATTTCAGAGGGCCCCCTGCCTGTCTTTGCCTAGGGCCCAAAATTTCCTACATCCACCCCTGCACATGTTTTTGTAAGGCCATTTATGGAAGCATTACAACACAAAGCCCAAGCTAATTAAATCTTGCTTGCAGGTTTGCCCAGGTGGCCTAAAGCCGTACCTCAGAAACTCAGCACGCACACCGACACACTCCTCCTCACCCTACTGAGTTGCTCCAGCAGTCTGTGGTTCTGCTCGGAGAGTTCGCCGATGGTCTTGGTCTTGTCCCGGTCCGCCTCTCTCAGCTGGACCTGGTGGCGCTCCAGCTCGCCCTGCAGATGCTGGACGTCCGTCTCCAGCTCGGCCACACGGCCCTCCCATTCGCCCTCTCGGCTTTCGAAGCGCCGTCGTAACTCGTGCTTCTCCTGCTCCAAGTGCTAAGGGTAAAGGAGGGGCAGGTCAAAGGTTACAGACGCAGAAAGGATGGTGCTTCAGTCACAACCTCATATTTCATAAAAAAAATATATATTTTCCCAAGACAGTTATGAATGCTTAAAAAGTGCTGGAAAAGTTCTGGAAACAGAAGCTAAGCTGGATGAGGTCCTTTTACTGAATATTTCCAAATGGGAGGAATTATTTTCCTTATAGGGAATCTTTGTGGAACCAGAGGTTCATTCCTTCACTCATGTTTACTTAAGTCCTTTTTAGAGCAGAAACTTACGGATGAGGATTAGGGCCACTGAAAAAAAAAAAAAAGTTAACTGATTTTTACATTTTATTTTAGTTTAACATGGGAAAAAAGTCAGAATTCTGACTTTAATCTCAGAATTCTGACTTTTTTCTCAGAATTCTGACTGAATTCTGACGTTAAAAAAAGTCAGAATTCTGAGAAAAAAAAGTCAGAATTCTGACTTTTTCCCATGTTAAACTAAAATAAAATGTAAAAATCAGTTAACTTTTTTTTTTTTTCAGTGGCCCTAATCCTCTTCCGTAGAAACTACCTCTATGTCTGGGTGAACTTCAGCAGACTTTTTACTTTCACTGAAATTGTTTCTTGTGAGAATACGGCTATTCTGGAGTAAAACGTCTTGTTGCTCTCATGAGTAAACTGAGCTATTCAGAAATCCAGATGCGTCTTTTAACAAAGTACAAATACTTTGCTACTTTACTTAAGTAGAATTTTGACAATCCATACTTCATTGGAGTAATTATTTATTTAGACATGTTTTTACTTCAACTCCTTACATTTTTTTTGCAATTATTTCTACTTTCTACTTATATTTTAAAAACTTGTTAATTTTGTTTAATTTAAGCACATTTTCATTATGGCCTGTTGGTATTTAAAAAAAAATTAAAAAACATCAAAATAATTTCTTTCATCCAGACAGTTAATTTATTTGTGGTTGGACTCGGTGCTGCCCCAACTTGTTGTTCACCAAACACCAAAATAAAGTTTTTTTTAACCCCTTGAACCCGACGGACCCACCGGTGGGTCCAGCTGCTACATGACCTCGTAGTTTTACCAAACCCCCAGTATTGATGTAAAAAACATATTTGGCACAGTTTGGTGACATTTATGGATAAATGTGCCAAAATGGCCCCTCCGCCTAAGAAATTTCTCACTAATATCATTCTAAAATAAATATGATTCATCTGATTGAGTCCAAATTTGGTATATTTTTACACAACATTTAGATTTGAAAGTCTGTACTACTTTTTTGTGCTATAAATAATATTTTGGTAGTGTTTTGCAATGTTTATTTCAAAGAAAATTTTGGCAAGGTTAAAAAAATGCAAAATATTTTGTATTTTGTCCCTAATATTTCAGGCAGGGTCAAAGCTACAATGGTGCTGACACCAGAAAACCATTCTATGACATCTTACCTTTACAAACGTACCAAAAGGTTCTTCTTAAATCTAATAGCTTTGAGGCTATAAGTTATTTACTTTTGTGTGTTTTTGTCAGGCAGAAATTTATTTATACCCCCTTAGGGTGTAAGAGGTTAAAATGACTGAAAGTTAAATATAACACTGTTACCATTAGTTATAAAACTAAGAAAATAAAGTCTAAGGAAGTTATCATCAAAATGTTCCTTTAATGGGATAGAGCAGGAATATGGAAGAGGATTAAGGCCAGTGAAAAAAAAAAAGTTAACTGATTTTTAATTTTATTTCAGTTTAGTATGGGAAAAAAGTCAGAATTCTGACTTTTTTATTGTCAGAATTTAGTCAGAATTCTGAGAAAAAAGTCAGAATTCTGACTTTTTTCCCATGTTAAACTGAAATAAAATTTAGAAATCAGTTAACTTTTTTTTTTCAGTGGCCCTAATCCTCTTCCGTACAGGAAAGCTTCTGTCCTTAACATTTTTTCCTGCATTACTTTTACTTTTATACTTTAAGTCATTTTAAAAATGGTACTTTTACACTTTTACTGGAGTAAAAAGCCGAAGTTGATCCTCTAACTTCTACAAAAGTGTTTTTAAACAGCAGGATTTATACTGGAGGAATAAACATTAATGCTTTTCACACCTCTGCAGAAATCAGTTCATATAAAGTACACATTAAATACTACATCTGGACATAAGTTGAAAGTATTCATTTGTAAAAATCTACCTTCTGCCCAAAATTGTAATTTTGAAATCATGTTATTTAAATGTTAAAACAAATAAATAAAATGTAAATCCCGTTGTTGTCCCAAAATGGGGAAATTTACTCTCTGCATTAACCCATCCCCTTGTGCGGCGCCCGCGGAGCATTGTGGGGTTAAGGGTCTTGCTCAGGCACCCAGAGTGGAGGCTGTGGGGATCGAACCGGGTACTTGCAACCTTCTCAGAGCACCAGCGTACTGCTCTCACCACTTTGTATTAGTATTTTTTATTGTATTTATTCACTTGAAATACTGAAATTTGTAAATAACTGTTGGATTTTATTTGATTTAATGTTAAAACATTAAATCAAATAAAACGCTTTGTACCTAAATAGCCCTTTTTGCTCTTACTTATGATTACTATGTTTTACTTTAACTCTGGTACAAAGAATAGTTAAAGTAGATCTACATCTTTTGAGTAAAGTATCTAGAAATGCAACCCACATCTGATTTTAAAGATTAAAGATTAAATTATATCATGCTAAAATTTTTTATCATCCGATACATTTTGCATCAGACACTTTTTCACTGCAAGAACCAAGGAACTGCTTATAGATAACGCAATTATTTTCAGTCTAACAACTGAAATCTGATTTATACTTCTTGAATTTTTTACAACCTGTTTACTTACAATGACTGTCTTAAATGTTATTGTACATAGTTTATTCTTATTTTTTTACAAATACCTTAAAAAGTTTATTTATTAAATACAATCAGTCAACGTGTGATTTAATCTCTGAACATCACCTTTAAACACCATTGTCAGAGTGACACATGGTGGTGGCAGCATGGTGCTGAGGGGATGTCCACATCCATAATCTGCCATTTTGTTCTACTTAGTGTATCAAATAAAGGCCCGATGACAGAGTTATAAGTTCAAGGAGTTAATTCCAGAAGAGAGAGTTCAGATTTATTTTGAATTCTTTCTGCCTCAGTGGTTTCAAAAAAAGGTTGAGCAGCTCAGCCCCATCACAGCCTGATTAGCAGTTGTTATCACGGTTCAACAACATGGAATCTGAACTATTTTGTCCTTTTGGCCAACAGCCGTCATGAAAGGAGGGACGTGAAGAGGAGCAACAGCTTATTCCTCTGAGCTCATGGGGAGGGATGAATATGGATCAAAGGGCTGAACAGATGCCGGGCAGATACTGCAGGGCCAGGGCATAAACAGGATTAACCTTTCTGGGTGTTTTCCTCCGCTTAGCTCATGTCAAGCATTTAGAAACAAGATGATCTAAAGCCCCCACCCCCTGCATTTGACTGTTTTCTCAGCTTCTTTGTAAATTTTTATACAATTCAGTTTATTTCTATAGCTTCAATTCACAACATGTCATCTTTAGGCACTTTATAGTTCACCAGATCATCCAGTCAGATTGATTCAAAGTTTTCTATTGAAGGAAAACCAGTTGATTGCATCGACTCATTGACTCTTCAGCAATCCCTCACACTAAGCATGCTTGTAGCGACAGTGGAGAGGAAAAACTTCCTTTTAACTGGAAGAAACCTCCAGCAGAACCAGGCTCAGTGTGAGCGGCCATCTGCTGAGGCCCACTGGGGTTCAAGGAGACAGAAGCAGAGACACAAAAAGCAACAGGGCTGCTTTTTATAGTTGATCTACAATTGATCCAGATGATGCACAACTTTTTACAGCCAAAAACAAATCAGTTTAAAAATACCATAGGTTAGTTTTCCAGACTGTAAAGCTGTGATATTCTAATGAAACTTGAATGATTTCTTGTTTACCTCCAACTTCTCACAGAGATCTTTGTGCATTTTCTCATATTGCTTGGTCAGGTCCTGGTTTCTCTCCAGCAGCGCTTTACCCAGTTTAGCTGCTAAAACCAAGTCCTTCTCCTTCTGTCGGAAGAGCAGCAGCATGTCTGCGTGTTGCCCCGATGCAGGCGCCTCCAGCTCCGCCAGCTGCTCCTCGCCTCCCCGCTCCCCGCTGATCAAGGCCAGTTCCTCCTCCAAGGCCGTGCCGAGGCCTCCGGAGCCGGCTGGCGGCGGCTGGTGGCCCTGAAAGCCGCCGGGCTGCTGGGCGCCGGGGCCCGCGCGCGGCTCCATGCAGTCGCTGTCCAGCTCTAGTGGTGCTGAAAGCACGGCAGGCGTCTGCAGGTCCAGGCAGAAAGCGGACATCGCCGCCCGGCGGAGAGGTCAACAGATGGGAGCCGACCTCACTCTGGAAGAGCCCAGCCTGTTCCGTTTGGCCCAGGCTGACCAGACCGGACGCTAATCACCAATTTGTTCATCGTTTCCACTCAGTTCGATGCGGTATAGACTTTAGTTAGTAGACTTCCCAGTTTCCCCAAAGCGTCCGTGTCTCCTGGTTAAGCTCCCAGCAGCTGTGATGAAACACCGCCCCCCCCGCTGCAGGTCACTCACTGTCCGGTTATGGATGAACAGACGATGGACGGCGCAGACGGTGAGGGTCCCCTTCGCCTCGGGGTCCAGGATCCCCCATAATGCTGAACCTGGCAGAGCAGCACGACAAGCGCGACCCCGATGCCTCTCAATCCTTTCCTGTCCTGGCTGCGCGTCCCCGTCGCTGCGGTGACGGCAGCTGAAACCTGTTACAAACCGGCTGCTCATTGGCTGGAAATGATAGCGCCATATTTTGGTGCTCCTCACACACCTCTATGACATCCAATGACCGGGCACGTGACGAGCCAGAGGCTGCTGATAAAGTGATGCACCAAAAAACTGTAACTGTAGCATCAAATCACGTCTGATAAAGAAGGCTGGTCTAAATAATACTTCAAATAAACAGTTACAATCAGGAATTTGGGGCCCCATGAAAGACATCGATAGCACAACAATTAGACAATGTTTTCTCAAGCTTCTTGCATTATATTACTAACTTGTATAAACTTACAATCTGTTGCCATTTTGGTGGCATCTCTAATTTTTTTAACCAACCCGTCTCCTAACTTTTACTTTAACATCTATCGAAGTAGCTGCCAGCTTGGGGGTGCTGAAGCAACCCTAATTTGAATCAATACACCCCTAAAATATGAGTTGTTTTTTTTAATACTGTATGCGCTTTTTACATTAGGAAAAATAAATAAATAAATAAAAATATGACATTGTAAAAACTATACAGTATTTGGTTATTTAACCCCTTCAATTATGTCCTCGGTCATCAGAAATAATAATAAACAAAAAAAAAAAAAAAACAAACAAAAAAAAAACAAGTAAACTTGTCATGATCTGGCCTGTTTGCTCTCCCTTAATTAGTAATTCCTTTCACCTGTCGTTTTCCCCTCCCTGCCTCAATTATAATTTATTCCTCTCACCTGTTTCCTGTGGTTTATATTCAGTTCAGCCTGAGCATTCAGGGCCAGATCATTGCTTGTCTTTCTGCCAGTCTTTCTGTTCTGTTTTATTTGGTTCATATCCTGGATCCTAGCAGCCAGTGGAAAGAGGGTTTTAGTGTTTGTCTCGTCTCCTGATCATCCACTGTTCCTCCCCCGCGGAGTCCTCTGGGTTTTTGGCTCATTATGGGGGGAGGTTCAGTTTTTATCCAGTAAGCCTGGCTCCAGGGAGGAGACCAGTTTAAAGTCCTGCTTCAAGTTCCAGTTCCACGTCCTGTCTCAGCTACTCTCTTCCACTGTGCCTGCCTGTCTGCACCTGATCCTGTCTGCTCCTGTGCGTGACCACCTGGTCATGCTTCTGGTCCCAGTCGGACTCTGAACCCTCCTGGGAGCCTGTGGATGCCTGGAAGTCTGGATCCTGCCACCTGTCTCTGTTTCTGCCTGATCTGGACCCTGCCTGTTTCTGTCTGTTCCTGCCTGATCTGGCCCTGCCTGTTTCTGTCTGTTCCTGCCTGATCTGGCCCTGCCTGTTTCTGTCTGTTCCTGCCTGTTCTGGATCCCTCACCAGGATCAGCTTCCATCATGACCTCTGGGACTGCAGCACTTGGGGACACTCGTGGTCTGGACTGTTAAACCAGGTAAGTGACCAACCCAGATAATCAAATATCAGTTGATCGTGGTCACTTTCCTGTGCTTTTTCCCCTAGAGTGTCTGAGATTGGGTAGTGCCCCGCCCCCCTGCCTGCAGTTTCCCCGAGCCACAGCTCCGTTTTTGTTTTTGTTTTATTTAATAAACGTTTTAACTTTCCTACTGACTGTCTCTCCTTGAATACTGGGTCCATCTGTCCGCGTTTCATGACAAAACTAGCCTGATTGAGCTCTTTAACTAAAATGCTTTGAGGAAAACGCTGCATTCAGGTGTTTAGATTAGATTAGATTCAACTTTATTGTCATTACACAGGTACAGGTACAAGGCAACGAAATGCAGTTTAGATCTAAGCAGAAGTGCAATAGCAGCAAGTGCAGGATAAATAATGGTTCTATAAAAAACAGGACATGGGGTTCTACTGAATAAGTATAGAGATGAATACCTCTATAAACAGAATCTTACTAATATATGAATATAATATATAGATAACTAGAGTTATGAACTAAATTTACAGCTGGATATGTACCGAATATACTATACAGGTGGATATTACTATTAAAAAGGGTTTTTATAGTTATGTAAAAAGTTATATACAGGTGCTGGTCATAAAATTAGAATATCATGAAAAAGTAGATTGATTTCAGTAATTCCATTTAAAAAGTGAAACTTGTATATTATATTCATACATTACATACAAACTCATATATTTCAGATGTTTATTTTGTTTAATTTTGATGATTACAAATGACAACAAATGAAAATCTCAAATTCATCATATCAGAAAATTAGAATATTACTGAAGACCAATAAAAACAAAGGATTTATAGAAATGTTGGCCAACTGAAAAGTATGAACATGAAAAGTATGAGCATGTACAGCACTCAGTATTTAGTTGGGCCTCCTTTGGCCTGTATTACTGCAGCAATGCGGCGTGGCATGGAGTCGATCAGTCTGTGGCACTGCTCAGGTGTTATGATAGCCCAGGTTGCTCTAATAGTGGCTTTTAGCTCTTCTGAATTGTTGGGTCTGGTGTATTGCATCTTCTTCTTCACAATACCCCATAGATTTTCTATGGGGTTAAGGTCAGGAGAGTTTGCTGGCCAATTAAGAACAGGGATACCATGGTCCTTCAACCAGGTACTGGTAGCTTTGGCACTTTGTGCAGGTGCCAAGTCCTGTTGGAAAATGAAATCTGCATCTCCAAAAAGTTGGTCAGCTGCAGGAAGCATGAAGTGCTCTAAAACTTCCTGGTATGTGGCTGCGTTGACCCTGGACCTCAGAAAACACAATGGACCAACACCAGCAGATGACATGGCACCCCAAACCATCACTGACTGTGGAAACTTTACACTGGACTTCAAGCAACGTGGATGAAGTGCCTCTCTTCTTTTCCTCCAGACTCTGGGACCTTGATTTCCAAAGGAAATGCAAAATTTACTTTCATCAGAGAACATGACTTTGGACCACTCACCAGCAGTCCAGTCCTGTTTCTCTTTAGCCCAGGCAAGACGCTTCTGACGCTGTCTGTGGTTCAAGAGTGGCTTGACACAAGGAATGCGACAGCAGAAACCCATGTCTTTCATACGTCTGTGTGTGGTGGTTCTTGAAGCACTCACTCCAGCTGCAGTCCACTCTTTGTGAATCTCCCCCACATTTTTGAATGGGTTTTGTTTCACAATCCTCTCCAGGGTGCGGTTATCTCTCTTGCTTGTACACTTTTTTCGACCACATCTTTTCCTTCCCTTCGCCTCTCTATTAATGTGCTTGGACACTGAGCTCTGTGAACAGCCAGCCTCTTTAGCGATGACCTTTTGTGTCTTGCCCTCCTTGTGCAAGGTGTCGATGGTCGTCTTTTGGACAACTGTCAAGTCAGCAGTCTTCCCCATGATTGTGTAGCCTATAGAACTAGACTGAAAGACCATTTAAAGGCTTTTGCAGGTGGTTTGAGTTAATTAGCTGATTAGAGTGTGGCACCAGGGGCCATCAATTTTGAACCTTTTCACAATATTCTAATTTTCTGATATGATGAATTTGAGATTTTCATTTGTTGTCATTTGTAATCATCAAAATTAAACAAAATAAACATCTGAAATATATGAGTTTGTATGTAATGTATGAATATAATATACAAGTTTCACTTTTTAAATGGAATTACTGAAATCAATCTACTTTTTCATGATATTCTAATTTTATGACCAGCACCTGTACAGTTATGTTTCTGAAATGTTCAGTCAGATTTCTGCACCTATTGATGGTGTGTTGGTGAAATGTTCACCAGCGAGGTGCTTTAATGTGTCTGAGACTGCTTTGTTTGATTATCTTTAAAACCAAAACTCAATATCAATATTTAAATTTACAGAATCATTATTAAATCTGTATAATTTTTTTTTTGTTTCTAGTTATTTGCATGTATAATCCATTTAATGAGTACCAGTGTAAAGAGGGAGAGGTGTAGAAAGAGGAGTGAGGTGTGTGCAAAGTGAAAGGTCAGGAAAAACCTGATACGAAAAAACTAATTCAAAGGTTTCCATGAAATGAGTTGATTTAAAAGCTTTAATTGGTTGGAATATTCTTCTAAAAATTGCTGCTTTTTGCTCTGCTTGTTGGGTTTTTGGCTCACGTCTCGGATACGATGCATTAGTGAACGATGGAGTCAGTCATTAGCAAAACGCACTGAACAAGTTTCAAAAATATCTGTAGAAAACAATGAAATGAATTTTGTTCTATCAGACAGCTCTGTGGGGGCTCAGCACCACTAAACCTCTGGTCCTAGAACCGCCCATGCTCTGAAGAGTATCATTTACATTTTCAATGTCATTTTTATTGTACAATTTCTAAAAAGTAAAATAATCAGAGCAGGAAAAAGTTAAATATACAGTAACTAGATAAACTGGTGAATAAAAAACTTGGTCAATTTATTCATGCTTTATTTTACTGTTTACTGCTTAAAAATGAGGGAGAACACAAAAATTATGTATTTTACTGCTGGATTTAATTTTTCTATTTGAAATATCTAGTGGAACATATTTTCTTCTTCTTTTGGGCCCCACCTCATTCAAGGGCCTTTAGATGGTTAGATGAAGGATCCTAACAATTCAATATTTTTTTCATGGTATGTAACTTTTTATATCATAGACAATCTAAGTAAATATAAAATGTGTATTTACTAAGGGGTGCAGGTAAAGGGAGCTGGTGTAATTTGGAACAGACCGGTTGGTTTAAAACATGAATGAACTGTAATTCTATTCCTTTATTAAAATTCAATATTTTAGCCAAACCCACACCTGATTAGGAACAGACCCAAAGAAACAAGACATCATGCAAACAGAACCATAAAAGTTCCCTTAAAGAAACACATCAGATTTATTTCTAATCAAAATGAACAGCAGGTCAGAATCCAAATCAGTTCAGATGGGAAATTAAGAAGTATTTTTTAGGGCTTTGGTGCTGAAGCCATCATGATGAGATGTACTGCACAGAAGGAGAAATGATGGATGAGTGGGAACTTTCTCTGGTCTGCTAGGAATCACCCTGAGAGATTATTGACAGCTCACCGAGGAAATAAAGACAAAATCCCAGACCTAATATAGGCGGAGCGGTGTCTGCAGTTCAATGCAGTGAGGAATGCTCTGATCTTTATATTGGAGAAACCAAACAACCTTTACACAGATGCATGGCCCAACACAGCAGAGCGCCCTCCTCTGGACAAGACTCTGCGGTACATTTACACCTTATGGACAAAGGACATTCTTTGTAGGACCAGAATGTTCACATTTTGGACAAAGAAGACAGGTGGTTTGAGAGGGGCGTGAAGGAAGCCATCTATGTTAAGAAAAAACAACCTGAAAGGAAAATATTCAGAATTCAAACTTCTGAAAGTATTTTAAGTATGAAACTATTACAAACTGTTAAATTTTTTAATTCAGAGTAATTTTCACGTGAATGTATTTTACTGGAGGCATCCATGTTTGTCAAAGAACACTACTGCCACCTACTGGTTTGTGACGTCACGGTGCGGTATCGTCTGTTGATCAAGTCCCAGTGCTGTATCTGGTGTTTGTCACAACGCAGTTTCACTATAGCTCTGGTGAATTTCAATGGTGAAGTCCTCTGGAAATCTTCAACAATTGTTGTTGATTGCAGATGTGTCTAGTAGTTCCCATTGATTTAGCTTCTAAAGCGGGGAGAATGGCGCTAGGCTAACCGCACCGCGACGTCACTGCTGGAAGATGGCAGGAGGGAGGGGTTACTGTATTTGGGCAAAAATGGCCGCTCCCAGACTTGGTGACAACGGCGAAAATTCTTATTTAAATTTTTTACTGATTAACGCTAAATTCATTAAATGGACCGCAAATTATTTGTTTTTAGGGATAAATATTGATCCACTGGTTATTCCTTGCTGACGGGACTTTTCCTTTAAACAAAGGGGGTGGGCTCAGGTTTCAGATCTCAAAAACCTACATTGCAGCAATAGAGCTGATTAATTCTCCCTAATATCTCAACCCCCACCCCCATGCAGGGGACAAAACAACTCACCTGCAGCCTACAATTGCCCCTAATGACCCCCCTTTCACCCATTCAGAGGCACAGACCAGTTTCAGCTATTGCAGGCAAACAAAGAACCCAAAACAACTTCCCATTCCTAAGGGACCGACCCATTCTTCTGGTTCAAATAGAATGTGTTCTAAGCCCAAACTATATAAAGCTTCAAACTCAACGCTATTTCTGATATTTTGAATTGGAAGCTTACTGGATGTGAGGTGAAACTTCTTAAAACTTGGAAACTAAGTCCACTGGATTGTTTTTTTTTATATATTTTTTGGAAGATATGAAATACAGAACTATAAGAACATTAAAGCCTGCTGAGCTGGTTGGGCTACAGTCGATGTTTGTGATTCAGCATTAAGAAGGAAACTGATGCCGACAGAAAACTGATGACCCAAAAGAACAGGATCTGTCTCACATTTGACAATAACCTCCCTTCAACCTTTGAGAAACTAACATGATAGAAAGTGGAACATGTGAATGTCGTTATACAGCATTTTCCCAAAAACAAACAAACAAACAAAGCATCATCCTGATGATCAAACATGGTGATTGGCTTATTTGCTGCTTGTGGTGGAACAATAGACTGAGCTCTTTAGCAAAAAAAAAAAAAAAAAACCTGAAGTAGAATAGCGATATGCAGCAGGACAGTGACTCAAAGCGCACCAGCGAGTCCATCTCTGGAAAGTAAAAATAGAAAAGGTTTTTAAGGGGTTTAGTCAAAGTGTGGACCTAAATTCTACATGCAAAGAGCGAAATTCCCATGCAGGAATTTAGGAGTCAGTCTGTTAGGATTCCAGTTTGTGTGGGTTGGTTTTGGTTTCTTCTTCTCTCCTTGCACACCTGCGCCTCGTTGGGTCTTTCCCAGAGGAGTATTTGAGCAGCGGGCTGCCACTACCTCCAAGGCAGAGTGTTTGCCAGTATTGGGTACTCTAGCCAAGCTGAGATTAGCAGAGTCTAACCTTAGTCTTGTCTCTCTGAGTCTAAACTTACTTTGTCTTTGTTCTTCGGCAGGAAGCCTTCCTGTATCCCTGGATAAGCCTGGACCTTCTCCCCCCCCCCCCCCCCCCCCCCCCCCCCCCCGGAAGGATTAACTGAGTCACACTGAGCAAGGGAAAACCTCCACAACGAGCCGTTCAAATCCACTTCTGGAAAACCAAGTGAGACTCCGCGCCTTTACTCCTCTGGGTCCAACGTTAGTCTGCCTGTCCGCTCTCCAACGAGTTAATTCTTCTCTGGATTTAACCGCACAAACTGGATCCAAGGAATAACCAAGAGCCCCTCAAAACATAAGTGCCTCTCAAGAAAGATACAAGCCTGTCTTTTTTCCCACAGTCCCTGAACTGATCATTGTGATCTCCCCTATAGAGTTTCTGGTTCCGGTTCACCAGTCCGTTGAGATCCAACAGTGTTACCCAGCAGAATATCTCTCTCCATCAGTGTTTTTGCTAACCCTCAATAAACCTGTTAACTTTTACCCTTGGTCTCTGAGTGGTTCTCTGCATGTGGGTCAGATCTTTAAAGCCCATTATGACAGGGGGCAAGGTGATTTAGATCAACATAAGAATATCTAACATCTAACTATAAGTATTCAGCTATATAAATACCCATGTAAACACCCTGTGCAGTAACCCTGTACAATAATCCTACTTAAAAATAAATAAATAAATAAAAAGATGTCATATATGGACGCATTATATATACTGTATATATCCCATGCCCGTTTTTCTTCTTTGGCACATTCTTCTTCACTTTTTGAATACTTGAGCTGGTGTAAAAAATAAATTTTTACACTGTGAGATCAATAAAGTCAATCAATCAATCAATCAAAGAAATGACTAAATCTACTTTAAGTGATGCTATTATTGTTATGGTCTAATGTAAAAAATAGATTTTATGATCCAAAACATTTAAATTTGACCAAAAGCAGATTGAATCATTAATGGTGGAAACTTTTGTCAAAGTTAAGTGGA
The DNA here is from genome assembly GCF_016077235.1 of Cyprinodon tularosa. Taxonomy (NCBI): domain Eukaryota; kingdom Metazoa; phylum Chordata; class Actinopteri; order Cyprinodontiformes; family Cyprinodontidae; genus Cyprinodon; species Cyprinodon tularosa. The sequence continues at coordinate 283,805 of NW_024038597.1, read as the reverse complement.
GGTTTTTAAAGCCCAAATGTAGAGATGAGGAGGCAGAGGTGAGTTTTGTTGTTTTAATAAGGTTCCCACAGGAAACTGAAGCAAAGCCCAAAAACATAAAATTCTGAGAAACTTGAGAGCTGTACAAAGCGAAATGTTGTTGTGTATACACTCTGTGTTTACAAAATGACAATAAAAGTTGTCTAAGTCTATTAATGTATGCATACAAGTCTAGATGAATGAATAACTATTGGTTACAAAACATGCAAAGTAACAAAAAACCCTTGAGGAAAACTAATCAGGGAATTACATATTTAATACAGAAGTGTTCATTTACTAACAGCCTTTAAATGGTAGGAAAACGCTTTCTTGCATCCTCAGATTCCACCAGCTGGCTTTCTTTTTCTTTCATTTCTTCTGCTCTTCCCGCCCCTAAACCCCCCTGGTTTATAGATATTGAACCCACCTCAAGGTTATTGCTAGATCTAGACCTGCTTAAGGTAAAAATATTCACCAAAAGAAACAAAACTTTCCATTAAATTTGACCTTCTGAGTTTCTTCAGGAAGAAGAAAGTTCTGCTGGAGGTTTCTTCCTGTTAAAAGGGAGTTTTTCCTCCCCACTGTCGCTACAAGCATGCTTAGTGTGAGGTATTGTATTTGAGTCAATGAGTCGATGCAATCAACTGGTTTTCCTTAGATAGAAAACTTTGTATCAATTTGACTGTATTATCTGGTTGAACTGTAAAATGCCTTGAGATGACATGTGTTTTGAATTTGGCGCTATATAAATAAACTGAATTGAATTGAATTGAAGAAACTCACCGAAAAAAAAGAAAGATGGCAAATTCCTGGAAAAAAACTCCAGCCGGAAGAAACTTCCAACCCTGACAGAAGAAAATACATAAACTAACCAGTCTTATACTACTTATGTTGCTTTTTATTGAAAAAAAGCTAAATAAATACATTCAGTGCTGGGGAACATGAAACACAAAGCGACTGTGGACAAAACAGACCCATAATAAACAGAAGCAAAGAGCCAAGTGTTCATTAATGATATAAAAACAAACAGAGAGCACCAAGTTCATGGCAGCAATGACTGCAAACAATGTATGAATGGAGGGTTTATAGGTAGCAGAGCAGGAAGAAAGTGGAGCGATAAGCCAGGAGCTCCTGGAAACACAACCCAAAGTTCCACTGCAGGATGTTTTTATGCACCTTCTGCTGAACAGGAACCTGTTTATACTTTGTTGTGGAACATTTTGAATGTATTTTTTATTGAAAAATAAAAAGCTGCAGGAGAAGATGAAATAACGTATAAAAAAGAGGAAATATTAAAGAATGAAAAGATTCACGAGGCCCCTAAAGCTACTTTATTTGTTCTCAGATCGTTGTTTGATAACACATGGATGGATGTAGGATGAGGTTAGTATGATGGTTGGGGGGAGATGGACAGGAATGATTACAAACAAAAGCCTCTTGAGCTGATCAACCAGAGCCACAAAAGAAGTGGGTCACAGCAAGCTGGTCCACTAGAGGCCTGGGGGGTTGGGGGGGTCACACAGTGAGGCGTGGTTTTCCTTTCTGCGCATCAAAAACTCAGGACTTTGATAATGCCGCTAAGCCAGATCTATTCAGATGCCTCCATTATCATTCTTATGGTCCTGGATAAAAGGAAAACAACAACAGCAATAACCCAGATATCTGCTCAATTATTAATAATATTATTAAGTAGATACAAGCTTTATTTATTAAAAATATATAATCATACATTTCATATATGGCTATTTTTTTCCTATATTAGATGCATACAATATTTTTCAAAATAAAATCTCTGGTTTAACAAGAATTGAAGCAGAGCTGAAGCCATGGATCTTTCTGGTAAACAAGTGCGCCCTCTAGGGGGTGAAGCAGTTCTTACATCATCATTAGATTCAGCTGTCAGATTATTTTTTTTTTTAATTTCATTAATATAAAAGGACTAAATGATTATCACCTTAAACAATGTGAGAAATATTGAATGCTGAAATGTTCATTTAGCGATGATGTGATGGTGTTTGGCGGTGATAGATGATAAAAAAAAGGGCCATTGCTCTGTCAGGGATTGTTTTTTGATCTATCAAATGTTTTTTATATATTGAAATATTATCCTCCTTTTTAGTTTGAGTTTATGGGAAACACGGTGAGGAGTGTTCAGCAGCTGAATGTCGCTTATGTAACATCAGCTGTTAGTCATACTGCTCTGGTTCTGCCTTTTTTCGCAGTGAATCCAAGGTTTGACTTCATGTTATATAACAATGCTGAGCTCTTCATCCCTCTGTATTGCAGAGTATTTCTCTAGTAGGCCTGTTTTATAAAAAGCCTGAAACACATCTTAAGATATCATAGAGAGGTTAGTTCAATCCATAGCCAGTAGGGGGCAGTGTTTCTCAATTGACACCTATGCAGTGACTTTTAAAGCTTCAGGATCATATTGACACACAGATCTCTTCATTATTGCTAGTATATTTTTTATTTGTAAGTATTTATTCTTTTGCAAGAAAAAAAATATAATACCCATAAAATGCAAAAATAGACGATTTAAAGAATCCGAGACACACTCAGGGTCATAAAGTAACTCCCAGCACACCGATACGCTCTCCTCTACAGGACCAGTAGAGTCCCTTTGTAAAGAGTTTTTATTCTCCAGCTTCAGGTCAGAGTTTAGCTGAGATTGCTCTGTGAGAGGGATACAATACCTTGTTGCTAGGTAACATCAGGACTTTCTCCCTGCTTAGGCCCAGTGGTAGAAAACACTTTCAAAACACTCTCCTCCACAGTCATTTCCAGAAATCATGGACATAGAATTGGTAAGAGTTACATTAAAATAATTTTTTTCTAGTATTTTTTTTTTTTTTTGTGTGACTCATCAATGTTAAAAGTCCTTGAATATAAAAAGTATGACCAGCCTTTTTACAGCTGTATAGCCACACTGGGTCCCATAAAAAAGGTTATGCGTTTGCAGAAGCTTTAAAAAAAAAAAATGTATAGCAGAGCTGTCACAGAGATCAGTATGCAAACTGCATTATGTAATGGCATCATTTAAAAACAGTCTATTTATAGATCAGAGTCATTTTCCTTCAGCATGTTTACTGATTGATAGCTTCTCTTTGAAATCTTTGTTTTTTCCCTTTAATCTTAACATTTCTTATCTGTTATCTATGATGAACGTCCAACTCTGACCAATATGGCAACAACAAAGCATATCCTAAAGGGTTTGTAGTGACAGCTCTACATTATAAATATGATATAGCATTAATAGGTGTGATGGCTGCATGTACAACCACACAAATGGTCTGGTAATTCTTTCATTAAATCTTCTATTTTATTGTACTGGATTTCCTTTTTTTCTACTTTTATTTGGCATATGTTAACTATTTGGGTGCACACAATTAGTTGACTCATTTTGTCATTTCTTGCTTGGTTTTCTGTACACTAATATATTTTCAATTTGAGTTGCCAGTTCCTGGGAGGCTGTCATGAGTAAAGCCAGTAAAGGAAAGGAGACCCCAGCTGCAAAGTATCTCCTCATTGACATGGAGGCCTAGTTGGACTCTTCCACTTGCATTTAGAAGGGGTGTAGAAAGGGTTTAGGTTTCTGTATTTGGTTTTGTTTTCTATAGTAACACTTGGAAAATTGAATATTTAAGTCCTCTTCTTCATAGGTTGCTAATTAAGTATGATGTTGATTAGTTTTGTCTTTTGTTGTAGTTTTGTTTAGGAAAATGTATTTTATGTTTCCCTCTTGTTTCAAAATGGTCTGATCAACCAGTATATATATATGTTTCCCCTGTGTGTCAGTTAGGTAGGTCTTTTCCTGTGTCAGGGTTGGATTATGCAGATTTTTGTCATTTGTTTTCCTTGATGGGCCCAGTCTTGTTTGAACTTTATTTTTTGCAAAATAAATTTGTTACCATTTTTTTTCATCAAGACTTCCCTGTGCTTCTCTGATTTTTTGGCTCGGTCCCTCACAATAGGTTTCTTATATTGTTTAATGGAGAGAAAAAAAGCTGATATAGCCTAATCCATAAATATTTATCAAACAAAAACAAAAGTCAACACCATTACATAATCTATATTTAAAAACATTTTTTCTACAAAAGTTCTGAGGGGATGTAGCAAACAGAATTGGCTTTTTAAAGGCTTTCGATAATTTGATAAATCATCAGTAATAGTTACCACTTCTGTAACACAATGCTAAGGAGGACGGACATTTGCAAGACCGTAGAGAAACAATTATACTTGCGAATGGTTATAATCAGTCATCGTCTCTATTATTTCCAAGAGGGAATTAGTTGTGCAACAAAAAAGGAATATAAAAGGACAGCCGTCCATTCCATGATACATTCAACATCTGAAAGTGTACAGAGTTTTTAAAGATTGTTTTGGAACAGATGCAGGAGTGGATTAAAGAAATCTGGGACCCTAGGCAAAGACAGACAGGGGGCCCTCTGAACTGAGAAGAAAACTCATAAAAAAAAGATAGAGAAATATTAATAGAATAGACATCCATTATTTATTCTAGGTGTTGTCCCTCTCTTGTTTTGTACTCAACTGACTTTTCATGCTGTCTCTAAAGGAATGAAAGCACTAAGCTCACTTAGCTGATTGCTCCTTCCTTAGACAAGCTATGATCTGCTTATCTGTTCTCCATTTTTCATTTGGATGAAATAATAGCTGCATGAAAAATGACAGGAGACAAGATAGAGGAGACCAGGAGGCGGGGTTGAGACACACTCAATGTTAGAAGCGTTCTGATGGGATTTTAGTAAAAGTATTTTTTATCAAAAACATAATTAATGTGCACGAATAAGGAGTAGCTGTATTAAGTTTTATGGGCCCCCAGGAATTTTGGACCTGAGGCAACTGCCTATTATTGCCTAACGGTAAATCCAGATGATTACCTTTTTTATAAGGGTGCCAAGCCTACTTCCGAAATACTATTTCTTCACTCTACAGTGAGATAATTCACAACTTCTAAGACAGCTGCCAGTCTTCCCAGGAGTGAACCGCACAACAAAGTCAATCCCAACGGTCCAGGAGTTCCACATCAGACCCTACAGGCTGTAGTTAATGTGAAGAATAATGAGAGCACAGGAAATAAAGACTGAAGACTGAAACAAGTTTGCCTTGTTTGGAAGGGATGCTGTCTCCTTTTTCTCTGAAGTGGTGTAACTTTGGTTCAAAAATCCTGGATTTGAGTGAAGCACAGAACTGGAACAGTAATTCTGTGTGGAAAACAGTAAAGTGGATACATTTGATTGAATTAGTTGGTTGTATTATATGAGAAACAATACACACATGCACACTCTTGTCTTGCTATATGTAGTGAGGGCTATGAATCATGGTTCTCTCCTTTTGGGACTTTGAGTTTTCAGTTTTCACAGTCTAAGTAATTGTCTTTTGTTAATCTTTGGTTTATTTTCCATTTTGTGTTATATTTAAACCAGTCTTTAGTTACTCTCTGTGGCCCCCCTGTGCCCGCTCCTTCCCCCTAGCTCCCCTCTAGTCACTTCCATCCACACCTGCTCCATATCACCTGATTAGGGCTGGGTATCGATTCAGATTTTCCAAATTGATTCGATTCGATTCACAATTATTGTTTCGTTTCCTTGATATGGAAGACATTCTCAGAACCAATGCTGCAAATAGTAGAAACTTCTAGCTCAAACTTGGAGCATTACTAAAAAATTTACATATTTACATTAGGAATTAAACCCAATGCAGTTACATTAATCATGTATGTTTTATTTAACATGACCTGACCAAATCAACTCAAACCACACAGAAGGCTGTGTAAATAAAATGGCAACAAACACACTGAATAGTGCGTACATGTTTGGGATTATTACCTCACTAAACTGTTTGCGTGAGGGTATAACGTAGCGTGGCTCCAGTGTCCTCATAAGGCCACGGGAACCTTCATTTTAAACCGCGCAGTATGGTTGTAAGTCTTTGCAGATGTATGTAGCAATAGCCTTAGTTATTTTCTGGGCACGCGGGGAGTTTGCTGGTAACTTCATATCAAATGCCTTCTCGAGCTGCATTTGCCTCGGGGCTGAATCAGATTGTGTTTGTGCTGAGTGGTGTCTCGTTAAATGGTTTCGAAGATTAGTTGTGTTTCCACATTACCTCACTTCTGCGTAGCAAATCTTGCAAACCGTTTTGCTCTTATCCAGTTCACTGCTGTCATCTTGTTTTTTAAATCCAAAATATTTCAGATTTCAGAGCTTCGGCCATATTGTTTCGGTGTGCTCCTCTCGCGCAGTGACGAGATCTCGCGGGACGCGAGAAGTCATGAATGTATGGAAAGACGTATTATAATGGATCGATTTATGGTTTTTATGAATCGATATCGCGCTATTGAAAGGGAAATTGATTAAAATCGATTAAATCGATTTTTTAACCCAGCCCTACACCTGATTACCCCAGCCTTTGTTCTGTCTCCATTATATAATCTCCCTGTGCAGTTCTTCAGTGCTGGTTTCTTGTCTTTAGTTGCTCCCTCGTCTCTTGCTTTCTGTGTGAGTTTCCCTGATGTTTCAAGTTTTTTTGGTTCCCAGTATTTTTGTGTTTTAATTTCTTGCCTCAGTTTGCATTAAATCTACAAAAACTCATCACTGCCTTACTGATCTCTACCTGTGAATCCTAAAGCAACCTCACCCTCCTTGTTGACAGCTATGTGTTGACTCACACTGACTTTGACCATTGATTTTCAGTCATTTTCAATCCTTTTTAAGCCCTAACCAAAAAGTAACCCTAAACCTACCCATTACCAGTGCACACCTCACCCTAACCCTACCGCGACCTTAGTTCTAAACCTAACTGTTGGCAAAATAGCTTGGTAGGACCAGCCAAAATGTTTTCACTTTGTAAAAACGTCTTCACTCCAAAGGTTAAAAACTGAAACTGGTCCTCACTTTTATTCTAATACAGGAGAAAACACATATACCCTGTTTACACTAGCCTTTTGAAACAGTGCCGAGAACGGTAACCAATAGTGACCTTTGAGTGTAAATGGTATATAACTGAACTGGACTGTGCAAAACACAACCGAACCGCTAAATCTAGTACTGGCTCAACAGTAAGGCTCAGCATGGTTCATCTATGGCTCGGTTCTCTAATAACAAAGAGTGTACGAGCAGATCACTTCATCTCCTATCCGTGGGTTTTCCAGTGTATCAGGCTTTGAAATTCACAGACCTCTTCACCTGTAAACCACACAAACTTCTTCTCAGCCTATAAACAATAACTTGCATAAAAAACAGCGTTGTGTGACCAGGGATGATGCTGAAACCGAGAAGGATGACTTATTCACCTGACATTCCGCCAGAGATGGCAAAAGTACTCACTTTCCGTACTTGAGTAAAAGTACAGATACTTGTGTTAAAAAATAGTCGGGTAAAAGTGGGAGTACTGATTAAACTTCTTTACTCAAGTAAAAGTAACAAAGTACAGGCTTGTAAATTTACTTAAAGTATAAAAGTAAAAGTAGAAACCACTTTTTTCATGCCGTTGCCTACATTTTAAATGGATGTCTGCCAATAGGACTAGATCTCCGTTGTGTTCATTTTCAATCATCTCGTCGTCCATGCTACTATGCTAACGCCACCGCCACCAAGCTGCAATGATTTGCCGCCAATGAATACCGCCGAATCTGTCGATTCATCTTGTAGTGGTGCGTCAAATGCAATGTAGATTCCCATCCAATTAGATTGAATTTGGTATTGATGACGTGAAAAATAATAACGGTAACTCCATTGAAATGATTCAAAACTAAAGTAACAAGACAATTTTTTAAAATGTAAGGAGTAGAAAGTACAGATATTTGTGTAAAAATGTGAGGAGTAGAAGTAAAAAGTCGCCATAAAAATAAGTAGTAAAGTAAAGTAAAAATATCAGAAAAATCTACTTGAGTACAGTAACGAAGTATTTGTACTTCGTTACTTCCCATCTCTGCATTCCGCAAACGACAAAATATTACTGATATAAACAAAATTAAGTTCCTGAACAGAAACATCAGTGAGGCCGCTGAAAAAGCCTCAAGGTGGCTGTGGATCAAGAGGGGAGACGCATGGAGTAGCGCGCTGCTTGAACACAAACTGGGGCCGGATCAACCCCGGTTGGGTCGCCCAGACGAGGGTGTCTGAAGATCAAAGACCCGAAACACCCTATGACCCTGGGTCCTTCACTGACGATGTGTTCAAGCTGCACCGGCTAGGTGTTTCAAAATCTATTATAACTGGCCGAGCCAGTGACTTCCAGGAAAGGCTGGATGACAACCGTGAAAGCATGGTGACGACTGGAGAGACAGTGGACAGCGCGGAGAGACGGCAATCGGTGCAGTAAAGGTTAGCACCCTGAGCTGCAGCTCCTGTGAGGGAGCAGCCACACTTTGCTACAGAAAGTCTTACAGGAAAATACCCTCAGGGGTGCCCGAGAGGGGGGGAGGATGAGCACCCCAAACGGACGGATTACCCGGTAACAGACATAGGCAATGGATTTTCGACAACGACAGCAACCTGCTTTTGCGGTAAGGTCTGTAAGAACCTTAGGGGCCTGAGGATCCACCAGGCAAAGATGGGCTGCATAAGGAGGAAGCAAGCAGAGCAACGCCAGTGCCAAGCACTGACCCTGGTGAGACGGAGGAGGAGCAGGAACCGGAGGCACCCCACAGTTTCCAGAACCTCCATGCTCGACATGCTACACCTAGCAAACCATCAGAACAGCGTCGGGTTTTATGGCCGGCTGCAAACAAGGAGGCTCAGTGGCGGCAGTTTGATGAGGATGTTGATGCTACTCTAAATGCATCTTGCAGAGGAGAAGTTGATCAGAGACTCCAGTTGATGAGCACACTAATCATCAGCATCGGAGCAGAGAGATTTGGCATAAAATTACCAAAGGCTCAGTACTTTGCTAGGCCAAACCGGCGTGAGACCAAGATCTCCCAGCTCAGGAAAGAGCTCAAAGCCCTGAATAGCCAGTATAAGAAGGCGGGTTGCTAACAGGTTATCTGAGTATCTCCTGAGAAATTCCTACATTGACACCTCTGTGCAGAAGGGCGGAGTTCAAGGCATGCCGGGCTGTCTGGAACATACAGGAGTGATCACCCAGCTGATACGGGAGGCGAGAGAAAACCGAGGAGATCTTGCAGTCCTTTGGCTTGACTTGGCAAATGCCTACGGATCTATTCCACACAAGCTTGTGTCAAAAGCTCTGACAACATACCACGTTCCTGAGAAGATCACTGAACTCATATGGGACTACTACAGTGGTTTCAGTTTGAGATTCACCACTGGAACAACAACATCTGCATGGCACCGCCTAGAGAAGGGCATTATCACTGGTTGCACCATGTCAGTGGTGTTGTTTGCCCTATCTATGAACATGCTGGTCAAGGCTGCAGAAGTGGAATGTAGGGGCCCCTTGTCCAGATCTGGCATTCGCCAACCAACAATTAGGGCCTACATGGATGACCTGACTGTCACATCAACATCAGGGACTGGATGCCGGTGGCTCCTCCGTGGTCTGGAAAGGATCATGGCATGGGCAAGGATGATATTTAAGCCAGCCAAGTCCAGATGCCTTGTCCTGAGGAAGGGGAAAGTGGAGGACAAATACTGCTTCTGCGTGGATGGAGTCCCAATTCCGACAGTGTCAGAGAAGCCTGTGAAGAGCTTGGGGAAGATCTTCGATAGCACTCTGAAGGACAAAGCAGCAGTGGAGGCAGCCCAGCTAAAGCTAAAGGCATGGCTTCCAGTAACCATGGTGGAGGGCTTTGAACGCAATGTCAGCCAATACCTACGCAGATGGCTGGGTCTGCCAAAGAGTCTCAGCAGCATTGCCCTCTATGGGCACTCCAACAAGCTGCAGCTTCCTTTGACTGGCGTGACGGAGGAGTTTAAATTCACCAGAGCCAGGGAGGTGTTGCTTTACAGAGACTCTGCTGACACCAGAGTCTCTTCTGCCGGCATCACAGTCAGAACTGGGAGGAAATGGCGAGCACAACAGGCAGTCAACCAAGCAGAAGCAAGACTGAGACATAGTGTCATAGTTGGCTCTGTGGCGGTGGGACGAGCCGGTCTAGGTAGCCTTACAAAGCTGCGCTATGACCAAGCCCGAGGACAAGTGCGTCGACAGATGATACAGGGAGAGATTCGTGCAGAGGTGGAGGAGGAACGCCAAAGTAGGATGGTGGCAATGCGCCAGCAAGGAGCCTGGACCAATTGGAACCATGCTTGCGCCCGGAAGATCACCTGGACAGAACTATGGAAGTATGAACCAGCAAGACTTAAGTTCCTGATCCAGTCAGTGTATGATGTCCTTCCAAGTCCATCTAACCTTTATACCTGGGGCCTTGCAGAAGCACCAACATGCCCACTGTGCCCGGCTCATGGTTCCCTGGAGCACATCCTGAGCTGCTGCCCTAAAGCACTGGGAGAGGGAAGGTACACGTGGCGCCATAACCAGGTGTTGAAGGCAGTAGCAGACACCATCTGCACTGGAATCCTGGAGTCAAAGCACCAGTCCCCTTTGAGGCACAATACCTTCTTTGTCAGGGCAGGGGAGAAACCTGAGAGAGCAGGTAGGGGCACATCTGGACTGCTAGCCGTGGCTCGGGATTGGCAGTTGCATGTGGACATTGGAAGGCAGCTAAAGTTCCCAGAGCACATTGTAAGGACGTTACTGAGACCAGATCTGGTCTTAACATCTGACTCAACGAAGCAAGTTGGGTTACTGGAGCTTACAGTCCCCTGGGAAGACAGGATGGAGGAGGCTCATGAAAGGAAGAGGGCGAAGTATCTTGAGCTGATTGAGGCATGCAGATGCCGTGGATGGATGGCCCGCTGTGAGCCAATAGAAGTGGGCTGCAGAGGCTTCCTAAGTCAGACTGTGCATCGGGCATTCAGGCTCCTTGGCATCAGAGGGTTGCTTGAGAGAAGAGCCACCAGAAACATCAGGGAGGCCGCTGAGAAAGCCTCAAGGTGGCTGTGGATCAAGAGGGGAGACGCATGGAGTAGCGCGCTACTTGAACACAAACTGGGGCCTGATCAACCCCGGTTGGGTTGCCCAGACGAGGGTGTCTGAAGATCAAAGACCCGAAACACCCTATGACCCTGGGTCCTTCACTGACGATGTGTTCAAGCTGCACCGGCTAGGTGTTTCAAAATCTAATCTGGGTGCCGCCATTTTTGTTTGTGTAATTCCTGAGCTGTAGTACCGTGGACCACCGATAGGAGTCGAGGAACAATGCTAGGGTGACATGTAAATGGTCTTCAGAACCAAGCTCGGAATAGTTAACTGATCCAAGCTCGGTCCAAGCTCAAGACAATCCAAGCAGATCATCCAGTCAGATTAACTCTTCAAAGTTTTCTATCTAAGAAAAACTAGCTAATTCCATTCTGTGTCGTGGCTCTATGTAATCCCTCACACTGAGCATGCATGAAGGTACAGTGGAGAGGAAAAACTCATGTTTAACATAGGAAACCTCCAGTAGAGCCAGAACCAGGCTCAACCTGGGGTTTGAGGAGATAGAAACAGACATACAACAGGAACATAGAAGCATGTTAGAAAAAGTGAAAATAAACTCTAAAAATGGCTCTGTCTAGGAAAGAAACAGTTAAACAGACAAGCTCTGAGCTAGTTTTCATGTCCAAAGAGATGAAAGACAACACATCCAGTTAGGGTTAGCATAACAAATAGCGCAGAATTGGAGAACAGAGACAGAATGAAGCAGAATCATGAACGTGGTCCCTATATCCTTCAGTAGTCGGCTATAGCAGCATAACCATAATGTTTTTATGGGTTTAATAAATTTGGCAACAGTATTAAAAATAAATCTAGGATTATTCTCTTTCTTTGCCATTATTGTAGAAATATATAAAGTGTTCTTTCTTTTTGTTTTTTACAGAGGGTCATTTTATTCAGCAGTAGACTGTTTTACCAGATTAGAGAGAGAACAATTTTATTTCCAGTTTCCTAGCATTATGGGGAGTGGTGGTTAGGGCATAGAGCTTGGAATTCTTGGGTTGTGAGTTTGAAACCCACTCCCACAGACTGCCACTCTGGGTCCTTGAGCAGAGACCCTTTACCCCACACTGCTCCTGGGGTGTGAATATGGCAGTCCACTGCTCTCCAAGGGGATGGGTTAAATGCAGAGAGTGAATTTTGTTGCGCTGCACTTGTGACAGTGTAATGACAATAAAATGCTGGAAATCAAAAAAATAATTGAAAAATGCTTGAAGGTATGAAGTTTTGAGTAAGGACTAAGGAGACTAAGGAGTCAGCCTCCAATTAATAAATTCCTTTATTTTTCCGGAAGGGCTATGTTGTCTAAAACAATGTGCAGGAAAGAAGTAGCCCCATCAATGAAGTCATCAATTTGTAAAGGGGAATAAATGAAATGGTTACCCTGTGTGGCATTGTTCAGTGATACAATTATACATTTATTTAAAATGTATTATTGGATTATGTGGTAGTGATCTGCTAAAGTCAAACCTGCTTTCTGCGGAGGAGAACTTTGTTAAATTAATCTTGAAGGTTACTAAAAAGTGGACAGTTAGTTTGCAGTTGGGAGGGAATACTGTTATTTCTTCACAGTCAATGCCATATGTCAGAGCAAGGTCCAAAGTATGAAGATGATAATGTGTGGGACTACTCACATTTTGAACAAAGCCAATCGAGTGTAAGGTAGCATTAAAGTCTGCATTTAAGCTACCACCTTCAATGTTGGCATGGATGTCCAAATCCCCCTTCATTACCAAATCAGATAGGAACTCTGAAAACTGACCTGAAAATACAGAGTAAAGTCCTGGTGGATGATACAAAGTTAAAAACAGAAGAGGTTTTGTCACTTTACAATTTGGATGAGGTTTACATATTTAAAAGAGTTGTAAGTATTAACTGACTTTGGACTAATCAGTAAGTCAGGCTGAAAGATTGTTCCTCCTCCTCGTCCAGGGCATAAGAAAATGTAAGTTGGTGGAGGGAGTTGCCTTATTTGCTAACAAAATCCTTTTGCTGCAGCCAAGTTTCTGTGAGATAATATTAATCAATTTATCACAAATCAAGTCATTAACCAACAAACTCTTTGAAGAGAGTTTATGTTGAATAAACCACATTTGTTTCTGTGGACTCTGGGTAAGACACTGGATAGAGTAATGGGTGGGCAACAGTAGAGAAGCTGCAGAGATGTGTGTTAACCTGTCACTCTGCTTTCTGATCTGCACCCAGGGGAGTGTTAAGGAGTTGGCTACGTTCAGGAGTATACTCAGGTTAGGTGTAGGGTTAATACCCCGGTTTGGGTAAATATCAGAGTTAGGGTAAATATCAGGGATAGGGTAAATGTCAGGGTTAGGCAATGTCAGGGTTAGGGCAAATGTCAGGGTTAGGCAATGTCAGGGTTAGGGTAAATATCAGGGTTAGGGTAAATGTCAGGGTTAGGGTAAATATCAGGGTTAGGGCAAATGTCAGGGTTAGGCAATGTCAGGGTTAGGGCAAATGTCAGGGTTAGGCAATGTCAGGGTTAGGGCAAATGTCAGGGTTAGGCAATGTCAGGGTTAGGGCAAATGTCAGGGTTAGGCAATGTCAGTGTTAGGGTAAATATCAGGGTTAGGGCAAATGTCAGGGTTAGGCAATGTAAGGGTTAGGGCAAATGTCAGGGTTAGGCAATGTCAGGGTTAGGGTAAATGTCAGGGTTAGGCAATGACAGAGTTAGGGTAAATGTCAGGGTTAGGCAATGTCAGGGTTAGGGGAAATGTCAAGGTTAGGCAATGTCAGGGTTAGGCAATGTCAGGGTTAGGGCAAATGTCAGGGTTATGGTAAATGTCAGGGTTAGGCAATGACAGGGTTAGGGTAAATGTCAGGGTTAGGCAATGTCAGGGTTAGGGGAAATGTCAGGGTTAGGCAATGTCAGGGTTAGGCAATGTCAGGGTTAGGCAATGTAAGGGTTAGGGGAAATGTCAGGGTTAGGCAATGTCAGGGTTAGGCAATGTCAGGGTTAGGGTAAATGTCAGGGTTAGGCAATGTCAGGGTTAGGGGAAATGTCAAGGTTAGGCAATGTCAGGGTTAGGCAATGTCAGGGTTAGGGCAAATGTCAGGGTTATGGTAAATGTCAGGGTTAGGCAATGACAGGGTTAGGGTAAATATCAGGGTTAGGCAATGTCAGGGTTAGGGGAAATGTCAGGGTTAGGCAATGTCAGGGTTAGGCAATGTCAGGGTTAGGCAATGTAAGGGTTAGGGGAAATGTCAGGGTTAGGCAATGTCAGGGTTAGGCAATGTCAGGGTTAGGGTAAATGTCAGGGTTAGGCAATGTCAGGGTTAGGCAATGTCAGGGTTAGGGGAAATGTCAGGGTTAGGCAATGTCAGGGTTAGGCAATGTCAGGGTTAGTGTAAATGTCAGGTTTAGGCAATGTCAGGGTTAGGCAATGTCAGGGTTAGGGGAAATGTCAGGGTTAGGCAATGTCAGGGTTAGGCAATGACAGGGTTAGGGTAATTGTCAGGGTTAGGCAATGTCAGGGTTAGGCAATGTCAGGGTTAGGGTAAATGTCAGGGTTAGGCAATGTCAGGTTTAGGGTAAATGTCAGGGTTAGGCAATGTCAGGGTTAGGCAATGTAAGGGTTAGGGGAAATGTCAGGGTTAGGCAATGTCAGGGTTAGAGGAAATGTCAGGGTTAGGCAATGACAGGGTTAGGGTAAATGTCAGGGTTAGGCAATGTCAGGGTTAGGCAATGTCAGGGTTAGGGGAAATGTCAGGGTTAGGCAATGTCAGGGTTAGTGTAAATGTCAGGTTTAGGCAATGTCAGGGTTAGGCAATGTCAGGGTTAGGGGAAATGTCAGGGTTAGGCAATGACAGGGTTAGGGTAAATGTCAGGGTTAGGCAATGTCAGGGTTAGGCAATGTCAGGGTTAGGGGAAATGTCAGGGTTAGGCAATGTCAGGGTTAGGCAATGTCAGGGTTAGTGTAAATGTCAGGTTTAGGCAATGTCAGGGTTAGGCAATGTCAGGGTTAGGGGAAATGTCAGGGTTAGGCAATGTCAGGGTTAGGGTAAATGTCAGGGTTAGGCAATGTCAGGGTTAGGCAATGTCAGGGTTAGGGTAAATGTCAGGTTTAGGCAATGTCAGGGTTAGGCAATGTCAGGGTTAGGGGAAATGTCAGGGTTAGGCAATGTCAGGGTTAGGGTAAATGTCAGGGTTAGGCAATGTCAGGGTTAGGCAATGTCAGGGTTAGGGTAAATGTCAGGGTTAGGCAATGACAGGGTTAGGGTAAATGTCAGGGTTAGGCAATGTCAGGGTTAGGGGAAATGTCAAGGTCAGGCAATGTCAGGGTTAGGCAATGTCAGGGTTAGGGCAAATGTCAGGGTTATGGTAAATGTCAGGGTTAGGCAATGACAGGGTTAGGGTAAATGTCAGGGTTAGGCAATGTCAGGGTTAGGGGAAATGTCAGGGTTAGGCAATGACAGGGTTAGGGTAAATGTCAGGGTTAGGCAATGTCAGAGTTAGGCAATGTCAGGGTTAGGGGAAATGTCAGGGTTAGGCAATGTCAGGGTTAGGCAATGTCAGGGTTAGTGTAAATGTCAGGTTTAGGCAATGTCAGGGTTGGGCAATGTCAGGGTTAGGGGAAATGTCAGGGTTAGGCAATGACAGGGTTAGGGTAAATGTCAGGGTTAGGCAATGTCAGGGTTAGGCAATGTCAGGGTTAGGGGAAATGTCAGGGTTAGGCAATGTCAGGGTTAGGCAATGTCAGGGTTAGTGTAAATGTCAGGTTTAGGCAATGTCAGGGTTAGGGGAAATGTCAGGGTTAGGCAATGTCAGGGTTAGGGTAAATGTCAGGGTTAGGCAATGTCAGGGTTAGGCAAAGTCAGGGTTAGGGTAAATGTCAGGTTTAGGCAATGTCAGGGTTAGGCAATGTCAGGGTTAGGGGAAATGTCAGGGTTAGGCAATGTCAGGGTTAGGGTAAATGTCAGGGTTAGGCAATGTCAGGGTTAGGGTAAATGTCAGGGTTAGGCAATGACAGGGTTAGGGTAAATGTCAGGGTTAGGCAATGTCAGGGTTAGGGGAAATGTCAAGGTTAGGCAATGTCAGGGTTAGGCAATGTCAGGGTTAGGGCAAATGTCAGGGTTATGGTAAATGTCAGGGTTAGGCAATGACAGGGTTAGGGTAAATGTCAGGGTTAGGCAATGTCAGGGTTAGGGGAAATGTCAGGGTTAGGCAATGACAGGGTTAGGGTAAATGTCAGGGTTAGGCAATGTCAGAGTTAGGCAATGTCAGGGTTAGGGGAAATGTCAGGGTTAGGCAATGTCAGGGTTAGGCAATGTCAGGGTTAGTGTAAATGTCAGGTTTAGGCAATGTCAGGGTTAGGCAATGTCAGGGTTAGGGGAAATGTCAGGGTTAGGCAATGTCAGGGTTAGGGTAAATGTCAGGGTTAGGCAATGTCAGGGTTAGGCAATGTCAGGGTTAGGGTAAATGTCAGGTTTAGGCAATGTCAGGTTTAGGCAATGTCAGGGTTAGGGGAAATGTCAGGGTTAGGCAATGTCAGGGTTAGGGTAAATGTCAGGGTTAGGCAATGTCAGGGTTAGGCAATGTCAGGGTTAGGGTAAATGTCAGGGTTAGGCAATGACAGGGTTAGGGTAAATGTCAGGGTTAGGCAATGTCAGGGTTAGGGGAAATGTCAAGGTTAGGCAATGTCAGGATTAGGCAATGTCAGGGTTAGGGCAAATGTCAGGGTTAGGCAATGACAGGGTTAGGGTAAATGTCAGGGTTAGGCAATGTCAGGGTTAGGGGAAATGTCAGGGTTAGGCAATGACAGGGTTAGGGTAAATGTCAGGGTTAGGCAATGTCAGAGTTAGGCAATGTCAGGGTTAGGGGAAATGTCAGGGTTAGGCAATGTCAGGGTTAGTGTAAATGTCAGGTTTAGGCAATGTCAGGGTTAGGCAATGTCAGGGTTAGGGGAAATGTCAGGGTTAGGCAATGTCAGGGTTAGGGTACATGTCAGGGTTAGGCAATGTCAGGGTTAGGCAATGTCAGGGTTAGGGTAAATGTCAGGTTTAGGCAATGTCAGGTTTAGGCAATGTCAGGGTTAGGGGAAATGTCAGGGTTAGGTAATGTCAGGGTTAGGGGAAATGTCAGGGCTAGGCAATGTCAGGGTTAGGGGATATGTCAGGGTTAAGGTTAGGAATAAAGACAGCAACTGAAAAGAATGGCAGCTAATATAGGGTCCTAATATGAGTAGAACTTCAAACTCATCTGTCTTTGGTCACTTGGGGTCTATTAACATGAAGACTGTGTCTCATGGTATGTTTCAGACAACAGGTAACCTTTTTGGCGATGACAGAGCAAGCAGTCTTTTTCAGCTGTAATTATTTTATTCCATAAATCCTTAATGGGAGGGGACTCATCAGCTTTATGCTACATTTTGCGTATATTAATCCAGAGGCATAGATAATTGGACCATGAAACCATGATAATGACCCTGGGAAAAGACAAAAATGTTAAACCAACAGCTTGATGAAAACAAACATTAAAAGGAGCAGAGCCTCTGGCAATATGTGGAAATCACACCAGTGTTTGTCACGCACAGCCAATCAGACTCCAATTAGCCATCTTCGCTGCACTAGACAAAGGTTGTTGTTTTTTTACTTACTCTTGTGATGAATCTGATGGAGTTTAAGTTGCACCCAAGGTAATTTATAAATGCATTAAATCACGTTGGGCCCGGGATTAGCCAGCTGCTAGGTCCGGATCCGGACCGTGTTCCACTAATCCGTGACCTCTGTTATACAAGTAGACACAGTTATTCAGAAAATATGAACATTTGCACAATAAGATAGCACCATTAAGGCCAAGTCTATCTGCAAAATAGTTGATTAGGCATTAATATACTTTAAATGTACTGTATTGTACATTTTCTTCTTGAGGCGGACAGCTGTCCCTTCAAAATAAAAGACAACCTAATGCACTGATTGGAAAGAAAATAAAAGAGGAAAGAGGAACAGGAAAGAGGGGAGGGGTGGGTAGTTAGTTGTAACATCTACTCAGTTACAGTTACTTTAGTATTTTTTTCACAAAATCATACATTTGAGAGTAGTTTGCTGCACTATATCGTTTATTTTAACTTGAGTAATATCTTTATCAAATATTGCCACTTGTACTTGATTGGCTTCTTCATCCATTGTGAGTAACTTCACTGAATAACAAACAATAACACAATTAATGTTTTTTTTGTTTTTTTGTATACAAGCTGACTTAAAACTACCCAAACATGTAAAGTTCTAATACTCAGTAAGAAGTAAATAATGAAGGAACTGGTTTCATTGATTTCATATGTTTTATGTCAAAAGAAAAGCGGTTTAGAAATAATAATTATTTATTTGGCCTGGAATAGATTTTTTTAAATTACTTTATTTGTTTGTTTTACTTATTTTATAATAGCTCTCAAAATGCCAGAATTAGCATCTAACTTTACATTTTGATTCGTCGTTAATCTATCATTTAAAATATTCAATTCAATTCAGTTCATTTCTATAGCACCAATACACAACACATGTCATCTCAAGGCACTTTAAAGTTCACCGGTCAGATTAATTTAAAGTTTTCCATCTAGGGAAAACCAGCTGACTGCATCGACTCATTAGCAATCCCTCACACTAAGCATGCTTGTAGCGACAGTGGAGAGGAAAAACTCCCTTTGAACAGGAAGAAACCTCCAGCAAAACCAGGCTCAGTGTGAGCGGCCATCTGCTGAGGCCCACTGGGGTTCAAGGAGACAGAAGCAGACATAGAAAAAGAAGCATAGATACAAAAGGCAACAGTCCAGGAAACACACAGCCAGGCAGACGAGCTCCCAGCCAGCTCCCATGTCTGAGAATGAAAGCTAGCACTTCCAGTTAGTCACAGTCAGAGAAACAGGACTACACTGAAAAACAGGCTGATCTCCAACATCTAGAAACAAAGGTGTTGATGGCAGCAGCACAGCTGATATTTCTCTCCAAGATGGAGTCCAGGAACAGACGAGATATATAATATCAGATGCTATGATCAGTTACTCAGTAAGCCTGCATAATAGCTTTTTTATCAAATACTTTTTAACTCTTACTTAAATAAGAATATGATAAAGAAGTGTTTCCTTTACTTGGGTAAAATTTTTGGGAACTGTATCATCCTTTGGTCTGATATTAGTTCGTAATCTTAAATATGCCCTTTTTAGCTAAACTGGGAAATTATCATAAACAACAGAAATGAAAAGGTGAAAATATGAGACTGGTTGTAATTAATCTCTGAACTGACTTAAAAAATGTTTTTTTTTATCATTATGTGACTATGTTAACCAATAGCAGCTAGAGTAGTCATGATACTAAAATGTAAATTCAGTTTATTTGATTAATTCAGTTTATTTAACAGGTTTCTTCCTGTTAAAAGACATATTTTCCTCTCGACTCTCGTTACAAGCATGGTTACTATGAGGGATTGCCTTCCAGTCAATGCGTCAATGCAATCAACTGGTTTTCCTTAGATAGAAAACTTAATCAATTATACTGGATGATCTGGGGAACTGTAGAAATAAACTGAATTGAAATTGAATTTATTCATATGGTGCCAAATCACAACACATGTCATCTGAAGGCACTTTATAGAGATAATTTAACCAGATCATCCAGTCAGATTGCTTCAAAGTTTTCTATGTAAGGAAAGCCAGCTGAGCAGGTACATTACAGAGCATCTGACATACTGTGCTTCTTTCTGTTCGTCCAGAAAGCAATAAAATCCTCTATTAGAAGACTTTGAATGAAGTGAAATAAGAGTTTATTTTCTTTGTCAAGCTACATATGATCAGTGGAAGCTGTGACATTTAAAGACAGCAGGAGAGGCGGAGGGGGTGGGTGTAAGGGTGACAAACATGAGCCCTTTCAGTAAACAGTCAATGTTTTGCTGCATTACTCTACAATGCAACTTCTCTCCATTCCTCCTCGCCCTCCCTCATTTCTCTCTGTGAGCAGGAATCTGCGCTCACTCTCACCGCCTCGCAGTCGTCTAAACTGCCACAGTGCATCTCTCTCCTCTATCAGCTTTACTTTCTCCCCAGTGAGGATGACATCCCCGGATTTGATGAACCAGCAAAGCTCTCATTCTGGCAGGAGGCTTCCGAGGGAGACCCCACATGAACGGGCTTATGGGACGTGCGGGAGCTGTGCCTAAGGAGCTTCATAGAAAACCTGTCAGCTCCAGAAGACACTGGGTAAGTGCATCACTGCTGTCCAGATCAGGGAGTAAATCGAGGATGTTAGTGCCTCATTGCGTCTCCAGTGTCTCCTGCCTGAGTCTGTTAGGAATGTTATTTGATGGAGTCTAGAGTTGAGCTGTTGTATGGTGATGAGCTACTGTAACTCTGGTTGCACCGAGCTATGCAGCAGCTGTATCTCTTTGAGTATGGCTTAGCACTATCCTTGGTCACGACACTAAAATGCTCTGCCTCTGTTTGGCTGCTTCTCCTCACTCTGGATCACACAGATGGGCATCACTCCCTCAAAACATGCTGTAACTTTCCATTTCTGCAGGCACTCACAATGTCTGAACCGAGCTTTCATTTCTCTGCAAAATGATGATCAATGCATGCCAGAACGAGGAAGTTCCACCACAAAGTTCATGTGATGTTAACGTGCACCGAGCAGGGATGTGTCCGAGGATTTCACCCACTTTGGTTTGGGGCTTAAGAAGTTGAAGTCCACAGAGTCTGGGAACAGAGAAAATTATTTAAAAAAATCACAAAGTCAGAAAAGAGAGAAGCACAACAAGACAAGGACTGTAGCTGGAGAAAAGTATCGCTATGGAAACAGCAGGCAAGGGAAGAGGAGAGGTGAAGAAGGCTTGCTGGGTTTTTTTTCTCTGGCTTCTGTTCAGCTGGATCAGGAAATACAGTTTTAACACACTGGAATAATTTAAAATCTAGCTAAGTCATTTTTTCCTTAAAATAAGTGCATTTATTCGTGGATTGAGGAAGTAAAATACATTTATCCAATAGAACAAGACAATTTACATTTAAAGTAAGAAAAAATGATTGCATTGTCTTATTTCAAGTGCATATTAAAGTAGTAACAAGTAAAAATACTCGTTACTACTAAAAGAAATTGGCAAACTATCTGATTTAACTACTGAAATTAAGGGTAGATACACTTCATTTAAGATTTTTTTAATTATTTGCTAGATCATTTTTCCAGTGCAGGACCTGTTTCCACACTGAAAACAATCTCTGCTGCAAAAATGATCAAATAATAAGTCAGAATGTCTTAAATTAACTGTATTTACTCTTAATTTGAGGAGGATTATGGGGATTTGTACTCTGAAAATAAGGTAATTAGATAATATACACTTTTTTTCTTATTTTAAATTGTCTTGTTCCATTGGCAAAGTGTCTTGCTTACCTCCTCAATTAAAAAAATGCACTTAATTTAAGAAAAAATGACTTATCTAGATTTCTAGATTTTTTTTTCCATTGTAAATCTAAATAAGTATTTGTTTTAAATGCATTTGTTCTTGAATTGAGGAGGTAAGTGAGACACTTTGCCAATGGAACAAGACAATTTACACTTAAAATAAGAAAAAAACAATTGCATTGTCTTATTTCAATTGCATATTATCTAATTATCTTATTTGAAGAGAAAAAAATACTAATTGTATTGCCAGATCCTCTTATGTACCTGCTCAAATTAAGGGTAAATACACTTAATTTAAAAATTTTTGACTTATTACTTTTAGATCGTTGTTGCCGTGCACAGAGCCAACTGCATATTTATTACAAAGAACCAAACAAACATTCCACCATAAAATACAGCAAAGATTGGAGTCAAATATTCAGATATTCAGGCAAAGCGTTGATCCACGTCAGAGATGATTGAATAATAAGTTTAATATTCTAATGGATACTTGCAGGTAAACCAAGATGTCTGCTCATTCATCTCAGTTCATCTTTAATTCAAGATGACTTGTGAAAAAAAACACTAAAAGCAAGACATCCACCTGAGTACCATCTGAGAGCAAACCTGACGCTCTGCTGAACCACTCAGCTTTCCTGGCATGAACGAGAGAAAGATCTTCACTGCTGCATGTCGGCAAGTGGCGTTCTCCCCGAGTGCTTCTCCAGAAGCCCACACCGACCCTCTGTCATCAGGGTTTGTGATATAATGACAGGCTGGATTTCTGAAGTGCTTTTCTAGGTGCTCTACATACTGTTACAGACCGTGATATGCACTCAGCCCACCGCTATAATAATAAATAATGCTTCAGTGTTTAAATATTCAAGCGTTGGTCTGCAGCACAGCCAGGGCTCGGTGGAACGTCACTCCGGTCTCCCTTCACCTCATTATGCAGGATGAAAAAGAGCACAGTCACTGGAAAGTTCAGGGAGATGAAAAGTCAGTTAGCTGTCCTTTCCATAACATTGGTTCCCCTTTATATTATGTGAGATATTTCTCTTTTATCTTACATGTACTTTAGGAAATATTGCATTAATTGGATTAATCATGAATAATTGATTATTGAAATAATTGTCAACTAATTTAGTAATCAATTAATCATTAATTGGAATATATAGACTGTAAAAGATGCCTTTAGCTGACAGAGGAACCCACTTAGAGCAGGATTTATACCAAGATTGTAAAAACATATGTAAACATTTTGAATTCAAGATTTAAAAAACAAAACGTTTTCGTCTGTCAAGAACTCCACAGGTGGAAAAGTTTTAGTTTCTTTAAAATATTCTTTAAAGAATATTTGGCTATACAATTATTTATCGATGAATCAAAAAAATAATCGGCTGATTAATCGATTTGCTAAATAATCATTAGTTCTAGCCCTTAATTGAATGAAAACTTAAAAACCATTTAATGGATTTGAAGTTCTTATTGCCCGGAATATAAAACCTTTCGTCCTGTTAGCTCTTTATGGAGGATCTCGTGTGTAACATGCTAACGATAGCAGGTTAAATAGTTGAGTTTTCTTCTCAAACTGGCTGTTAAGAGCAGTGTTGGGCACGTTACTTTGAAAAAGTAATTAGTTATAGTTACTAGTTACTTCTCCCAAAAAGTAACTGAGTTACTAACTGAGTTACTCCACAATAAAAGTAACTAGTTACTAGTAAAAGTAACTATTGCGTTACTTTTGCGTTTCTCGCCCCTGTAACCCTCACCACCCGGCCCCCACCTTCTCGCCGTGTGTTTCCAAAGCCAGCTGAATAGAGCGGACGACAAAGACAAGAACCTGCAGAGAACGTAAATGACATCAGGGGGGAACGCCATGTGAAGTTTTTTGACAGGGCAATCAGATCTGGTGAAATTAATAACTGGGGATGTCTAATTCTGAAATCCTGTGTGTTTGGGTTGTTATAGATGCGCGTTTCCTGTCGCTTGCTCGGTGACTCTTGCCGCCTGCGCTGTGCGGAGATGCAGAGGAAACCGTATGTGATGGGGAAACGCAGCTCGACGTAACACCGGTATTTCCATGCGGAAAACGCTGTTTTGCTGCTGGAGTCCTCCTCACTCTCCATCTCTCTGTGTGTGCTGTACGTTAACACCCGCCAGCAGAAACACCCACCTACCCAACTGACAGACGGAATCTCACTATACATCAGCCATTCTCATCCTCCCCTCTCTCATGACAAGGCGCGCACCTCTGGATGACCTAAAAAATAATCTTTAATATCTCTTAAACAAAAGTAGCACAAACAATATTTTTTTCTGCACAAATCTTCACTAACGTTGCACTAACCATTCAGTCTATTTGCAGAGTTTTTTGACGTGGGTGGGGTGTCAGCTTCACGCAGCTGCGCACGAGTCCTATCATGAAAAAAGGTTCATTGAGCGACCTCAGTAACGCGCAGTAACGGGGTGCCTGCAATGGTAACTGCGTTATAGTTACAGTCAAATTAATTAGTTAGATTACTCGTTACTGAAACATGTCTTTCAACGCGTTAGTCCCATCACTGGTTAAGAGACAATGAGCTTTTAAAATGTTAAAGCAACAGCACCTACACTGCAAAAACAATCTAAAAATGAGTAAAAAATGTCTTAAAATAAGAAAACACAATTGCATTGTCTCATTTTAAGAGCCTATTATGTAATTATCTTAGTTTAAGACTAAAAATAATCATGCCATTGGCAAACTATCTCATTTACCCACTCAAATTAAGGGTAAATACACTTAAATTTAGAAAGAAGTCATTCAAGAAATACCTCAAGTACAAGTTAAAAAGTAGTTATTAAAATGCCACATCAACTACTGAGTAATTTTTGTCTTTTTAACATCGTATTGAATGTTTAAAATTATGTAATCAGACAAAGAGTGCAATTCTCATATTTCAACATATATTAATTTTCTATAAAAAATAGTTCATTTGTGCAAAAGAAACAATTTTACACCTCCATTTTTTAAGCTATACTTATAAAAGCTCTCGTTATAGTAAGTGATCCTGTCATGATGGGTTTTCTCTAGTTAAAGCCCAAGATGCAGAACACTCACAGAGGCACTGGTAAAAGTCCAAGGAGTTTTATTTTAAGACAAAGCACATGAAATTAACTGGAACAGTTCAGTCCGGGGGGCTGGTTCACTGGGGTCTGAGCAGGGAAAGGGAGATGGTTGGTTAACAGAGTTCATGAGGGGCTAAGCCTCTAGCTGTATGCTTAGCAAAGCTAACTAGGATCTGAGCTTCCAGCTCAGCTCAGAGAACAACTGGGGAAGACACGGGAAATCCACATGGGAACCTCTAGGGAAACTCCACATAGGGGTCGTCAGGTTTCAACCACGTAGGAATCTTTGGGTTGGCTCACCAGGGCAGCTTAGCAGGTTAGGTTTTCCAAGAGCTTCAGGCTTGAGACTGGTTTCCTGTGATGCAGCTCTCCCAGAGCTGCAGACCAGAGACAGGTTGCCAGAGAGACAGCTCTTCCAGAGCTTTCACGAGGAGACAGGAGGTTAAGCTCATCCAGAGCTTTCACGAAGAGACAGGAGGTTAAGCTCATCCAGAGCTTTCACGAAGAGACAGGATTCCTGTGAGGCAGAGACAAGGAAGAGTTAGATTCTGATCTCACAATAGAGATAGCAAAGATTCTTCTGTAACAGAGGTTCAGGAAGCTAACCAACTAAGATCAACACTGCGGCGTCGAATCCAGGTCTGAAGGCAGCTTAAATACTGTGGTCCTCCTGATTAGTAGATCAGCCTAAGGTGTGTGAGAGGCTCAGCTCAGGAGGACCCACGGCGCACTCTGCTGGAGGCAGAGGGTAATCTCCAGAACCTGACAGTGACTCCAGCCCTAAAGAAAAGACAAAGAGAGCAGAAGAGGATCCTCGGCGCCCTCTGGTGGGCAAGCCTGAGGATCCCAACAGAGCCCCCCCCTCAAGGACGGATTCCAGACGCCCCCTGAAAAAAAAAGAAAGTCCAAAAAGCAAAAAACAACCCACCCAGGGCGGGCGGAGGGGGCACTAGGGTGAGGAGGGCCAGAACCAACAGAAAAAAAGGTCCAACAAACAAAAAACAACCCACCCAGGGTGGGCGAAGGGGGAAACAGGCCAGGAGGGCAAAAAACAAAACCAGAGTCTAGAACAAAAAACGATCCACTTATGGTGGATGACAGCAAAAGAAAACCCAAAAACTTTCTTGGGCAAAGTCTCTGGTGGCTGGCCGAGGGACCGGCAGCGGGACAGATTCTCAGGTGACCGGCCGAGGGACCGGCAGCAGGACACAGTCCCAGGTGGGCTGCCGTGGGGCCGGCTGCAGGACACAGTCTCAGGTGGCCTGCCGTGGGGCCGGCAGCAGGACACAGTCTCAGGTGGCCTGCCGTGGGGCCGGCTGCAGGACACAGTCTCAGGTGGCCTGCCGTGGGGCCGGCAGCAGGACACAGTCTCAGGTGGCCTGCCGTGGGGCCGGCTGCAGGACACAGTCTCAGGTGGCCTGCCGTGGGGCCGGCTGCAGGACACAGTCTCAGGTGGCCTGCCGTGGGGCCGGCTGCAGGACACAGTCTCAGGTGGCCTGCCGTGGGGCCGGCAGCAGGACACAGTCTCAGGTGGCCTGCCGTGGGGCCGGCTGCAGGACACAGTCTCAGGTGGCCTGCCGTGGGGCCGGCAGCAGGACACAGTCTCAGGTGGCCTGCCGTGGGGCCGGCTGCAGGACACAGTCTCAGGTGGCCTGCCGTGGGGCCGGCTGCAGGACACAGTCTCAGGTGGCCTGCCGTGGGGCCGGCTGCAGGACACAGTCTCAGGTGGCCTGCCGTGGGGCCGGCAGCAGGACACAGTCTCAGGTGGCCTGCCGTGGGGCCGGCAGCAGGACACAGTCTCAGGTGGCCTGCCGTGGGGCCGGCTGCAGGACACAGTCTCAGGTGGCCTGCCGTGGGGCCGGCAGCAGGACACAGTCTCAGGTGGCCTGCCGTGGGGCCGGCTGCAGGACACAGTCTCAGGTGGCCTGCCGTGGGGCCGGCTGCAGGACACAGTCTCAGGTGGCCTGCCGTGGGGCCGGCTGCAGGACACAGTCTCAGGTGGCCTGCCGTGGGGCCGGCAGCAGGACACAGTCTCAGGTGGCCTGCCGTGGGGCCGGCAGAAGGACACAGTCTCAGGTGGCCTGCCATGGGGCCGGCAGCAGGACACAGTTTCAGGTGGCCTACCGTGGGGCCGACGGCGGAGGCGTAGTTGCTGCTCAGGAGGTCGACCGTTGAGATGAAGGTGGAGCAGCGTCTTAGGGGGAACACCGCCGGGCCGGAGACACGGTTGAGGTTCAGGAGACCGGCCTACGATCCGGCAACGGAGCAGAGTCTTAGGTGGCCCGCAGCGGGGTCGAAGGCGAGGCTGACACTCTGGGGGTCTGCCACGGAGTCGACGGTGAAGATGATGCTCCAGGGGTCTGCCGCGGGACCGGAGGCGAAGCTGACGCTCTGGGGGTCCGCCACGGGGCGAGAGGTGAAGCTGACGCTCTGGAGGTCTGCCGCGGGGCCGGAGGCGAAGCTGACGCTCTGGAGGTCTGCCGCGGGGCCGGAGGCGAAGCAGCTTAGCAGGAGGATGACGCCCAAGCTTCAGCAGGTACCCCCACGGGGTACCCCGTCCCCTCCTCGGCAGCTCAGGAACAGTCTCAGAAACAGCCGCCGACTGCGGCTCTGGAGGAGGCTCAGAGGAGACCGCCGACTGTGGCTCTGGAGGAGGCTCAGAGGAGACCGCCGACTGCGGCTCTGGAGGAGGCTCAGAGGAGACCGCTGACTGCGGCTCTGGAGGAGGCTCAGAGGAGACCGCCGACTGCGGCTCTGGAGGAGGCTCTGAAGAGTCCGCCGACTGCGGCTCTGGAGGAGGCTCTGAGGAGACCGCCGGCTGCGGCTCTGGAGGAAGCTCTGAGGAAGCCGCCGGCTGCGGCTCAGGAGGAGGCTCTGAGGAAGCCGCCGGCTGCGGCTCAGGAGGAGGCTGTGAGGAAGCCGCCGGCTGCGGCTCAGGAGGAGGCTCTGAGGAAGCCGCCGGCTGTGGCTCTGGAGGAGGCTCTGAGGAAACCGCCAGCTGTGGCTCTGGAGGAGGCTCTGAGGAAACCGCCGACTGCGGCTTTGGAGCAGGGGAGCCCGCCGATTGCGGCTCCCGGTCAGGAACAGGGGAGCCCGCCGATTGCGGCTCCCGGTCAGGAACAGGGGAGCCCGCCGATAGCAGCTCCACCACAGGAACATGCGGAACCACCGAATGTGGTTCAGTCTCTGGTGCAGGCGATACCACCGACTGTGGTTCAGCCTCAGGAGCAGGTGGGACCACCGACTGTGGTTCCACCTCTGGAAACGGAGGGACCACCCAAGGAGGCTCAAGTTCAGGCTCTGAGGAGGCTTGAGGCGTAGGTGGAGGGTTCTTGGCGATTAGTGGCCTCTGCTGAGGGAACCTTGGAGGCACATTTTCACCAACACTAATTTCAGAAGCCCTCTTAAATGTATGCTCAGGGGTCTCAGGAAGGCACAGAGCAGGCTCAGGGGTCTCTAGACGGCACAGCGCAGGCTCAGGGGTCTCTAGACGGCACAGAGCTGATTTAAGGCGACGCCTCTTTTTACGCCGAGGGATCTTTGGAGCTAAACTGACGGGTTCACTGATTGAATCTGGCTACAAATAAACCGGTTGAAAAGTAAGAGTACCAGAAAGAATAACATGATCAGAGGCTAAGGGATCAGGCACGGAGTCAGGTTTAAAACTATCCGGGTAAATAACAAATTCAGGATCAGGATCTGGCTGGCGTGGAACTCTAACTGATGGACGTGAAACTGGTGGTCTAATTTTGAGTCTTTTAACGGATGGGATTAAATGGTGGCCTAGAACATGGGAACTGAGGCTAACCCGGCACAGAGAAGAACTGAAACTGATTTGTGATGCTGGATCTAATCCTATGGCTAGTTCAATAAGATCCTCGAGGCTAGGTGGCTCGACGTAAAAAGAAAGCTCGGTTCTGACCGATTCGTTAAGAGCTAAAAGGAAAGCGGACTTGAGTGCAGACTCGTTCCAACCAGAAACGGCTGCTCTACCCAGGAACTCGGACGAAAACTCGGCAACAGACCTATTACCCTGTTTAGTATAAAGAAGTTTGCTAGAAACGGAGAACTTAGAGACCTGACTAAAAGTTTTTTCTAACTCCTGGATGAATTTTTCAAAAGTGCAGTTTTCTCTTGATCTAGGTGGAAATGTGGTCTCCGCCCATTCAAGAGCTTCCCCAGACAGAAAAGAGATAACAAAAGCTATCCTATCCTTAGCATAAAGAAATTTAGATGCATGGAAACTAAAAAATAATCGGCACTGAAAAAGAAATCCCTTAAGCTTTCTTGGATTACCTGAAAATCTCTCCGGCAGAGAAGGACCGGGTGACGAAAACGACGGGTAGAGTTCAGACCAGAGAGGAGGATTATCATCTTGACTATGAGATGATGTCACCGCCGGTGACCCAGGAAGCGGAAGTGGATTAGGAACAGGATGAGCCGTTGACGTGGCGTTAGCATTGTAGAAGTGGCTAGTGAATGTTTGTTTTAACAGTAACTCATGGAGGGTTTGTGTGTGACCCAGAGTCTGAGCGTCCTGTTTCTCAGTCCAATGTTCTCAGTCCAGTGTTCTGCTGGGCCTTGTGTTTGGCCGCAGTGTTCTGTCATGATGGGTTTTCTCTAGTTAAAGCCCAAGATGCAGAACACTCACAGAGGCACTGGTAAAAGTCCAAGGAGTTTTATTTTAAGACAAAGCACATGAAATTAACTGGAACAGTTCAGTCCGGGGGGCTGGTTCACTGGGGTCTGAGCAGGGAAAGGGAGATGGTTGGTTAACAGAGTTCATGAGGGGCTAAGCCTCTAGCTGTATGCTTAGCAAAGCTAACTAGGATCTGAGCTTCCAGCTCAGCTCAGAGAACAACTGGGGAAGACACGGGAAACCCACATGGGAACCTCTAGGGAAACTCCACATAGAGGTCGTCAGGTTTCAACCACATAGGAATCTTTGGGTTGGCTCACCAGGGCAGCTTAGCAGGTTAGGTTTTCCAAGAGCTTCAGGCTTGAGACTGGTTTCCTGTGATGCAGCTCTCCCAGAGCTGCAGACCAGAGACAGGTTGCCAGAGAGACAGCTCTTCCAGAGCTTTCACGAGGAGACAGGAGGTTAAGCTCATCCAGAGCTTTCACGAAGAGACAGGATTCCTGTGAGGCAGAGACAAGGAAGAGTTAGATTCTGATCTCACAATAGAGATAGCAAAGATTCTTCTGTAACAGAGGTTCAGGAAGCTAACCAACTAAGATCAACACTGCGGCGTGGAATCCAGGTCTGAAGGCAGCTTAAATACTGTGGTCCTCCTGATTAGTAGATCAGCCTAAGGTGTGTGAGAGGCTCAGCTCAGGAGGACCCACGGCGCACTCTGCTGGAGGCAGAGGGTAATCTCCAGAACCTGACAGTGACTCCAGCCCTAAGACAAAGAGAGCAGAAGAGGATCCTCGGCGCCCTCTGGAGGGCAAGCCTGAGGATCCCAACAGATCCACTGCAAAAATGTTCGAAATAAGAAAACATTTCAAAGATTAAGTGTATTTACCATTAATTTGAGCAGGTAAATAAGATGATTTGCCAATGGAATGAGTATGCTGATGAAGGTTCTCAGTCATCCAGGTCATAGTCATTCCGTAAAAATTCAAAAAATATCCACTGGACTTGGTTTTCAAGATTTGAAGACGTTTCGCCACCTCTCCAGGAAGCTTTCTCAATTCAAATGTCTGGATCCGCAGTGAGTTTGAGTCTTATATAGACAACGCCTTGTATCGCTTGGAAACATGCAATGGTAACCGATGAATGGGTCGTTAGTTCCATCGTTAGCCTGTAATATCTGAACCTGTCTATGATTCTAGGGGTCGGTCGTTAAAGGGGGGATTGTCTCCTGTAATACCTGAAACCTGTCTATGATTGTTAAGGGTTGGTAATGTTTAAAGTTGGTTCACCTATTTTCTTTATCGCTTTTCTTTATCCATATTCTGGATAAAGAAAATAGGTGGTTTGAGAGGGGCGTGAAGGAAGCCATCTATGTTAAGAGAGAAAAACCAACTTTAAACAGAGGTGGTGGACTCAGATTCCAGCTTCCAAAAACATACAATTCAATCATAGACATGATCCCTTCCAGATATCACCAAACCCCCCACCCCATCACAGAGGAACGAGGGACCTACCCGCTCCAGCCGGTGAACAATACCTCCTTAACGACCAACCCTTAACAATCATAGACAGGTTTCAGGTATTACAGGAGACAATCCCCCCCTTAATGACGATCCCCCCTTTAACGACCGACCCCTAGAATCATAGACAGGTTCAGATATTACAGGCTAACGATGGAACTAACGACCCATTCATCGGTTACCATTGCATGTTTCCAAGCGATACAAGGCGTTGTCTATATAAGACTCAAACTCACTGCGGATCCAGACATTTGAATTGAGAAAGCTTCCTGGAGAGGTGGCGAAACGTCTTCAAATCTTGAAAACCAAGTCCAGTGGATATTTTTTGAATTTTTACGGAATGGAATGAGTATTTTCATCCTCCTGTAATAAGATGATTAAATGATATGCACTTGAAATAAGACAATAAAATAGTTTTTCTTATTTTAAATGGAGATTGTCTTGTTCCATTTGGCAAATTTTTTCACTAACCTCCTCAATTCACGAAACAATACACTTATTTTATAGAAAAAATGACTTCTTTAGATATCTATTTTTGCAGTTTGGGATTCATGTTAGGCAAGGGCGTAGGTTTGATTTGAACTTTGGTGGGGACACTATTGGTCGGGTGTCATTGGTGCTATGCAATATGCATGTCCTTTTTTATGCTCGATGTGAGCATCCGTACTGATAAGACGAATTCATTGTTAAAAGAGAAAAGCATAATTTTGCTACATTAATAAAAATGTTATAAGCTCTACACTCATTAGATGCTGTTTATCAATGTTTGAAGTATCACTGGCTCTGATGAATGTGAAATTAGGACTGTTTTCCACTTTGTAAATGGTTTCATTTGCATGACTAATAGAGAAGGTAAATACAGTATTTTCTTTTGAAGATATACAATTGTGCAGAGTTAAACCCCACTCTTATATTTTACCTACTATGCTCTCTCTGTATCAAGCAAAATAATACATTCATTAAAATAATAACTTCACTATAAAAGTTGAACATCTGGGCTGAAGTTACTCTGTATAGCCCATTTCATGTATTTTATCTAGGGCTGAAAAAATTAATCGTATTAATTGATTATTTCAATAATCGTCAACTAATTTAGTATGTGATTAATCATTAACTGGAGAATGGAGACTATAAAACATAATATAAATGTAAAATGTCCCTTTCCCCTAAAGAGCAATCCACTTAGATCAGTAATTATACCAAAATTGTAAAAATACAATAAATATATATATACATATATATATACATATATATAATATATAAGATAAAAAAAATGTTTTGTCTGTCAATATTCTCCATCCATGTGGAAATATTTTAGTTTCACCTGGTTTATTTAGACATCACCTGAAGCACTGAAGGGCAGCTGCTTCACCTACAAGCTGCCCTGCATCATTATTACTGGATATCTGTGTTTCCTATAATCATATAATGTATAACTGTGTTTTTAATAGTAAAGGATTAAATGTAACACAACCTTTTATCATTGTCCTATATTGCTTACTGTCTGACTGTTTAAATAGCTCCTTACTGTATGTCTATTTTATTTTTTAGTGGCATCATCTGCAAACACAACACTAAGAATGAGCCCAAGTGTATTCAAATATAAAATAATTTTTAACAATTATAAAAGACAATATAACACTATCTTATCTGTAATTTCACAGTATCCAAAATAAACAGCCAGATTCAAGCATTTTTACCAGACATTAATGTTTGTACTAATTTACTTATAGACTGTGTGGAAATCTATGTAAGATAAAATCAATGTTTATATTCTTCCTTTTTTTGTTCTTGTCTTTATCCTATTTCTAGAAGTATAAATAGTCAATAAAATAGAACTATTATTATGTGGAAGCCTAATTATGCTTTTTAAACGAAAAACAGCAGATGTTTAGGCCCCATTTCTTGTTGTTGTACTCTATAGGAGAAATAACACCTGCTAATAATTATACCTGAACTTTCTCAAAGAGTCATAAAAAAATGAAGCCAGTAATAGCAACTAAATATTGGTAAAAAGGAAACCTTCACATTTTCTTTTTTAGTTGGCTGTGGATAAGAATCAGAAACGTTGATGGCTTACATCCTTTATTTGCCCATTTTGTGTCTTCAGAACTCCTGGCTGACTCAGAATATTTCGCTTTATAAAAGAAAAAAAAAAGGTCTTTGTTTTTTAGTGTACATGATATTCATTTTTTTTTAATTGGGACTAGTTTTGTAGCCTAATATTAATTGTAGTAACCGCTGCATTCTAGTGTGAATCAATTTTCAATGTTGTGCTCCAAGCACACGCGGACTAGAAAACAGCCAATCAGAGAGAGAGAAGGCGGGACCTAAGGCAGAACAACCAATGAGAGTGGAGTTAAACAGCGCAGCACAGTTCCATGCGCTGCTGCGTGAAAGGGACAGGAGAGACCAGGCAGAGGAGCTGCGAGAGGAAAAGAAGCCACTGCTGCAACAACTACTGCTGTAAATTATAAACATGTTGCTCACATCCAATTATTGGTAGGGACAATTAGGTCGGTTCAAAATTTTGGTAGGGACATGTCCCTATGGTCCCTATGCAAACCTACGCCCATGATGTTAGGAAAGGATCTAGTATTTGTTGTGTTGACTGGATATTCAGCGGATCTCCTGAAAGCTTAATTTATTAATGTGAGTAGAGTAATCAAAACATTTATTAAAATAAAAGTATTGATACTCTCACAAGACTTTTACTTCAGTAAAGTTACATTACTCCTAAAAATAGTTTTTTTCTGAAAGTTAATGAAATAACTGTAACTGAGTAAATGTAACTAGTTACTACTAGGGCTTGGCAATTAACTGCTTTTGTATCAAAATGCTAATCTCAAATCGCAGAAGCACTCAATTTTGCTCATACTTTAACATAGGTAAGTAGTATTTTTTGTGAGTATTTCTTATTCCAGCCCTTTAGGTGACAGTTATATTCTTAAAGTGGGTTAGCAGAGACATGGACGAGAAGAGAGAGATGCAGCTAGCAGAAGTTAAACAAAGGTTACAGTAAAGTCCTGCAAAAATGGAAACGCAAGCTCCCAAAGTAATAAAAAAAAACAAAATCTGTCATGATTTTATCAAGAGCTCGGACCCACATGCAGAGAAACCAATTCAGAGAGACCAGGGAAAAGGTTTAACAAGTTTATTGAGGAGATAATGCAGAATCTAGTGTTGCTCTGAACACTGCTCAACCGGAACTGGAAAGTGAGGGGAAGACACTGCGGTTAGTTCAGGCTCAGTGGGAAATTTGATTCTTGAAATTGAAGAGAAGAATTAGGTTGCTGACTCATGTTTCCAGAAACGTGGTTGACTCTTTGACTCCAGTCTGTGTGCGGTAGTTCAAGTGGAGGGCAGACAGGGTTTACCCAGAATGCGGTTGTTTGTAGGTGAATGGAGAAACTGACTGCCACTTGGATTTCCTGTGGTACTTGAACGGGTTTGTGTGGCGATGAATCCCTTGCTCAGTGTGAAGCTTAAATGATCCCTTAGAGGAAAGTGGATCCAAACCTCCAGTTTGGATCCCCAGCTCAGTTTGAAACTCAGATGATCCTTCCAGGGAGAGAAGGTCCGAAAACATCCAGTTTGCAGGATGACTTCCTGCCGAGAGGCAAAGACAAAAAACTCGGTTAGGACTCAGGTTGCCAAAACTCAGTTTGACTCAGTAAAAACTCAGCTTGGCTAGAGTACTCAAAACTGGCAAACACTCTGGCGTCGAGGTAGTGGCAGTGAGCAGCTTAAGAACGCTCCGTTAACGAAGTAACCCTGCGCAGGTGTGTGAGGAGGCGGACCAAAACCAGGCACCTCCTGGTGGAGGAAGGAAGACAAACACAAAAACACAAACCACACAGACAGGAATCCTAACGAAATCCAGTAGTAAAACCTTTATATGATTGTGGTTAGTGCAAAGACAAAAACCGAATTATAATCGCAATATGGGTTTCAAATAAACAAAAAACCTTTTTTGGAAAATCGTTAAGCCCCCATTACTACCCATCTGCGTTTAGAACCAATCAGAAAACTATGGATGTGATGAAAAAGCATCTTTATCCCAGGTAGTTGGTAAAATGGAGCCTAGGCAGATGTTTAACTGAATAAACTGATTAGTCGCCTTCATCTGCCTATGACACAGCCAGTCAGCTTTGAACCATGCCTCCATGAAAACCAATCAGCATCCAACGTTCATTTAAAAGTCCTCTGATCCACCACACGTCTGCTACCTAGTGCGCAGGCGGTGGTTACGCCGTGTGACTTCATTCAGATGACCCAGTTTAAACCCACCTCCAGCCCCTCCTCCACCGCCGTAGCTAAAGCTTCATCAGAGTTTCTCTCCTCCCAGACTCTTACTGCGTTCTGCGTCTCATTTCAACCGGTCCGGCAGCAGATCGCCATGTTGAGCCTGGTACTACCAGAGATTTCTACCCAATGAGGAGTTTTTCCTCTCCACTGTCACTTCATGCTTGCTCATCGTGGACAGGTTATCTCAATCCGTGTTTATCCAAACTGAACTTCCACCTCCAGGTCCATGAGTGACTTCTAGTATCAGCTCATACAATCCACTGGATCTCTCCATACAGATCCAGCACTTTGTCTCTCCAACCAGCAGTCTATAGACTGACCAACTTCGTCTCCACTACCCCACCAGTTTCAGCCCTGTTCTTTACTCCTTATCATGCATATCAATCAAAATTCAGCACTAATGTTTCCTGCCGAGGTCTGAGCGCCAAAGACTAAAGTAATTGTATCAATAAATTTCTTCCTATTGTCTTTTCAGAGTTTTTCAGATTGAAATTTTAGCGATATAAACTGCTCCTTCATGACATAAAAGCGTCGATAAAACATGGAACCAGTGCAACTGCGATTTTGACTGTTATGCTAACAGAAAAGTGCATGATGAGCCCGCCTCCTGCACTGTGATTGGTTCCGTCTGTAATTGTGCTTTCAGGCGTATTTTTTGCGTCAAAGCACCTGATCTGCATCCAAGTCCACGGAGAATGGACTAGAGAGGCCTAGCGGCGCATCCCAGAGTTATGACGTGTAAGTGTTTGATGCTCGAGTTCAGAAAATGTAACTTTTGCCGCTGGACACCGGAGCTTCAACCAGTCAGAAAAGCTGATCCAAGAGTTTTTTTGGGGGGGGAGACAGACACTACCTGCAAGCTGTCAGTGCATCTGCAGACATTCTGCATATGAAAAATAAATAAATATCAAGTAGTTAAACTCCAAAGGTTTAAAAAAAAAAAAAGGTGAAAGAATGGATTGTTATGTAGAAGGAACAGAGAGCGAGCTCTGATCATTATTGCTGCACTAAAACATTTTTTATGAACTATGGAGGAACAGTTTATAAACATAATAGTACACTGCAAAAAATGGAAATCTAAGTAAGTAATTTTTTCTTAAAGTAAGTGCATTTTTTCTCCAATTGAGGACGAAAGTGAAAGACTTTGCCAATGGAACAAGACAATTTACATATAAAATAAGAAAAAACAATTGCATTATCTTATTTCAAGTTCATATTATCTGATTATCTTATTTTAAGAGTAAAGATACTAATTTCATTGGCAAATCCTCATATTTACCTACTCAAATTAAGGGTAAATACACTTAATTTAAGAAATTTTTACTTATTTCTAGATCGTTTTTGCTGTGTATGTTGCAGGTCTGCCGCTCCGAACAAGAATATTTTAGTGGGATCATAATCCTGATGAACAGAGGATGTTTGGAGGTGGACTTTCTTGCTTAAAAATTTGTTAAAACAGTTTTTCAACTCATAAAGTAAATAATGCCAAGCTGCTCTCTAGCTTGAAGCTAAAGAACAGAGCAAATAAACAACCAGAGCATCGAAGACTACAGTCTGATCCAGCATCAAAATCGAAGCATTTTTTATGACAAAAACGCAGGATTATTCAGCCGGCTGGCGCGGCTAGGTGTAAATGGTCTATGCAGTAGCTTAGCTCCCCCTGCTGGCCTTAGATTCAAACAGCTCAAGTTGCACCAGAGTAGATCTCAAAGATCAGAGACTCAGAAGTTGAGCTTAATCTCATATTTTTCAGTTTTTTTTCTGTCCTCGGAAAACATTTCATGGAATTTGTAAATGGTTGTGAATAGATAAGTAAACATTAGTCTTTTTTTTTCTTAGGTTGCTTACGGATGTATCATTAAACTTGGCCCTTGACCATGAGCGTGCGCACCGTGACTGCTGAAGAGAAAATAAGGATATAATAACTCCCTGTTATTCACCGGGGTCTCTGTCTGAAACAATCAGCCACACAATGTAGATTTTTAAGCCTCTGCTGCTCAGTAACATTTTTCTGACATGAATGGGTAAACGGTGCGTAACTGATGAAATAATTAGCAGTGTCTGCGTTGACTCTGTCTATTTTTAGTTGGAAACTATTAAACAAGCTATTGTAATACAGGAATGATGGTTTTAAGGAGAAGATGCTAGAAGGTTTACCAATCATCAGGTGGGGGAGGGGCATCTCTGGGTTACTCCATGCTCCAGTAGCGGACAGCCATGTTGGAGCCCCAGGTGAACTTAAGTCAGGGAGCCTTCCTCCAGGTCCGCCTACAGCC
This sequence comes from Cyprinodon tularosa, assembly GCF_016077235.1. NCBI lineage: Eukaryota > Metazoa > Chordata > Actinopteri > Cyprinodontiformes > Cyprinodontidae > Cyprinodon > Cyprinodon tularosa. The sequence goes on along the minus strand of NW_024038597.1, from coordinate 246,537 downwards.
TACGAGTCTGTCGTCCCTTTCATGGCCTCCACAGCTGAAAAATGAAATGCTGGTCATACGGCGATCAATAACAAATATACGGTGATCAATAACAAATAGAGGGAACAAAGTTAAAAAATTACTTATTTAGATTTTAATTATTTTCAGTGTAAGCCATTATTGGTATCTAATATAAATGTTTAGTTTTGAGCTAAATCATAATTATTTCATTTCCAACATACATAAATATCACAAGGTTGTTAGAGGTGGGGCCCCGAACCAGCAGGCTCCATCACAGGTGGGGCCCCTTGCTGGTTCAGGGCCCCACACTGGAAAAAACGATCTAGAAATAAGTAAAAATTATTTTAATTGAATGTATTTACCCTTCATTTGAGTAGGTAAATGAGGTAGTTTTCCAATGGAATGAGTATTTTTACTCTTAAAATAAGATAATTAGATAATATGCACTTGAAATAAGACAATGCAATTGTCTACATTGTCTTGATCCATTGGCAAAATTCTCTTTTAGCTTCTTAATTCAAGAACAAATGCTCTTATTTTAAGAAATGATGACTTATCTAGATTTAGATTTTTTCCAGTGCATTTGTGTCTTCTTATTTTAAATGTAAACTGTGTTGTTCCATTGGCAAAATGTTGCTTTTACCTCCTCAATTCAAGAACAAATGCACTTATTTTAGAAAAAATGACTTATCTAGATTTTGATTTTTTTCCAGTGCAGGCTCACTGAAAAAACGATCTAGAAATAAGTAAAAATTACTCAAATTGAGTGAATTTACCCTTAATTTGAGTAGGTAAATGACATGATTTGCCAATTGAATGAGTATTTTTACTCTTAAAATAAGATATTTAGATAAAATGAAGCTCTAGCTTCAAATGAAGAAACTCTGACTTACCTCCATCAATCAGAAGCTGATCCGTCTCCGAAGCGAGCCAATCAGCTTCAAACTACTCCACCACGAAGTCCAATCAGCGTCCTGCTTTCACTTTATAAACTCCTTCAAATCCTCATCCCAGCCGCTATCCTGCAATCGCAATGTCGGATTTCGATTCAGACGACAATTCACCCACCTCCATCCCCTTCTCCGCCATCGCAGCTGAATCGTCCTTCATGACACGACTTCACCTCAACCTCATCAGAGAGTATTAATCCCAGTTGTCACCATCCCTCGTCTCATTGCATTGGTCCGGCAGAAGACCACCATGTTGAGCCCGGTTCTGCCAGAGGTTTCTTCCCAAGGGGGAGTTTTTCCTCTCCACTGTCGCTTCATGCTTGCTCATCATGGACAGTTCACGGTACCTGCATCACCAAGCAGGACCTCTATATCCCGAGTCTCTGAGGGAAGCCCCGGCGTCAGCTCCCTCAGCCTTCTAGTCCCACAATTCTGCTCAGCAGATCACCTTGTCAACCAGCTTGAACTAAACCACCACCAATTTCAGGCTGGGGGGGAACATCCCTATTCTCATTCATCTACTCATGCATGTTAAAGCATAATTCAGCATGAATGTTCCTGCCGAGGTCTAAGCGCCAAAGACTATACTTTCTTATCAATAAAATTCTTCTAATTATCTTTTCTCTCTGTGTGAGTTTTTCAGATTGAAATGCACTTGAAATAAGACAATGTAATTGTGTTTTCTTATTTTAAATGTAAATTGTCTTGTTTCATTGGCAAAATATGTCTTTTACCTTCTAAATTCAAGAACAAATGCACTTATTTTAAGAAAAAATGACTTATCTAGATTTTGATTTTTTTCCAGTGCAGGCTCACTGAAAAAACGATCTAGAAATAAGTAAAAATTACTCAAATTGAGTGAATTTACCCCTAATTTGAGTAAGTAAATGACATGATTTGCCAATTGAATTAGTATTTTTACTCTTAAAATAAGATATTTAGATAAAATGAAGCTCTAGCTTCAAATGAAGAAACTCTGACTTACCTCCATCAATCAGAAGCTGATCCGTCTCCGAAGCGAGCCAATCAGCTTCAAACTACTCCACCACGAAGTCCAATCAGCGTCCTGCTTTCACTTTATAAACTCCTTCAAATCCTCATCCCAGCCGCTATCCTGCAATCGCAATGTCGGATTTCGATTCAGACGACAATTCACCCACCTCCATCCCCTTCTCCGCCATCGCAGCTGAATCGTCCTTCATGACACGACTTCACCTCAACCTCATCAGAGAGTATTAATCCCAGTTGTCACCATCCCTCGTCTCATTGCATTGGTCCGGCAGAAGACCACCATGTTGAGCCCGGTTCTGCCAGAGGTTTCTTCCCAAGGGGGAGTTTTTCCTCTCCACTGTCGCTTCATGCTTGCTCATCATGGACAGTTCACGGTACCTGCATCACCAAGCAGGACCTCTATATCCCGAGTCTCTGAGGGAAGCCCCGGCGTCAGCTCCCTCAGCCTTCTAGTCCCACAATTCTGCTCAGCAGATCACCTTGTCAACCAGCTTGAACTAAACCACCACCAATTTCAGGCTGGGGGGGAACATCCCTATTCTCATTCATCTACTCATGCATGTTAAAGCATAATTCAGCATGAATGTTCCTGCCGAGGTCTAAGCGCCAAAGACTATACTTTCTTATCAATAAAATTCTTCTAATTATCTTTTCTCTCTGTGTGAGTTTTTCAGATTGAAATGCACTTGAAATAAGACAATATAATTGTGTTTTCTTATTTTAAATGTAAATTGTCTTGTTTCATTGGCAAAATATGTCTTTTACCTTCTAAATTCAAGAACAAATGCACTTATTTTAAGAAAAAATGACTTATCTAGATTTTGATTTTTTTCCAGTGCAGGCTCACTGAAAAAACGATCTAGAAATAAGTAAAAATTACTCAAATTGAGTGAATTTACCCCTAATTTGAGTAGGTAAATGACATGATTTGCCAATTGAATTAGTATTTTTACTCTTAAAATAAGATATTTAGATAAAATGCACTTGAAATAAGACAATGCAATTGTGTTTTCTTATTTTTTTTTTTATACTCTTTATTTAACATTTTTCATTACAATAAAACATACAACACACACAGAACTTGGGGCACTGATACTTAGATAAGTAGAAAGACAGAAACAAAATAATACATTACAAGATGATACACCTAGTTATGCTTCCTTGCTCTTGTACGTCAGCCATTTAGACCAGCGTTTGTTGTATGAATGCCCTTTCATACCTAAAAGATATGTCAGTTTTTCCATAGAGTGAATCTCCTCCACGACATCTCGCCAGTGGTCCAGCTGGGGTGGCAGTTTCTTTAGCCAAGACCGTGTAATTGCTTTTTTGCTTGCAATTGACAGAACTCTAAAAAGGTACTGATCTTCTTTTTGAAACACTTTTCCAGACATCACTCCCAGCAGAAAAATTCTAGGGTCATTGGGGATGGCATACCCCAAAATTATCCCAGTTGTCTGACAGATTCCATCCCGGTAAGTTGCCAACTTTGGGCAGGACCAAAATACATGAGAGTGGTTGGCGTTCTGATGACCACACTGTCTCCAACATTGCTGTTCTTCTCCTCTATATCTACTAGTAATTTGAGGTGTAATAAAGTATCTGATTAAGCACTTCCATCCGAATTCCTTCCATCTTTTGGAACTAGTAGATGTCTGTTGTGTCACACACATTGAAAGCCAATCATCCTCTGTAATTATAACTCCCAATTCTCTTTCCCATTTAGACTTAATGTTTAAGGTGTTATTTCCATTGTGTTCCTGCAACCCTTTATATAGTTTGGAAACAGTTTTACAAGGGAGGTGAGTATAAGCTTTTGTAAAAATTTTCACAATAGTATTACCTTCTGGAGGAACACCTTTTTTTTATTTTCGTATTGTAAAAATGCCTTACCTGGAAATATTTAAATAAATCTCTGTTCTCAAGATTACACTCCCTTTTCACTTGCTCAAATGTTTTGAAGGTGTTACCTTCTACAAACTGGCTCAAAGCCACAAGTCCTCTATATTTCCAGCCCAAAAAAGAAGAATCTAATTCTCCTGGCTGAAAGTTTGAGTTACAGGAGGGCCACATCAGGAGTCCAGTGACATCCGCTAATCTGTATCTATCAACCACTTCCTTCCAGATTAACAATGTGCCTTAAACTATACCATTCCCATTTTTGTCTGTGACTATTTTACCTCCCAGACGTGTTTGGGGTTGGGCCCCACCCTGCCTTAGTTCTATCTGTTTCCATCCAGTCTCCATTTCTGGGGAGCACCAGCAGACCATGAATCTCATCTGAGATGCATAATAGTATTCCCTCAGATTTGGAAGGGCCAGACCACCCTGGTCCCTATTAATTTGGAGTATTTTAAATTTTATTCTTGGTCTGGTCCCGGACCAAATAAATCTGGAGATCAATCTGTCCCAGGCATGGAACTGTGCGTTAGATATTCTAATAGGCAATGACATGAAAAGATATAAAAATCTAGGAAGCAGATTCATCCTCACTATTTCCATTCTAGCTGTGAAGTCCAACAATAACCTTGACCAGGCTGTCAAGTCTTTTTGTATGTTTTTAGTAAGGTTATCAAAGTTCAAACTAAATAACTCGTCCAAATCTTGAGAAACAAATACTCCCAGGTATTTTAGCTTTTTGGTATCCCACTTAAGTCCATAGGTCTTTCTTATAAATTTACTAGGGGAGTAGTTAATTGCCATGACCTGTGTTTTTGTGATGTTTAGACTGTAGCCCGATAATTGACCAAATTCAGTTAGAGCTGACATAACCCTAGGGAGCGTTATATCTGGGTTTTGGAGGTATGTGATTACATCATCTGCAAAAAGGGCAATTTTGTGTTCAGTATTTGCAAAACTAATTCCCTTTATCCCATTATCCTCTCTAATGGCCTGTGCCAAGGGTTCAATGAATATTGCAAAAAGCATTGGGCTTAGACAACATCCCTGACGGGTTCCTCTGTATAGTTGGAAGCTGTTTGTTAGGTGCCCATTGATTTTGACCCTGGCCTGTGGTTTATCATAAAGTGACTGCAAGCACCTAATAAACTGGTTATTAAAGCCTAGGCGTTCTAGTACTTTATATATAAAGGTCCAGTTAACCCGATCAAAGGCCTTTTCTGCGTCTAGACTAATTAATGCGGCGTTGAGGCCTGTGTTTTCTTATTTTAAATGTAAATTGTCTTGTTCCATTGGCAAAATGTCGCTTTTACCTCCTCAATTCAAGAACAAATGCACTTATTTTAAGAAAAAAATCACTTACAGGTATCTAGATTTTGATTTTTTCCAGTGCAGGCTGTTCCCTACTTTGCCTGTAATGTAAGTCCGCCCCTGCCATGCTCCTAAAGCGCTGACACTTTGGAAAAAATGGTGGAAATGTTTAGAAACTGTCACAATTTAAACGCTGGAGTCAGCAAGCAGCCCACGCTTTGTCACTGACATTAGGTGTATTATCAGCAGGCTGCTGGTGATAATAACCTTATCTATCATTTAGTAGGTGCCTTGAGAGGTGAAACTGCCAACACCTAACTTTCTATTCAATGTTCGGGTTTCATTACGATTCTTTGAAATGGAAACTAAACATAATTTCAGATCCTACACTGGAAAAACGATCTAACAATAAGTAAAACTTTCTTAAATTAAGTGTATTTACCCTTGATTTGAGTAGGTCAATGAGATAGTTTGCCAATGGAATCAGGATTTTTACTCTTAAAATAAGATAATTAGATAATATTCACTTGAAATAAGACAATGCAATTGTGTTTTATTATTTTAAATCTAAATTGTCTTGTTCCATTGGAAAGATGTCTCTTTTATCTCCTCAATTCAAGAACAAATGCACTTATTTTAAGAAAAAATGACTGATCAAGATTTAGATTTTTTGCAGTGTAGAAGTTGGTTTTATGAGTTTTTTGTGACTGTTGTGTAGTACTTTGTTGTTCTCTTAATGCCAGAGTTTATGCGGAGAGGAGGGTCAGAACAGGAGTTCAGGGAAGCTTGATTTTCAAGAGGAATCTGTGCCACTACAGAGTTTCAACAGGTCTGTGATTCACTCCTGCCTACAGCCCGTACAGTAGCAGCGGCCCTGGTCATCCAGACTGAATGTAGAGCAGCACAATGACTAGGATGCAACCTCTCTCCCGTCCTCCTCCTCTTCAAGAACTCTGACTCACAGCCCAGCACATTTTAATCAACCCACAGAAGAAAAAAAAAAAGCTCCTCGACTCAGATGGCGTCCAGAGTTCTTCTAGGAATGTTTCTGCTCCGTTCTCACAGCGCTTCGATGAACTAAAGAAATAGATGGTAATACACTGCAAAAAAATCAAATCAAGCATTTGTTCTTGGATTGAGGAGGTAAAAGAGACATTTTGCCACTGGAACAAGATCATTTACACTTAAAATAGAAAAACACAACTGCTTTGTCCTATTTCAAGTGCATGTTATCCAAATATCTTAATTTAAGAGTAAAAATACTTATTTGTTGGCAAACTATCTCACTTACCTACTCAAATTAAGGATAAATACACTTAATTTAATAATTTTTTAAACTTAATTCTAGATTGTTTTTCCAGTGTAACACTTTCTTCAGACCTGTTCACTGGAAAAATGGTGTAGAAATAAGTAAAAAATTTCTTAAATTAAGTGTATTTATCCTTAATTTGAGTAGGTAATGAGATAGTTTGCCAATGGAATGAGTATTTTTACTCTAAATTAAGATAATTAGATAATATGCACTTGAAATAAGACAATGCAATTGTGTTTTCCTATTTGAAGTGTAATGGAACAATGTCTTGTTCCATTGGCAAAATGTTTCTCTTTCCTCCTCAATCCAAGAACAAATGCACTTATTTTAAGAAAAAAAGACTTTTCTAGATTTCGATTTTTTCCAGTGTTTAATCATAAATGTCTTCCTTTTTATCACAAATTGAATATGATATATTAAATGCCAAAAGTTCTTCATTTCTTCCTCATATCCTATAAAATGTACAACATATTCAGGCTAGTTTTGCCCCTTATATCCATCTAAATGAAAATGTATTACTTACCTCCACGTTATAAGGAGGATCCAGTTAATGCTATCTGTAAATTAATAATTATATGATTGTTTTTGTGCCGATGTGGCAAAAAAAACGTTTCAGGTATGAGTAAGAAGAAAGTTTTCCCCAGATGTTTATTGCAGGAGATTAGGACCCAGATTCTGAGAAGTGAGAATAATTAGACCTTCTCCTCAGCTGCTCACATATTAAAAACACAAAACAGGATAAAAACAAACAAACAAACATAAAAGTAAATAGAAATAAAAAAAAAGACAAAAACTCTGTCCTGCAAGAGACATTTAACTGTTTAATGGCGGCCTTTTTTCCAGTGAACACACTGCAAAAAATTGAAATCTAGACAAGTAATCTTTACTAAAAATAAGTGCATTTTTCTTGAATTGAGGAAGTAAGTGCAACACTTTGCCAATGGAACAAGATAATTTACATTTAAAATGAGAAAAAACAATTGCATTGTCTTATTAAAAGAGTAAAAATACTTATGTGTTGGCAAACTATCTCACTTACCAACTCAAATTAAGGATAAATACACTTAATTTAATAATTTTTTTTTATTTAAGTGAGATAGGCTACTTTGTCAATGGAACAAGATAATTTACATTAAAAAGTAGAAAAAAACAATTGCATTGTCTTAATAAAAGCACCTTTTATCTAAATATCTTATTTTAAGAGTAAAAAGACTCCCACCATTGGCAAATCATCCTGTTAACCTGCTCAAATTAAAGGTAAATACACTTAATTTTGTGAAGTATTGAGTTATGTCTAGATTGTATTTACAGTGCAGGAAGTTTTGTAGTAAGATTAGTGGCGATACAGTCTTCCCTGTAGTTATGATGAGCTTTTAAAAGCATAGTTATTAGTAAGAGCTTTGAGACGGTTCATTATTGCAGTGGAGGAGCCCAGCTGCAGAGTGTGTTAGCAAAGCTCATTATGGAGCGTCAGCTTGCACGAGATTCTGGGAGAAAGGCAGGCAAATCTGTTTGCCATCTGGTGCCTCATGATGGGGTGGCACCTCGTAACCAGCAACTCTACATCTGGTAAACCAGTGAGAAAACTTTCAGCTCTGCCTTTGGATGAGCGCTTTTAACCTTAAAATAACATAATTAGATATTATGCATTTTAAATAACAGGCTGCAGTTGTTTTTGGCAAAGTGTCTCACTTACCTGCTCAATTAAAGAAAAATTCACTTATTTTAAGAATTTTTTTTTAATTTTTTGCAGTGTGAGAACATGCATCGTGAGCTGAGAATTTTTAAACCCTTTGGTTTCAGGGTTTTAAGTGTATTCACACTTAATTTGAGTAGGTAAATATTTGTTCCACTGGCAAAATGTCTCTTACCTCCCCAAATGCACTTATCTTCCAGTGTGCAACGATTGAATATATCACACAGTGCACTGGAAAAACAATATAGATATAAGTAAAAAAAAATATATCTTAAATTAAGAGTTTTTATCCATAATTAGAGTAGATAAATTACACACTGCAAAAACGATCTAGAAATAAGTTAAAATGTCTTAAATTAAGTGTATTCACCCTTAATTTGAGTAAGTAAATAAGATAGTTTGCCAATGAAATTAGTATTTTTACTCTTAAAATAAGATAATTAGATAATATGCACCTTAAATAAGACAATGCAATGGCCTTTTCTTATTTTAAGTGTAAATTGTCTTGTTCAATTGGCAAATGTCTCTTTTACCTCCTATAATCCAAGAACAAATGCACTTATTTTAAGAAAGATTTCAAATTTTTCCAGTGTGTATGCCCGGCTCACACTGGAAAAAAGATCTAGAAATAAGTAAAAATGTGTTAAATTAAGTGTATTTAACCTTAATTTGAGTGGGTTAATGAGATGATTTGCCAATGGAATTAGTATTTTAAGTCTTAAAATAAGATATTTAGACAAAATGCACTTGAAATAAGACAATGCAATTATGTTTTCTTACTTTAAATGTAAATTGTCTGGTTCCATTGACAAAATGTCTCTTTTACCTACTTAATCCAAGAACAAATGCACTCATTTTAAGAAAAAATTACTTATCTAGATTTAGATTTTTTCCAGTGTAAGATTGTGACAGTAACCATAAACGCTCAGCCAGAGCTACTGATTACAGGTGTAGTTTAAAGTGTATTAATTTGTGAGATGGTCCCACATTCCAGACCTCCAAAGTAAAAAAAGGAATGAACCAAAACACTTTGGAGACGATAACAAGGACAGAGAAAGACAGGCTAAACAGAAGTAGAACACATTTTTTTCAGATTTTTATCTGAAAAAACATAATAATTTCCTCCTAATTCTAATGCGGCAAAAGTGGAGGAGCTGTGGGGGTATTTGATTTATTGCTGAAGTCTCTGTAACCAAATAAATATAAGCTTAAATGTTTTGACACATGTTGCATGTTCAGGAGTACCTGGTGACTGACAGACCATCGTCGTCATTCAGGTCAATTTGTCCTGCTGGAGTATCCCTCATTAAGCATCAGAATGCTCATCTTATCCAATATCATGCTTAATCAGTCTCTAAAGCTAACCGCTCCCCACCCTGTCATGCCAATGACAGTGCTGCGCTGTGGATTCACTGAACTCTCCAAAACATAACATTGTCTAAGCATGTGATGCTCTTACCTGCATTTATTAATTCAATTCAGTTCAGTTTATTTCTATAGCGCCAATTTACGCAACACATGTCATCTTAAGGCACTTTACAGAGACAACCAGATCATCATCCAGTCAGATTGATTCAAAGTTTTCTAAGGAAAACCAGTTGATTGCATCGACTCACTGACTCTGCAGCAATCCCTCACATCAAGCATGCTTGTAGCGACAGTGGAGACGAAAAACTCCCCTTTAACAGGAAGAAACCTCCGTGCCAAAGTGTGAGCGGCCATCTGCTGAGGCTGACTGAGGTTCAAGGAGACAGAAGCAGACATAGAAAAAGAAGCATAGATACATAGAGCATAGAAAGGCAACTGTCAACCAGCTCCACAGGCGGCCCCGTCCAGGAAACACACAGCCAGGCAGACGAGCGCCGAGCCAGCTCCCATGTCAGAGGATGAAGAGAGCACATCCAGTTAGTCACAGTCAGAGAAACAGGACTACACTGAAAAACAGGCCAAGCTCCAACATTTATAAACAAAGGTGTTGATGGCAGCAGCACAGCTGATATTTCTCTCCAGGATGGAGTCACAGCCAAACAGGAACAGACCAGATGAAGCTACTATGAGAAAAAGCAGAGAGAGCAGAACGTTAGAGATTGAACTAACAGATTCTGCAGAGTGGGAGAATAGAGATAGAATGATGAAAATTGGTCCCTATGTCCTCCAGCAGTCTAAGCCTATAACAGCACATATGCAGAAAATAGCTCAGGATAACTTTAGTATTTTGCATGAGGTATAAAAAAAGATAGAGCCACCGTCTGTAAAGCCAAGAAATAATGTCTATCTGGACTGAAATTTCTCCCCCACCTGATCGGGCTGTAAAAGCTCAACCTCCACCTACATCTCTACTTACCCAGCTTCTAAGCACCCATCACTCTGTTTTTAACTATAAGCTTTATCAAAACGGAAAGTTTTAAGCCTTGCATTTATTACTGCTCTTAGAAGAGATGCTTTATAGCTGGATGCTGTCAACTCTAGGGAAATAACATCGACATGATAAATGGTAGGAGTTTTGCAGCATATTTGGTCTTGCAGCAGTAGAAACGTGTAGCTGAGCCTGAGTTACTGTAAGGAGGAGTGGGAGGTGAGCCTGTGCTTTTAATAGAAACTCTGTCGTTCATTCTTCTGCCTGCTACTTGATCACAAAAGCTGCCAAATATATCCAGTGGTGGTAAGAGAGGCTGTTGTGTGAACACGAGGATGCTATTCATAGAGTCTCAGGATGATCGCGGTTTTGGGCAGAAAAAGAAGCATCTCGCTAATGTTTTCCACCGTTAACCTTTTCTGCTTGTTATCTGCATAAACATATCCATCATAGTAAGTCTTAAAATGATGATATTTTAGCAATATTTTATGTTTGTTGTAATGGAATAGGTGGTTGATATTTTTTTGTTTTTTTAATATAACATTTCCATCTATGTCATTCTTTGTTTCATAAAGACTCTTATGTCTCTGCTCCTCTTCCATGTCAAATTATTCTTTGCTCTTCTTCCAGATCGCTGACGACAGTCATCAACTCCCGAGTTGAAACCAGCTCTCTGGAAAACTTCTCTTACACTCAAAGCAGCTGAGATAACCAAGCAAATGTCACAGGTTAGTGACTCTAACCTCTGATGGGAGAGAGGATCTTAATCCACAGTCTCATCTCCTATTTTCTATTATCTTCTGATATACAGAAACCAAATATGAAGGAGAATTGTTTAAATTAGTAAGAGAGTTGCTGTTCTGGTATTTTCTGATCTATTTATTTACATTTAGGTACAGCTAAAAAAAAAAAAAAAAAGACAACCTATATAAGGTGGATATTCGACCCATTCGGTGAAATATTTCAATCTTTACTTATTTGATGGTTGTGGCTCACAGATCATGGATACCCCGATAAAATTAGTCTATTTAATAAGATCAGTAATAACATATATTTTTGACCTTTGATATTTAGTTTATTATTCTGCTTTTGATGTTGGCTCCGCCTCCTTTGCTATGATAACTGCGTCTCTGTGGTCTGGCACGGAGGAGGCCAGCCTATGGTTCTGCTGAGGTGTTCAGGAAGCTCTGTGGCTTTAATAGCAGCCTTCAAGTTGTCTTCATGGTTGCTTCCTCCTTTTCCTCATCAATCCTCCTGGAAAGTTACATTTAATTCAATTTCACTTCAATTCAGTTTATTTCTATAGTTCACCAGATCATCAGATTGATTCAAAGTTTTCCATCTATCAAAAGCCAGCTGATTGTATCAACTCATTGACTTGAATGCAATCTTTCCCACTTAGCATGCTTGTAGCAACAGTGGAGAGGAAAAACTCCCTTTGAACAGGAAGAAACCTCCAGCAGAACCAGGCTCAGTGTGAGCGGCCATCTGCTGAGGCTGACTGGGGTTCAAGGAGACAGAAGCAGAGATAGAAAAAGAATCATAGATACAAAAGGCAGCTGTCAACCAGCTCCACAGGCGGCCCCGTCCAGGAAACACACAGCCAGGCAGACGAGCTCCGAGCCAGCTCCCATGTCAGAGGATGAAGAGAGCACATCCAGTTAGTCACAGCCAGAGAAACAGGACTACACTGGAAAACAGGCCAAGCTCCAACATCTAGAAACAAAGGTGTTGATGGCAGCAGCACAGCTGATATTTCTCTCCAGGATGGAGTCACAGCCAAACAGGAACAGACCAGATGAAGCTACTATGAGAAAAAGCAGAGAGAGCAGAACGTTAGAGATTGAACTAACAGATTCTGCAGAGTGGGAGAATAGAGATACAATGAATCAGAATGATGAAATGGGGTCCCTATGTCCTCCAGCAGTCTAAGCCTATAGCAGCATAAATTTAGAATCTCTATGAAGAAAGAATGAAATGCTCCACACTAGATGGCAGCAGTGATTGTGGACTTCAGTGGACCAAACCAGCAGATGAGATGGATCCCTTAAGCATCACTGGCTGGTGGATCCCTCTGACATTCCTTTCATTGGTTCTGTTCTCCATGAAACTGCTGCAACTTTTCCAACCACATTTTTTCCTTCCACTCAACTTTAACAATATTTTTCACATGGCTTTATTGGTGGGGCAGCCAGTGTCTGCCTTCTAGACATCACTCCAGTCAGCCTGACTGCATCTAAAACCTGCAGGACAGTAGATCTTAAAGACCACATTTGGAGAACCTTGATCCAGAGGCTTAGGAAACCTTGCAGGTGTTTAGTCTTGTCTAACCAGGTTGTGATGCCGCCCCTTTTCCACAATCCTATAATTTTTTTTTGCACACAAATTTTTTGAGGATTTCATTATCTTAAAGCTACAGTGTGTAATTTTCAGCGACATCTAGCGGTCAGACTGCAGACTGCAGCAACATGAACGTCTCCCCCCCACCGCTTATCCCCCCCAACAGTACGGCGAGCGTTACGGGACAAAATGTCTTCCACGACGTCCGCATCACCTACCTTCTCAAGTGATGAGGTTTGTTTACATAGATAATTTTACAGATAGTATTTCATTAGTCTGTGTAGGGTATAGATTTCATGTAGACTTAAGATAATAAATATACCCGTTATTTTTTCTACGTCGTTGTGACGTTTTGGTGAGCTGCTTTGCATGGTGATATAAACAGACGAAGTAATTGTAGTCATTAGTTTAACAGCGAGATTGTGTTCGCTAGAAGAATATATATTCCCCGTTTACAGAGTCCAAGTCTTGTTTGTGGCACGGGGGTTACAAGGCAAGGAAGAGGGAAAGGAAGAGGGCAGAGAGGCCGGGGTGAGCGTGCAGCTGGGGCCAGGCGAGAGAGGGGAGCCAGCGGGGTGAGAGCAGAGGAGGAAAGGCTTGAAGATCTCCAAAGGAGCCGGAGAGAAGTAACCGAGGTATATATCCAGAAAATTATTTTACAGAAAATTACTGAATCATTACCTGTGAAACGTCAGGGACGTTGCTGAATAAGTATACTGGAGAGTAACAGCATCATCACGCAGCATGTTATTGTTTTAGACAGGTCTGAGCATCCTGTACTCCAAAAACTGCAGTGATATTAGACAATTGTGTGTATAGGATTAATTACCTGTCCAAGAGAAAACTGGCAACTTGAGCGTCACTTTGAAAACCTTTTTCCTCCATCAGTGACTTCCATCGTGTAAATGCCGTGCCAATGTTGATCCGTGTTTTTTGTCGTTTCTTGTCACTCTTGCGTTTATTCTCGTCGTGTTTCCGCTTCTTAGATGACGGGGGTTCGGTGTCCGCCGCTTTTCGTTGTGATACAGAGTAGGCATGATCCTCCATTCGTCTGATGTTTGGCCACACAGTGCCAAACAGTTTGCAAAGTCACTCACGCCTGCCGCCTTGTTTACCTTTCTTGTTACCGAGGCGCAGTATACCTGCTTCTTCTTCTTCTTTGGTTTCAGGCAGACTAAACGCTTCTCAGGCATAATACTGCCATCTACTGTTCAGTACCGTCTCAGTTCATCTCTCTCAACTTGCCGTAGTTATTTTCGAGCGTCATGGGAGATCTCGCAATCGCTAGTTTGTTGCCTCTGCGCTGCCGTAGCGCAAAGATGTCAGCCTCCATGGCTGCGAGACCCGCTCCTATGTAATTATAAATAACGAATTCTAAGGCAACGCAAATGTTATGGTTAAAAGGCTGAGCTCATAGGTGATGATAAATAACATAGTTATGTATAATATATTAAATTTCTGAATTTATATGCCTGTAATTATTACACACTGTAGCTTTAAACGAAATAAAGATTGAAAATATTTTGCTTCATCTGTCATGAACCAATACGATTTATGTTACACCCTCTGAATCGACTGGCAAACTTCACTGAACCTTATGACCTCACTAACTTTCTGAGATGCCAACGTCTATTTCTTTTAACATCATAGCATCCTTTATAATAATTCCCAACACTGGATTTTAGGAGACTTCCAGAAATAACAATCCTCATGCTTTGTTTTCACACAAAAAATATATAGATATATATATATATATATGGTGTAAATATTTTTATTTGAATGTTTCATTCTATTTCATTAACCTAAATCTGAAGTCTAGCAAACATTAATTCTATATTTTTAAACAAGTTTTGAAGAGTTATAGCTGTTTTTATTTCTTTTTATATTTGTCACTTTTTCCTTACTGTTGTGTTTTTAGGTAGACAATGTTAAGATCTGTCCAGGGACAACAGATGAATAATAGCCTTTAGGCTAATTCTGGTGCGTTTGCGGGAATGCTTATTAATGTACACTGTCCCTGTCAAATAAATAAATCTAAAACACAATGTCCCCTAAAAAACAAATCTGGAACCACCGTGAAAGTATCCAGTCCAAGTTATACCGGTTTGAGAAGAAAAAATAAACTAGTTTTGCTGCCGGACTTATTAAAACTCTGAAATAGGCGTTTAGTTCAGTGCTGATAGGAAACTCTGAAGCAGATGGTAAGTTTTGCATTATTAACGGCTAATAGCTACACTGCATGAAAAGTGGGATTTTCGTCAATATACGGCACTGTAGATTGTCGTGGAACTTCAGGTTAGCGGCAGTTTACGGCAATTTGCAGGCTTCGTCGAAAACTCCCGTAAATTGTCAGAAATTGACGTGGAATTTCTTAGGCAGTGTTCCCCCCATGCCTCCCCCCCATGGAATTCTAGGGGAGGCTTTAACATGTAAATGAACATGCTGTGAGCTATACAAACGCAAACCAGGGTTGCAGGGGGGGTTTTACCCCAAGTGACATCTTTCTGGGTAAGAAAATCTCTGATACAAAGAGATCAGGCTCAGTATAGACTCTTACATTTTAGCTTGAATTGATTTATTTAATTAAAGCATAGAGACCAAAACAGATCTTTAGCTGACAGAGCAATACATTTAGAGCAGTAATTATTTTTAAAAAAATTTGCATTTAAGATAAAAAATAAAATATTGTCTGTCAATATGCTCAATTCACAATTACTTAAGTGGAAAAGTTTCAAGAAATGAGTCTGAGATGATTTACTTTATAACATGGCGCATTATCCTGTTGGAAGTAGCCATGAGAAGATTGGTACACTGTGGGCATAAGGTCAAGGTCAAGATCCGCAATTGCAATCGCACCAAACAGGAAAAAGAACATCGACAAATTCCGGTTCGTCAAATTAAAATATAGCAGCAACAGATCGGTGACTAGAAATTATAGCACAATTCTTATATATATATATATAAAAAAAAAAAAAAACTAACACCGTTTATTTAAATGATTGGATCCAAACTATTGGTTATTCACCAACGAGGAAGCAGATTTTATCATCTCCATCAAAATATTTATTTTATACCGAGGGACTTAAACTTTAATCAAATCCATTCAAAAGAAACTTCTTATTACAGGAATGAAAAGAGATGCTGAGTTTGGAAGTAGTGAACAAGTTCATAAAAAAAAAGCAGTTTTGAATTATCCTTATCCCCGTTACAAAAATCTACAAAAATATAAATATATATTTGGGCAGAAACTGAACATGTGCTGGATGATGGTGGGATTTTTTTAATATGTCATATTAAATTAAGCGCTCACAGGGTTCATACAGGAATGAGTGACTCTAATTTAATGCTATTTTAATGCTATTTTTTAATTATTTTTATTGATCCGCGGACACCCTAGTTCATCTCGCGCATGCTCTGTACGATCTCCAAGAAACCTCATTGATTTACATGACAGACAAGTACTCCGTACGTGAGCGGGGCGGAGCGCTGACGGAGTATGTGGAATCTGGGAGTAAAGGAGGACAAATACACGTCCGGCTGGGTGCAGCGCCGGACGCCGGACAGTGCAATGAAAATCCGGACTGTCCGCCCTAAAGCCGGACATCTGGCCACCCTAAAACTCCTCTTGGACGCGATGGCGACTCTGCATCGAACAAGACGAACTCAAAGAAGAGATGCTAGCGGTAAATATATGTTCGATTACTGCCTGCTAAGCTAAAAGCGGCCTAGCCTGAGCTATGGCTAATAGCAGCCTAGCTATTAGCCTATCTAGCCTAGCCTTGCAAGAACAAGCTTTATTAAAGTGCATTTTTTGTGATTTACAGAAAGCAGTACGCCGTCTTAACAACTCGGAGACTAATTGCAGGCGCTATGAACCGGAGCAAGGGTAAGATTTAAAGAATATGCTTTCATTCTGCGGTAAAAGGTAATGGATACCGATCATAGCTTTACATTTTGTTTTCACAGACCTCTTATTTGCTCGGAGCCATAATCAGCAAGTCCAGATTTGCACGATGATGATAAAGACGACATTGTGTGTAAGTGACTTGTTTTAATGTTTTCTCCTTCCTTGTTACTGTGACTTGCGTTTGATTTTTTATTCATACCACTCTCATTTAATTGTTTTCCAGCTGCCTGTAAGACGTATTTTCAGACGGTACGCAGGAGCTTCAGATATACGCTGCCAGCCAACACGCTGCGTGCGGAGGCTATCTGCTCGGAGTCGGGCCAGAAGAAAGAGGGTAAGACTTTATTTGGTGACTATTTTTCAGGTGCATTAATAGATGTGTTGTGTCCATACGCAGTGCGCTGATTCATTTTTTTTTTTTTTTCAGCTGCTGAAAGCGAGGCAGAGTGTGCTAGCAGATGAGGAAGTGGAACTCTGGAAGTCCGCCTTCCTCGGCGGTGTCTCTGGATGGATTGTACGGTCGCCGCCATTTCGTAGGCCGGATCTCACTGAACTCTGTGTTAAGCTGCAGTCCCGGTTAGAAGCGATGCCGAAGTACAGGGCCACGCACACTAGGCGTCTGCACATCGGACCTGCCTCGGAGGGAATGCTGCCTGTTACCTCCAACCCCGAGGAAGCAAACGGACCGTTCACGGAGTTTTAATTTTTAGATAAAGCTCTTTCTTTGCATAAACAGCTTCCTGGCAAATGTTCATTTCCTGTATAAATTCATTCATGTCCTTGATGGTAGCATAATAATTGTGTAGTAGTGTAGGATAACATAAATACACAGCATATGAATGAATAAATTTATGAATGAATAAATATATGAATGAATAAATAAATATAAATATATATATATATATATGAATAAATATATATATGTAAATATATATATATGCCAACCAATCACGAGCGACTTTACTTGTTTAAAAAGAAGTGGTTCCGTCCAATACTCAGTAAGAAAATTAAAGCCTGGCGTGGCCACGTGTGGTTTTGCTGTCAATCACGAGCGATTTCATTTGTTTGAGAATAGTGGTTTCAGCCAATACTGAGAAGGTTATTCAAGCCAGACCTGGCCAGCCGCGCGGGTTTGCTGTATTCATATGCTAATTAGGGCCATTAGTACAGCTGATCGCTCTCCACATACGTCACGGTACGTTTCCGACAATTTGTGGCACGACAAACGCGGACAAGCACGGGTTGCAAATTGTCGGAAACTGACGAAAATCAGGCAGATCTGCGGGAGTTTACGGGGGTTTACGGGGACGAAAATCTCACTTTTCATGCATTGCTAGTCGCTAATTTGTGATTTATCTTGACTTTAATTATCAGTGAAGTCTCTTCATCTTATTCCTGTCTTGCTTTAGAATAAAAAATCTCAAACATAAAGTTAAACCTTATAGCTGGGGCTTGTCATCATAGCCTACAGTACAGTTCTCTTGCTTCACTAGATGACGTCACACACACTGGAAAAAACAATCTAGAAATAAGTAAAAAATTTCTTAAATTAAGTGTATTTACCCTTAATTTGAGTACGGTAGGTAAATTAGATTTTTTTCTCTTAAAAGAAGATAATATGCACTTAAAATAAGACAATGCAATTGTGTTTTCATATTTTAAATGTAAATTGTCTTGTTCCATTGGCAAAATGTCTCTTTTACCTCCTCAATCCAAGAACAAATGCACCTATTTTAAGAAAAAATTACTTATCTAGATTTAGATTTTTTTTCCAGTGCAGCTGAGAGGTTTTTTAATGTTGGCAGGAAATCTTAGGTTCTAACTTAAAATGGAGACTAGGCAGAAGTCCACCTGAAGAAACGATTACTATTCGCCTCTGTCACGGGCCAATCAGCATCCAGAGTTCATCTTTAAAGGTTTCCAAATCCACATCCTCAGTCTGCTACACAAAGCGCAGGCGGTGTAGCTCCGCATATCCATCTGGAAACCTTCCGTAGAAGGTTAGCTGATTTGCCTATGTTGGTGATAGACGGGCCAAATAAACCAATCAGATCAATGAAGCATATGACGTACTAACAGAGTGACGACGAAGAGGAGCCAATTGATAGATCAAACCCTTGCCGAAACCAGTCGGGAGAAGAGCAAAAACATCTTTTCCTCTGAGAAAAGCCTCCAGAGCAGTGTTTTGCTCTTCTTTCAGTGAAGAAATACTCTGTAATTCCGATAAAACTTGCTCGATAGCCACGCTAATGCTAGTTTCATCGGCTGAAGCCGCCATGTTCTTTATACTGAACTGTCGCGCTTCTCGTTGCATCACACCTCAACCCGCCTCAAAGCCAACGCTGATTGGACGTTCGTTTGGTGAACTGCTCCAAATTTTCTTCAACGGAGAGTCTCCAGACTGATTAGCGAGTGAAATCTTGAAAGGTCGCGAGATCAGGATGGTCTCACGAGGCTACCCCTCCTCCACCATCGTAGCTAAAGCTTCATCAGACCTCTTGCTGCTTTCCCTGTCCCATCTAAATCGGTCCGGCAGAAGACCGCCATGTCGAGCTCGGTTCTTCCACAGGTTTCTTCCCAAAGGGGAGTTTTTCCTCTCCACTGTCGCTGCATGCTTGCTCATCATGGACAGGTTCATGCAACCTGTGTTATCCAAGCTGGACTTCCATCTTCCAGGTCCCTGAGTGAAGTACTTTTTCAGCTCACGCAGTCCACTGGATCTCTCCATAAAGCTCAGCAGACCGTCTCACCAACCGGCAGTCTATAGACTGACCAACTTCATCTATCTCCACTCCACCACCAGTTTCAGGCCTGGGGGGGAAACATCCCTGTTCTTTACTCCTGTTCATGCATATCAATGCAAAATTCAGCACTAATGTTTACTGCCGAGGTCTGAGCGCCAAAGACTAAAGTAATTGTATCAATTATCAGTTTGAAATGTTCTTATGCGACTATAGCAGTAGGTGAAGTCTGTGAGATAATAGCATATCCTTGACCTGTGACCTGTTCTAACATCCCAGCCTTGCTCCAGCACCGTTGGCCTTTAAATGGTGGTGGATTGTTTCTTCTAATAATGTGCTGTTATTGCTTACTAAGCCCTGCTTCCACTGCTGTGATGACTCTTTGGTTTTTGTGTCTGAATACGCCACATTGTGGCTGAAGGTGTTTGCGAGGACATGTTCTGTTCTCATTCGTAGTGTGATAGATCAGCCATACTGCATGCTGACTACTGCGATTATCTGTGACTGTGCTGTGATCCCTGCTGTTTCTCCACGCTACTCTTCTACTCTGGCTATAACAGCAAATCTCCCACTAATCCCTGTGACATATGGGACAAAGCAAACAGATACACCGACATCCACACATATTCAACTGGATTTAGGTGTTTACACTGAGGAGCTCTATAAGTCTCTACTCTTCGGTTCTGATGCTCATTTTGCTCTTTTTTGTGTGTAAAATGAAAATCTGTAAAAAATTATGTTATTTCTATGGGGCGCCGTTTGTAAAGTTAGGAGTAAACAAATAGGATCAATATTTATGGTTATTTAGAGTGTTTCAGGAGAAAAATAAGGGGTTTATTTTTGTTTCTTTTTTATTTTGTTTATTTTATTTTGGTAATTTTTTTCACTATGTCTGGTGCTAGCTAAATATTTAGCTTATATGCAAATTAAATTGCCGAAAAGCGGAAGTGAATTACCATAGGTAAGCTGAAAATGTAGCTAATATTTAGCTAGTACCAGACTAGCTAAATATTTAACTAGCTTGATGCAAGCTAAATATTTAATTTGTTAAATAAATATTCAATTTGGAGCTACATATTTATTAAAAAAATTAAATATTTAGTTTGGAGCTAAATATTTATTTAAAAAACTAAATATTTAATGTGAAAACTAAATATTTAGCTTATATGCAAATTAACTTGCCGAAAAGCGGAAGTGAATTACCATAGGTAAGCTGAAAATGTAGCTAGCTATTTAGCTAGTACCAGCCTAGCTAAATATTTAACTAGCTTGATGCTAGCTAAATATTTAATTTGTCAAATAAATATTCAATTTGGAGATACATATTTATTTAAAAAACGAAATATTTAGTTTGGAGCTAAATATTTATTTAAAAAACTAAATATTTAATGTGCAAACTAAATATTTAGCTTATATGCAAATTCCTTTGCCGAAAAGCGGAAGTGAATTACCATAGGTAAGCTGAAAATGTAGCTAGCTATTTAGCTAGTACCAGCCTAGCTAAATATTTAACTAGCTTGATGCTAGCTAAATATTTAATTTGTTAATTAAATATTCAATTTGGAGCTACATATTTATATAAAAAAAAAAATAATATTTAGTTTGGAGCTAAATATTTATTTAAAAAACTAAATATTTAATGTGCAAACTAAATATTTAGCTTATATGCAAATTAACTTGCCGAAAAGCGGAAGTGAATTACCATAGGTAAGCTGAAAATAGCTGAAAATGTAGCTAGCTATTTAGCTAGTACCAGCCTAGCTAAATATTTAACTAGCTTGATGCTAGCTAAATATTTAATTTGTTAAATAAATATTCAATTTGGAGCTATATATTTATTTAAAAAACGAAATATTTAGTTTGGAGCCAAATATTTATTTAAAAAACTAAATATTTAATATGAAAACTAAATATTTAGCTTATATGCAAATTAACTTGCCGAAAAGCGGAAGTGAATTACCATAGGTAAGCTGAAAATGTAGCTAGCTATTTAGCTAGTACCAGCCTAGCTAAATATTTAACTAGCTTGATGCTAGCTAAATATTTAATTTGTTAAATAAATATTCAATTTGGAGCTACATATTTATTTAAAAAACGAAATATTTAGTTTGGAGCTAAATATTTATTTAAAAAACTAAATATTTAATGTGCAAACTAAATATTTAGCTTATATGCAAATTCCCTTGCCGAAAAGCGGAAGTGAATTACCATAGGTAAGCTGAAAATAGCTGAAAATGTAGCTAGCTATTTAGCTAGTACCAGCCTAGCTAAATATTTAACTAGCTTGATGCTAGCTTAATATTTAATTTGTTAAATTAATATTAAATTTGGAGCTACATATTTATTTAAAAAACGAAATATTTAGTTTGGAGCTAAAAATTCATTTAAAAAACTAAATATTTAATGTGCAAACTAAATATTTAGCTTATATGCAAATTCCCTTGCCGTAAAGTACGACGGAGTATTAGGGCCACACATGAAGAGAAAAAATATTTTTGCCATGACGAGATTAAACTCGACATGTCGACTTTAAAGTCGACATGTCGACTTTAAACTCGCCATTTCAAGAATAAAGTTGAAATGTCTTGTTGAGTTTAATCTCGACGTGTCGACTTTAAAACTCGCCCTGTCGACTTTAAACTCGCCATTTCGAGAATAAAGTTGATATATCGTGGGGACTTTAATCTCGACATTCCAAAGTTTGGAAAAAAGAGCAACCGCGCTCCACAGCTGCAGTCTGCGTTTTAAGAGTGAAGGTAGTCTTTGACGTGCTGCAACTGTATAACTGTATAATCATCACAGAAAGTACATTTTGACCAAATCATCTACACAAGGCATGTCTGATTCTGGATTCTGTGCATGTAACCTGTGCAGCGGTTGGCTCTCTTGAACTAATTTCAACTTTATTGTCGACACGTCGAGATTAAACTCAACATGACATTTCAACTTTATTCTCGAAATGTTGAGTTTAATGTCGACATGTCGACTTTAAAGTCCACATGTCGAGTTTAATCTCGTCATGGCAAAAATATTTTTTCTCTTCATGTGTGGCCCTAATACTCCGTCGTAGAAAAGCGGAAGTGAATTACCATAGCTAAGCTGAAAATAGCTGAAAATGTAGCTAGCTATTTAGCTAGTACCAGCCTAGCTAAATATTTAACTAGCTTGATGCTAGCTAAATATTTAATTTGTTAAATAAATATACAATTTGGAGCTACATAGTTATTTAAAAAACTAAATATTTAGTTTGGAGCTAAATATTTATTTAAAAAACTAAATATTTAATGTGAAAACTAAATATTTAGCTTATATGCAAATTAACTTGCCAAAAAGCGGAAGTGAATTACCATAGGTAAGCTGAAAATGTAGCTAGCTATTTAGCTAGTACCAGCCTAGCTAAATATTTAACTAGCTTGATGCTAGCTAAATATTTAATTTGTTAAATAAATATACAATTTGGAGCTACATAGTTATTTAAAAAACGAAATATTTAGTTTGGAGCTAAATATTTATTTAAAAAAACTAAATATTTAATGTGCAAACTACATATTTACCTTATATGCAAATTCCCTTGCCGAAAAGCGGAAGTGAATTACCATAGGTTAGCTGAAAATGTAGCTAGCTATTTAGCTAGTACCAGCCTAGCTAAATATTTAACTAGCTTGATGCTAGCTAAATATTTAATTTGTTAAATAAATATTCAATTTGGAGCTACATATTTATTTAAAAAACGAAATATTTAGTTTGGAGCTAAATATTTATTTAAAAAACTAAATATTTAATGTGCAAACTAAATATTTAGCTTATATGCAAATTCACTTGCCGAAAAGCGGAAGGGAATTACCATAGGTAAGCTGAAAATAGCTGAAAATGTAGCTAGCTATTTAGCTAGTACCAGCCTAGCTAAATATTTAACTAGCTTGATGCTAGCTAAATATTTAATTTGTTAAATAAATATTCAATTTGGAGCTACATATTTATTTAAAAAACGAAATATTTAGTTTGGAGCTAAATTTTTATTTAAAAAACTAAATATTTAATGTGCAAACTAAATATTTAGCTTATATGCAAATTAACCTGCCGAAAAGCTGAAGTGAATTACCATAGGTAAGCTGAAAATGTAGCTAATATTTAGCTAGTACCAGACTAGCTAAATATTTAACTAGCTTGATGCTAGCCAAATATTTAATTTGTTAAATAAATATTCAATTTGGAGCTACATATTTATTTAAAAATTAAATATTTAGTTTGGAGCTAAATATTTATTTAAAAAACTAAATATTTAATGTGCAAACTAAATATTTAGCCTATATGCAAATTAACTTGCCAAAAAGCGGAAGTGAATTACCATAGGTAAGCTGAAAATGTAGCTAGCTATTTAGCTAGTACCAGCCTAGCTAAATATTTAACTAGCTTGATGCTAGCTAAATATTTAATTTGTTAAATAAATATACAATTTGGAGCTACATATTTATTTAAAAAACTAAATATTTAGTTTGGAGCTAAATATTTATTTAAAAAACTAAATATTTAATATGGAAACTAAATATTTAGCTTATTTGCAAATTAACTTGCTGAAAAGCTGAAGTGAATTACCATAGGTAAGCTGAAAATTTAGCTAGCTATTTAGCTAGTACCAGCCTAGCTAAATATTTAACTAGCTTGATGCTAGCTAAATATTTAATTTGTTAAATAAATATACAATTTGGAGCTACATAGTTATTTAAAAAACTAAATATTTAGGTTGGTGCTAAATATTTATTTAAAAAACTAAATATTTAATATGGAAACTAAATATTTAGCTCCAAAGTATATATTTATTTAACAAAGCAAGATATTGATAAATGAATGAATGATATAGTGAAAAAATGAATTGTAAAAAATAAACCCCTTATTTTTCTCTTAAAACATGCTAAATAACCATAAATATTGTTCCTAATGTTTGACAGCTTATTTTAAAGTTACGGCTCCCCATAAATTTCACATACATCTGACACATATGATGAAGAGGAACATTCCTTAAGATGTAGGACAATTTTGGGGAGGGGAGCAACACCAAAACAACATAAGGGTAACTCTTCAATATCTTCTTATGTTTAGTCACCATGGTAACCAGGTGTTACCATAATGGCCGGTAGGTGTTAGCATTTTCTACTACATCCATGACATCATTGCAGAGGCTAACTGAGTGTATCTGGTTTGAGAAGTGAAGAAAAAAGCAGTTTTCTTCACTTGAAGACCAAATATCCTTGAAAGGAAGCTTTTGGCCACTAGGGGCGCTAGACCTGTACCTTCTGGTATTTTGCTTCTACTAAGCTAGAAAATAATAATAAAGATGTATGACTGCATACTAGGAGCAAAGCATTAACTTACAAGTCTAATAACAAATTTGGAAAAAGAGTATCGGTTTTACATCCAGCTTCTTATTTCAGCCTGCACCAATGAAGAAACTATTTTCCTATATCGACTCTTGTTTTTCCTCGATCCCTTTCATGTCTTCTCTTCTTAGTCTCCTCAGAAGGTTTTAACTTTTTCCTTGTCTGAGCCATGAACAGTAGTCAAATAGGCGGAAAAATAGTACCGCTAAAGCCTTAGCTCCATGACTGAATAAGAGCCTGGGGCCATAAAGGGATATGCTCTTTCAGTTGACATGACCTGGTCAACGACGGTGCGTCTTCTCCCTACTTCCATACAGTAATTCAAGATGGGAGCCCCTGTGTAGCATTGATAGTGTCAAGAGCTGTATATTGGCCAGAAGAATCATTTAAAATAACTCATATGCGTTTAGGTCACAAAGTCCAAATAACCTGAGCCGCTTTCCCACTACAACTAGCAGGTTAATGCGTGTTCATGTTTTCAAACATGGGGACCTGCTAACAATCTGCATTTAGCTCCCCTCTTCCAACTGACAATTAAAGCTGGTCTAAACCCTTGCTTGCAGCTACGTGGCGCCTGTCCCCCCGCATCTGCGTGTCTGGTGACATGATCACGCTGGGTTAGCATTGATAATGTCACCAGTACGACAGAAATCAGGAAAGTAAACAATGGAGAGCAACATGTTAGGAAGCCAGGGCGTAGTCAGTGTGCTTTATTGTTTTTCTCTATTATCTGTCCGAATCCCTCTCATCAGAGCTGCTCCACGTTTATCAAATCTAAACAGAGTTGTTTCTGCTTGTTAGATCAGAAGCGACTGGTGCGGTGTGTTGACATCTGGACGTTGCGTTCAGTGGTGTCATGTAATTTACGGGGTTAAGCCCTCTCTGCTATTGCCACAGCAAAAAACCCTTTTACTTCCTAAATCGTATTGCAGTTTGTTTTGCGCTGCCAATCTACTTCGAAATGTATTTAAACCTTTGAAACTGTAAAACTGTAAACATAGTTAAACATTAATCTTTAGAAAATAAAAAGAAGTTTGGGTGTGCCTCAGTGGTGCAGTGGGTGGCCTTAGTCCTGGATTTAGCCAAACTCGAGTTTGAATCCGGCCTGTGGTTGCATGTCTCTCCCTCTCTCTATTTTGTTAAAGATCAGTGAAGGTGATATCTGTTTGAACAAAAGTTAATGTGGAGGATTCAGAATCTGCATTGCTTTGCTCGTTGTTGACTGTCCAGGTTGAACAAGAGATCTCACTGGTCCAGAGAAAGATGTCTGACCTGGAGTCAGTTCTCCAGCAGAAAGATATCGAACTGAAGGCCTCAGAGACTCAAAGGACAATCCTGGAACA
Source organism: Cyprinodon tularosa (assembly GCF_016077235.1). NCBI lineage: Eukaryota > Metazoa > Chordata > Actinopteri > Cyprinodontiformes > Cyprinodontidae > Cyprinodon > Cyprinodon tularosa. The sequence goes on along the minus strand of NW_024038597.1, from coordinate 220,296 downwards.
GGACTTGGCAACCTACATCACAGAATGCAGTGTGAGTAACTGTAGTTCAACAAACTGATTTCTGTTTGTTCAGTATTTGCAGTTTTTATGCCTGAAATGGCAAATTAATGAGTATCGAGTATTTGCTAAACATGTTAGCTTAAAAATGGCTGTCAGGGGGCAGTGACATCCAAATCTCTGTCTTCGGTTCTGCCTGGGACCCCAAACTAACCCATCTGACTGATTTTAATTTCACTTTAGAGTCTGAAGCGCAGTTTAGAACAAGCACGGATGGAGGTGACCCAAGAAGATGATAAAGCCCTCCAGCTGCTCCATGACATCCGAGAGCAGAGCAACAAGCTTCAGGAGATCAAAGAGCAGGTAGGACAACAAAGCACTGAACAAATTATGCTTCATGGAGGTGGCACCATCATGCTGAGGGTAAGCAATATCTCTGCAGCAAAGCCGGAAGTTGCCTTTTGTTTCTAAGAAAAGAAATGGATCCATTAAGCAGTCCCCAGATGTGCAAAACTGGTATAGATATTCCAGCAGGACCTGCAGTGAAACGGTTTTACTGTGAATTCATAATACTCTTTTCTTGATTTGCCCATTTATGAAAACCAAGTCTAATCATCCTTCTACTGTACACCATAACCATGTTCTATTTTGTTGTTGGTCCAGCACACAAAATACCAGTTTGGGTTGGGATGTTATGTAATCTTGAAAAGTTCAGGTCATTTTATAGAGTAAGGTGCAGGTCCATGTCCTGCATGTCCATGTCCTGCATGTCCATGTTCTTAAGGTCAATGCCCTCCATGTTTACATACTATAGGTCCATGTCTGCCATTTCCATGTCCTCCAGGTCCATGTCCTCCATGTTCATGTACTATAGGTCCATGTCCTACAGGTCCATGTCCTCTAGGTCCATGTCCTCTAGGTCCATGTCCTGCAGGTCCATGCCCTTCATGTCCATGTCCCTCAGGCCCGTTTTCTATGGGTCAATGTCCTGCATGTCCTACAGGTCCATGCCCTTCAGATCCATGTCCTACAGGTCCATGTTCTCCAGGTCCATGTCCTACAGGTCTATATCCTGCAGGTCATTGTCCTGCATGTCCATGTCCTGCAGGTCCATGTTCTCCAGGTCCATGTCTTACAGGTCTATGTCCTGCAGGTCATTGTCCCGCATGTCCATGTCCTGCAGGTCCATGTCCTCCATGTTCATGTCCTACAGGTCCATGTTCTCCAGGTCCATGTCCTACAGATGTATGTCCTGCAGGTCATTTTCCTGCATGTCCATGTCCTGCAGGTCGCTGTCCTCCATGTTCATGTTCTCCAGGTCCATGTCCTACAGGTCTATGTCCTGTAGGTCATTGTCCTGCATGTCCATGTCCTGCAGGTCGATGTCCTCCATGTTCATGTTCTACAGGTCCATGTTCTCCAGGTCCATGTCCTACAGATGTATCTCCTGCAGGTCATTGTCCTGCATGTCCATGTCCTGCAGGTCGATGTCCTCCATGTTCATGTCCTACAGGTCCATGTTCTCCAGGTCCATGTCCTACAAATGTATCTCCTGCAGGTCATTGTCCTGCATGTCCATGTCCTGCAGGTCGATGTCCTCCATGTTCATGTTCTACAGGTCCATGTTCTCCAGGTCCATGTCCTACAGATGTATGTCCTGCAGGTCATTGTCCTGCATGTCCATGTCCTGCAGATGTATGTCCTGCAGGTCATTGTCCTGCATGTCTATGTCCTGCAGGTCGATGTCCTCCATGTTCATGTCCTACAGGTCCATGTTCTCCAGGTCCATGTCCTACAGATGTATGTCCTGCAGGTCATTGTCCTGCATGTCCATGTCCTGCAGATGTATGTCCTGCAGGTCATTGTCCTGCATGTCTATGTCCTGCAGGTCGATGTCCTCCATGTTCATGTCCTACAGGTCCATGTTCTCCAGGTCCATGTCCTACAGATGTATGTCCTGCAGGTCATTGTCCTGCATGTCCATGTCTTGCAGGTCGATGTCCTCCATGTTCATGTCCTACAGGTCCATGTTCTCCAGGTCCATGTCCTACAGATGTATGTCCTGCAGGTCATTGTCCTGCATGTCCATGTCCTGCAGGTCGATGTCCTCCATGTTCATGTTCTCCAGGTCCATGTCCTACAGGTCTATGTCCTGTAGGTCATTGTCCTGCATGTCCATGTCCTGCAGGTCAATGTCCTCCATGTTCATGTCCTACAGGTCCATGTTCTCCAGGTCCATGTCCTATAGATGTATGTCCTGCAGGTCATTTTCCTGCATGTCCATGTCCTGCAGGTCAATGTCCTCCATGTTCATGTCCTACAGGTCCATGTTCTCCAGGTCCATGTCCTACAGGTCTATATCCTGCAGGTCATTGTCCTGCATGTCCATGTCCTGCAGGTCCATGTTCTCCAGGTCCATGTCTTACAGGTCTATGTCCTGCAGGTCATTGTCCCGCATGTCCATGTCCTGCAGGTCGATGTCCTCCATGTTCATGTCCTACAGGTCCATGTTCTCCAGGTCCATGTCCTACAGATGTATGTTCTGCAGGTCATTGTCCTGCATGTCCATGTCCTGCAGGTCGATGTCCTCCATGTTCATGTCCTACAGGTCCATGTTCTCCAGGTCCATGTCCTACAGATGTATGTCCTGCAGGTCATTGTCCTGCATGTCCATGTCCTGCAGGTCGCTGTCCTCCATGTTCATGTTCTCCAGGTCCATGTCCTACAGGTTTATGTCCTGCAGGTCATTGTCCCGCATGTCCATGTCCTGCAGGTCGATGTCCTCCATGTTCATGTCCTACAGGTCCATGTTCTCCAGGTCCATGTCCTACAGATGTATGTCCTGCAGGTCATTGTCCTGCATGTCCATGTCCTGCAGGTCGCTGTCCTCCATGTTCATGTTCTCCAGGTCCATGTCCCACAGGTCCATGTCCTGCAGGTCGATGTCCTCCATGTTCATGTTCTACAGGTCCATGTTCTCCAGGTCCATGTCCTACAGATGTATGTCCTGCAGGTCACTGTCCTGCATGTCCATGTCCCGCAGGTCGATGTCCTCCATGTTCATGTTCTACAGGTCCATGTTCTCCAGGTCCATGTCCTACAGATGTATGTCCTGCAGGTCATTGTCCTGCATGTCCATGTCCTGCAGATGTATGTCCTACAGGTCATTGTCCTGCATGTCTATGTCCTGCAGGTCGATGTCCTCCATGTTCATGTCCTACAGGTCCATGTTCTCCAGGTCCATGTCCTACAGATGTATGTCCTGCAGGTCATTGTCCTGCATGTCCATGTCTTGCAGGTCGATGTCCTCCATGTTCATGTCCTACAGGTCCATGTTCTCCAGGTCCATGTCCTACAGATGTATGTCCTGCAGGTCATTGTCCTGCATGTCCATGTCCTGCAGGTCGATGTCCTCCATGTTCATGTTCTCCAGGTCCATGTCCTACAGGTCTATGTCCTGTAGGTCATTGTCCTGCATGTCCATGTCCTGCAGGTCAATGTCCTCCATGTTCATGTCCTACAGGTCCATGTTCTCCAGGTCCATGTCCTATAGATGTATGTCCTGCAGGTCATTGTCCTGCATGTCCATGTCCTGCAGGTCAATGTCCTCCATGTTCATGTCCTACAGGTCCATGTTCTCCAGGTCCATGTCCTACAGGTCTATATCCTGCAGGTCATTGTCCTGCATGTCCATGTCCTGCAGGTCCATGTTCTCCAGGTCCATGTCTTACAGGTCTATGTCCTGCAGGTCATTGTCCCGCATGTCCATGTCCTGCAGGTCGATGTCCTCCATGTTCTCCAGGTCCATGTCCTACAGATGTATGTTCTGCAGGTCATTGTCCTGCATGTCCATGTCCTGCAGGTCGATGTCCTCCATGTTCATGTCCTACAGGTCCATGTTCTCCAGGTCCATGTCCTACAGATGTATGTCCTGCAGGTCATTTTCCTGCATGTCCATGTGCTGTAGGTCGCTGTCCTCCATGTCCATGTTCTCCAGGTCCATGTCCTACAGGTTTATGTCCTGCAGGTCATTGTCCCGCATGTCCATGTCCTGCAGGTCGATGTCCTCCATGTTCATGTCCTACAGGTCCATGTTCTCCGGGTCCATGTCCTACATATGTATGTCCTGCAGGTCATTGTCCTGCATGTCCATGTCCTGCAGGTCGCTGTCCTCCATGTTCATGTTCTCCAGGTCCATGTCCTACAGGTCCATGTCCTGCAGGTCGATGTCCTCCATGTTCATGTTCTACAGGTCCATGTTCTCCAGGTCCATGTCCTACAGATGTATGTCCTGCAGGTCACTGTCCTGCATGTCCATGTCCCGCAGGTCGATGTCCTCCATGTTCATGTTCTACAGGTCCATGTTCTCCAGGTCCATGTCCTACAGATGTATGTCCTGCAGGTCATTGTCCTGCATGTCCATGTCCTGCAGATGTATGTCCTGCAGGTCATTGTCCTGCATGTCCATGTCCTGCAGGTCGATGTCCTCCATGTTCATGTCCTACAGGTCCATGTTCTCCAGGTCCATGTCCTACAGATGTATGTCCTGCAGGTCATTGTCCTGCATGTCCATGTCTTGGAGGTTGATGTCCTCCATGTTCATGTCCTACAGGTCCATGTTTTCCAGGTCCATATCCTACAGATGTATGTGCTGCAGGTCATTGTCCTGCATGTCCATGTCCTGCAGGTCGATGTCCTCCATCTTCATGTTCTCCAGGTCCATGTCCTACAGGTCTATGTCCTGTAGGTCATTGTCCTGCATGTCCATGTCCTGCAGGTCAATGTCCTCCATGTTCATGTCCTACAGGTCCATGTTCTCCAGGTCCATGTCCTACAGATGTATGTCCTGCAGGTCATTGACCTGCATGTCCATGTCCTGCAGGTCGATGTCCTCCATGTTCATGTCCTACAGGTCCATGTTTTCCAGGTCCATGTCCTACAGATGTATGTCCTGCAGGTCATTGTACTGCATGTCCATGTCCTGCAGGTCGATGTCCTCCATGTTCATGTCCTACAGGTCCATGTTTTCCAGGTCCATGTCCTACAGATGTATGTCCTGCAGGTCATTGTCCTGCATGTCCATGTCCTGCAGGTCGATGTCCTCCATGTTCATGTTCTCCAGGTCCATGTCCTACAGGTCTATGTCCTGTAGGTCATTGTCCTGCATGTCCATGTCCTGCAGGTCAATGTCCTCCATGTTCATGTCCTACAGGTCCATGTTCTCCAGGTCCATGTCCTATAGATGTATGTCCTGCAGGTCATTGTCCTGCATGTCCATGTCCTGCAGGTCAATGTCCTCCATGTTCATGTCCTACAGGTCCATTTTCTCCAGGTCCATGTCCTACAGGTCTATATCCTGCAGGTCATTGTCCTGCATGTCCATGTCCTGCAGGTCCATGTTCTCCAGGTCCATGTCTTACAGGTCTATGTCCTGCAGGTCATTGTCCCGCATGTCCATGTCCTGCAGGTCGATGTCCTCCATGTTCATGTTCTACAGGTCCATGTTCTCCAGGTCCATGTCCTACAGATGTATGTTCTGCAGGTCATTGTCCTGCATGTCCATGTCCTGCAGGTCGATGTCCTCCATATTCATGTCCTACAGGTCCATGTTCTCCAGGTCCATGTCCTACAGATGTATGTCCTGCAGGTCATTTTCCTGCATGTCCATGTGCTGTAGGTCGCTGTCCTCCATGTTCATGTTCTCCAGGTCCATGTCCTACAGGTTTATGTCCTGCAGGTCATTGTCCCGCATGTCCATGTCCTGCAGGTCGATGTCCTCCATGTTCATGTCCTACAGGTCCATGTTCTCCAGGTCCATGTCCTACAGATGTATGTCCTGCAGGTCATTGTCCTGCATGTCCATGTCCTGCAGGTCGCTGTCCTCCATGTTCATGTTCTCCAGGTCCATGTCCTACAGGTCCATGTCCTGCAGGTCGATGTCCTCCATGTTCATGTTCTACAGGTCCATGTTCTCCAGGTCCATGTCCTACAGATGTATGTCCTGCAGGTCACTGTCCTGCATGTCCATGTCCCGCAGGTCGATGTCCTCCATGTTCATGTTCTACAGGTCCATGTTCTCCAGGTCCATGTCCTACAGATGTATGTCCTGCAGGTCATTGTCCTGCATGTCCATGTCCTGCAGATGTATGTCCTGCAGGTCATTGTCCTGCATGTCCATGTCCTGCAGGTCGATGTCCTCCATGTTCATGTCCTACAGGTCCATGTTCTCCAGGTCCATGTCCTACAGATGTATGTCCTGCAGGTCATTGTCCTGCATGTCCATGTCTTGCAGGTCGATGTCCTCCATGTTCATGTCCTACAGGTCCATGTTTTCCAGGTCCATATCCTACAGATGTATGTCCTGCAGGTCATTGTCCTGCATGTCCATGTCCTGCAGGTCGCTGTCCTCCATGTTCATGCTCTCCAGGTCCATGTCCCACAGGTCCATGTCCTGCAGGTCATTGTCCTGCATGTCCATGTCCTGCAGGTCGATGTCCTCCATGTTCATGTCCTACAGGTCCATGTTTTCCAGGTCCATATCCTACAGATGTATGTCCTGCAGGTCATTGTCCTGCATGTCCATGTCCTGCAGGTCGATGTCCTCCATCTTCATGTTCTCCAGGTCCATGTCCTACAGGTCTATGTCCTGTAGGTCATTGTCCTGCATGTCCATGTCCTGCAGGTCCATGTCCTCCATGTTCATGTCCTACAGGTCCATGTTCTCCAGGTCCATGTCCTACAGATGTATGTCCTGCAGGTCATTGACCTGCATGTCCATGTCCTGCAGGTCGATGTCCTCCATGTTCATGTCCTACAGGTCCATGTTTTCCAGGTCCATGTCCTACAGATGTATGTCCTGCAGGTCATTGTACTGCATGTCCATGTCCTGCAGGTCGATGTCCTCCAGGTTCATGTCCTACAGGTCATTGTCCCTTTCAGGGCTAACTAGTCATGCACCACCATCTGAAATATGGAACATTAAAATGTGCAGCAATGTGTTCTGCTGCAAACGTTAGGTCATTAGGTTGTTATTGTCATTTCTAGTTTTAGAAGGAAAGTTTCATCTCGTGTTTTTAGCGTCTGATACTTAGTTCAGCCTGAGTCGGCGTAGACTGATGAAAAGATGTTGATGTTAAACCCACAGCTACACATCATCTCAGTGGGGGGTGAAGCAGAGACTGGATCGACCATCAACATGTTCAACGTTTCCTTTTGCTTCATTTATCTATTTAGCTTTTTTTTAAAGATAATTTTAAAGCAACCTGTTTTTTCCCCTGCCTACACTCACGCTCGTTACCAGGCGATGAATACATTGTCCTCCGGTTGCCATGGTGACGGGAGCCATATACCTAGAATGGGGAGCAAAGTGATGCAGTGGGCAGGCTGTTGAGATGGGGTGCTGAGGCCTTTTGCTCACACTGTTTTTTGGAACATTTATTTATTTATTTTTTTTGATTCTCCCTTCATGTAAAAACAAGGATTTCAGGAAAAATCACAGCATGATCAGACATATGGCAGCTTTCTCAAAGTCTCAATGTTTACATGCTGAAGGGAATAAAACTTGGTTTGTTTTATTTCTTAGGTTTATTTCCACTGCTTACATCTTTATATGTTTGATTTTGACTTTGATTTCAGTAACAACAGAGACTAAACCGTGTGTGTGTTTGTGATTGGTGTGGTCCAAGCTTTGTAGAAAACAAGTCAGGCATCACGACAGGGAATATAAATTAGCTGTTTGATCTAATCTGCTGCACTAGAAAGACAAGGTCAAAGACGACTAATGTCTTTAAAGCAGAAAGACGAGGAAACCTGACTGCTTGGGGGGCAGGTTGGTACATCTAATTTCTAAGCACAAGAGGAACAAATAAATTTTAGGTTTGCAGGCAGAGAATGTAACAGATTCTTACACCAGAATGGCTAGATATAGTTTTTTTTTTCAATAGCAATAAACAGATAAACAGATCAGTCCCTATTTTAAATAAAGAACAGGGGGAATGGTAAATGGCCTCTACTTATAAAGTGTTTTTTCAAGGCAGAAGACTTGACCAAAAACCTTTACACTACATTCACCCATACGCTGATGGTGGCAAGCTACATTGGTAGCCACAGCTGCCCTGGGGCTCACACACAGAAACGAGGTTGCCGTACATTGGCGCCTCTGACCTAGCCGGACGTAGTCCTACTCAATTCTAGTCAGAATGAGTCTGATGCTGCTCCATAGAGCTGTGAATATGGGGCGTGTTTCGAACGAACCAGGAAAAAAAATGCCTCTGCACTCAATTGGATAGACCTACAACCAATAAGAGCAACGGAGTGCGTGACGTATGTTAAGTGACGCATAGTTGTTGTCCACAAAAATCAAAGCGTGCAGTTGCACGCCTAGAATAAGAAGATGAGCCTTGATCGCGTTTCTCTGTTCCTCTTTTAAAATTAATTTGCTGTCGATATCTTCTAGAACAGACCTAATAGCAGAATCTACACACCTCAACTCTCCGGCGGCAGCCATTGTTGTTGTCACCCAAGCGCGCTTTGGTCACGTGGTTGATTACGTTACTGTTGATCATCTGTCCATCATCGTATAAAGCCCGCCCTGACAATTTGATTGGCCCGCCAGATTTTGTGCGAGCATACTCGCGCTAATATTGAGCAATGCCAGACCGAACTTCCCGAACTCAAACCTTGTTGGACTAAGTTCGAAATGGCACCCAGGCTACCTCTGACCACCATCAGTAGGCAATGCAGGTGAAGAGTCTTGCCCAAGGATACAATGACACTGAAAGCCAGAACCGAGGCTTGAACAGACGACACTCCGATTGCAGGGCAAACTCCTGCACCCAACGCCACTGTCGCCCACTCAGAATGGTGACATGAACCTAAAGCTGGTGTTCTGTCAGATGAGCATACCCAGTCAGACCAGCATACAGATATTCAACACTCATTTATCTCTTAATTTATCCCCTTTAGTTTTGTACAAAAAATAGACTTTAAACTACCTCAACGGGTGAGTATCCCTTAAGTCATGTACAAAAAAACGATTTAATTACTTACTTTTAGTTGTTTTTTGACCATAAACAGTTTTTTTGTACATGACTAAAGGGATACACGCCGGTCGAGGTAGTTTAAAGTCTATTTTCTGTACAAAAAGAAGGGATAAACGCAATCTGATGTCTTGTGCATCCGTATTGACTATAGGTATGCTGGTCTGATTGGGTAAGCTCATCTGACAGAACACCGGCAATGAATAACAAAGAAAATATAAAGATTCAGAATTGTCAGGGTTTGGTTGAGGTTTTGAGGACCCAAATGCAGAGGCAGGGAGGCAGAGGTGAGTTATGTAGTTTTAATGGAGTGTTCACAGGTAACAGAGGCGGAAATCCAAAAATAGAAAGGCTTTGCTTTGCTTAAGACGTCCAGGAATCTCACCGCTAAACTGATTCATTTTGCTAAATAAAAGCATCCACAAAAATTTTCTACAATGGATTCAGACAAACGGATAAAAACATGTTCTATAGGGAAGAAAATGTGCTCTTGGTGAAATTTTAAAAGTACAAAAAAATAGATAAATAAAAAAAATAGACAAGACCCTGACTCAAAAATATCATAATGGATTCTGTTTGATCCCAGTAGTTTCATCTTTATGATCCATTAAAGCTCGGTTTCCACCACAGAAACCAAAATCAGAAACCATAGTACAACCTCACACCTGAACAATGACTAAAAAGATTAGATTATATAGAACCAAAGCCTGAACACTAAATCAAACAGCTGCTTTGAGCAGCCGGAGCCTGTTTCTACGTTCCCCCTTCGTTCCCTTTGGTCCCTCTCAGCAGCAGCTAAATCCAGCATTTCATCCTGAAAAGCATCTGTCTCCCACGCTCAGTAAAACGACTGCTGTGTTTATCATCTCTATTCAGAAGTCATAGCCTGTTGGCTCAACAAAGGCTGGAGATTAGGCAGATTGATTTTCACAGACAATTAAAAAACACGTGAAAACTTCCCACATGACAGAGAGGACACTTTAAAACATGAAAACAGCTGGGATGCTTTATTTAGCTATAAGCAATCCAGGCTTTGCAGACTTATGGAGCAACTTTTTTCATGTAAATAATCAGATCTGAGCTCTTCCAGTTAAAGCTTTAAAGGAGAAGTCTGGTCAGCAAGAAATAATTAATGGATCATTATTTATACCTAAAACTAATACGATCGCAGTGATTTAATTTATTTTTAATTTGATTTTCATCGCAATCACTGAATCTGGGAGCGGCCATTTTTGCCCAAATACAGTAACCCCTCCCTCCTGCCATCTTCCAGCAGTGACGTCACGGTGCGGTAAGCCTAGCGCCATTCTCCCCGCTTTACAAGCAAAATAAATGGGAACTACTAGACACATCCGTAATCAACAACAATTATTGAAGATTTCCAGAGGACTTCACCATTGAAATTCACCAGAGCTATAGTGAAACTGACAATGCCCACGTGCATGGCAGCTGGATGTTGGAATACATTGGGTAAAAGTGGAAAAGAGTTATTCCACCTTTCTGATTCCTGATCCTCCACGGACGGGTTGGTCGTTGGATCGCCAACTTGAAGAGGGAGGATTTGCCATCGAACTTCTGGCCAGAGAAAAAACCCGTAATATGTAGCCAAAATCCAGTATGCAGGATGACTTCCTGCCAAAAGACAAAAAACAAAGATCATGTTAGACTCATAGAAACAAAGACTCAGTTAGACTGGCAAACACTGTGGCGCCGAGGCAGTGACAGTCCACTGCTTAAGTACTCCTCCCGATAATGATCCAACGAGACGCAGGTGTGCAGGTGGGGCACAACCTCGTGGAGGAGAAAAAGAAACACAAAAACAACCCACAAAAACTGGATTCCTGACACAAATACAGCACTGGGACTTGATCAACAGCCGATACCGCACCATGACGTTACAAACCTGTAGGTGGCAGTAGTGTTCTTTGACAAACATGGATGCCTCCAGTAAAACACATTCAAATGAAAATTACTCTTAATTAAAATCACTTATCATTTATTGAACAGGATGGAATAATTTCATATTTAAAGAACTTTCAGAAGTTTGACTTCTGAATATGAACAGACTTTTCCTTTAACAGTTGCTACATTTGATCTCTGCTGAAAACAGAAATTGAAATGTGGAAACCACACCATGCCTTATCGTCTTTGGAAGCTATATTCAGCTCAGTTTTATTTTAGTTTTGCACCAGTTCTCGACATTTCATCCTTAAGCTCTTTTCTGAGTCATTTTAATCAGACAGGTTCAAGTTTTCAATCTAAGTAAACCAAGCAGATCACATCCAGTCATTGACTGTGCAGTAATCCCTCATACAGATCATGCATGTGGCGACAGTGGACAGAAAAAAAACTTCATTTTTAACAGGTTGAAACCTCCTGCAATGACTGCCCTTGCTCATCCCTACATGTAGCTAAACTGGTAACTCAACGATCAGTCATGTAATGCCTTCAGATCAGAGAGATAATATTTAAATACTTACCATCTCTGAAAAAAAGAACATGCAACCCTTTAATAGTTTATTTTAACCAGATACAGAGGAAGGATTATGGGACTTTCATTCCAGAAGGAGTCCATGTCTGACCAGCAGAGATGTGAAGGCAAGGATTTCCCTTTGGGAGGCGTTTGATCTGGTTGAAGCACACAGAGTCCCAAAGACAGCAGTCACACATAGATCCATTTCATTCTGCCAGGCAGCCTTGGTTTTAGGAATAGAGTTATTGCTAAGTTCCAGAATAAAACCATACAGCAAATTTCTGGAGTCGAACATGTGATCCATTCCTAGATTACGCACAGGATGTCGGCTGCATGGTGTATCCCCATGGTTTGTATCTCTATCCTTGTTTTCAGTTCCAGGTCTGGGGGCTTTTCTGCATGGGTGGGTATTTCCCTCATGAGAAAAATATGCCGATTAGGTTAATTTATGTCTCCAAATGTCCCTTTGGTGTTTATGTCTGTTAATGACTGGTTACCCTGTAACCCTGATGAACAAGTGGTAGAAAATGATTGGAAAAATATGCCAAATGGATGAAAATGTATGGATTTAAATGAAGGTTATTTTACCAAATATTGTCATTCAAACTGGAAGTGGGTTTTTCTGTCTGTAATTCTCCTTCGGTTGGAGTCATTGTTTAGCTTTGAATGTTTGTCACCTTCGCTGGCTGCCAGTTTTCAGTGTGCAACGTGTCAGCCTGAGTTTTCTCAGATTAAAGTCAAAGACCTAAAGCTGCACAGGTACTTACTGTGGTTCAAAGCGTCCTTGTCAAAAATCTTTTGGTTTCTCTTTTTTTATAAGGTGCAAAGAAGAGGGGAGGCAATATTTGAATAATATTCCTATTTCTGTTTTCTTTTCCCATTCAATTTTTTACATCAACATTTTATGAGGCCAAATCAAATCCAATAATCTCAGAAGGAATTTCAGGAAGCTTCTCTTTAGGAGTTTAACACTTTGTCACTTACATCTGGGCTGATTAATTTGTTTTCCTAGGAGTACCATGCTCAGCTAGAGGAGATGAGAGTTTCCATCAGGCAGCTGGAGGAGGACCTGTCTGCAGCCCGTCGCCGTAGCGACCTGTACGAAGCTGAGCTGAAGGAGTCTCGACAAGGCAACGAGGAGCTGAAGAGGAAGGCTGCAGACTATCAGCACAGGATTCAGAAGGTCCTCAGCAGCGCTAAAGCTGTCCACAACCCAAAAGTCTTCTTGGCAAACATATTCCAGCTAATGGAAATGTCAATAATTGGTAGTTATGGTCATTTTTCATAATTATTCCTCTGTCACTACAGGCCAAAGAGCAGAGCAAAGCAGAGGTAGAGGAAATGATCACCAAACTGGAAAAGGTAGGTCCAAAAGAGAAAACCACCTGCATCATCCGGTGAACATTTAATTCTTCTGTCAAGGCTCAAAAGTTTGATTTCATCTCCAAATATCTGCTTTGGTCTTAGGCCAGCGGAGAGCAGCAGCAGAGGATCCAGGACCTGCAGGAGAAGCTTGCAAAGGTAGAATACGATGAATCATTTATGACGGGTTGTCCTCCTCCTTTCAGAGGAGTCTTTATATTCAAAGTTCACCTTTGCTGACCTCGTCCTTCCTCTGCCTGTCTCTCCTGGAATCTGCTTCTTATTAAGTGTCTGCTCAGAGAGCAATCAGCAGACTGAATATGAAGGGTCCTCTTTAAATAAGCCAGATTTTCATCCTAAAGGCGATTTTCTATTAGAATTAAGGAAAGTTCTGCTGCTGATGAGGCGGATAGAGCAGGAGAAAACGGTTACAACTTGTCTCCGTATAACCGCAGACTTTACCGTACCGCAGACTTTTTTTACTTTATGTGGTTCAAAGAAAACAGAAGAAAAATTATGAGATGGAAGAAAAATATAGCATTTTCCTGGTTCATTTACAATTTAAATTACATTTTTTTTTTTTATAATTTTCAAAATAAGATCCACTGCAATGAAAAGCCTGAAGAAGTCACCTGATTAGTAGAATAACTAGTTTGTGGTTAATAAATCCAGCTGTTCTGAACAAACATAATTATAAAGGCCAAGAAAAATGGCAGAACAATTTGTGTGAAAGTTTAAAGCAGAGTTAGACAGATCTGTCTGTCTAAAAGGAAAAAGAGAAGGAAACAGCTGCAAATCTACCACTGATGAAGGAGAGCATTAATGGAAGGAGCAGGTTACTCTGGAGGAGCTACAGAGGCTCAAAGCAGGGAGATTTAAGCTATTTGCTTGTATTTTGAGAATGAAGGAAACTCAGCAAACGTCTAATGAAGGTGATCTGGTGACATCGGGTCAAAGTGGAACATGGTGCTGATCTTCAGCAGGAACTTAAACGGAGAGATGCAGCTAAATGCAGATACCAACGTTCAGATCTATGGAGGGAATTTGGCTCCAATATTTCTGCAAGTAAAAAAAAAAACACACACATTCAACAAATTAAATTTGGCAAGAATAAAATAAAAAAAATTAAGAAATGAAAACAATTTTAGAATTTCGTTTCACATTTGTTTTAGGTTTTTAAAAATATATTGTTTATTTTTAGATTCTATATCAGATTTTTTTTTCTAATTTAGATTTTACAGGTTTTATATTTTCCATGTTTTAATTTAGCTTTTACAGATTATATATATATATATATAAACCTGTAAAAACTAAATTAGAAAAAAAAATCTGATATAGAATCTAAAAATAATCAATATATTTTAAAAAACTAAAACAAATTTGAAATGCAATTTTAGAATTGTATTATATATATATATATATATATATATATATATATATATATATATATATATATATATATATATATATATATATATATATATATATATATATATATATATATGTGTGTATTTTTCATAGATCTTTTTATTACAGATTTTATATGAATACATATTTTTGTCAAATACTTTTTTTAAACCGATTTTATATTTTCATTTTTTGTTTCAAATTTCTGTCTTTCAGATTCAGTTTTACAAATTGCAATATTTTCAAATTTCTGTTTCATAGATAACGTTCTATTTACTTTAAGCTCTATAGAAACGCTCGCCATTGGTTCAGCAGACCAATAAATAATCATCTCTGCTCTTCGCTGCAGGGGGAAGCCCGTCCCCAGAAACAAAGAAAATGTGATCTGAAAAACAATATTTGAAAAGAAAGCAAATTGTACATCTCAGTCTGAAAAGAGAAATTTGAAAAAAAATTCTAATTTGAAATCTGTAAATAAAAAAATAAAAAAACCATTTGAAAAGTTGCAATATTAAAAATTAATTTGAAAGAAAAATCTGAGGAAACAATGCTACTTCAAGTTTAATTTCTCAAATTTTAATTTACAAACCACATCCTTTTAGATCAAATCTAAACTCCCAGTAAATACAGAACAGTATGATGCTGTAATATGACAAACCATAAACAGATTGAGGGATATGAATACTTTTTTAAGACAATGGAGGCCCTACTTATGACAAACCAGTTTATTAGATAATCAGGAGTGTAGTGAGTTTATAAAGTTGGAGCAGGACCCAGAGTCCCCTATAATGTGCTGGAGATGTTTTAAATAAAGGTGGAAGCACATTGAAATGTGAAAGCGTGAAAGCCCTTTGGGAAACTCCTCATTGTGACACAGCACACACAAGTGAACACTGCACACCATGAAATTGCATTTATGCCTCACCCATGCAAGGGGGCAGCCCTCAATGGTGCCCCAAGGGAGTAGTGTGGCAGGACGGTACCATGCTCAGGGTACCTCAGTCATGGAGGAGGATGGGGGAGAGCGCTGGTTAATTACTCCCCCCACCAACCTGGCGGGTCGGGAGTCGAACCAGTAACCATTGGGATCCAAGTTTGACACCCTAACCGCTCACCCACGACTGCCTAATATCAAAATTTCACCTCTTTAGGTTGTTATGGATCCATAATGATCAAAGGAACAGCTAATGGGTGGTTGTTTCCTTTTCCAGACGTCAAAGGCCAGCGCCGAGGCCACAGACCATCTCCAGAGCATGAAAATGGCCAAAGAGCGCCTGGAGCGCGACCTGGAGAGGCTGCAGAATAAGGAAGACTCCAGCGACAGCCTGCGCAGACGTCTGCGTGAGACCGAGGTACGTCTCTGCTGCACGGATGAGTGCTGCAGACATTTGTTGCTTTTACAGAGAAAGATAAGAAAAAAAACTTACAAAGTGTTGCATAAATAAATCTGCTGTAAGACGCTGCAAAGCACAAAGAGGCCATATGTTCCCAAGGAGACAAGTTGTTGCTCCCCCTGATGAACATTTGTGCTGTGATTGCATGCTAGCATGTCAGACAGGCTTTGGGTTTGCTGTTTCTCCTCAGTGGAGCTCTTCTCTTGAGCAAAATAGGACAATTAGATGATTTGCACTTGGTTTGCAGTTTTGTGGGTATTCTGGCAGCCCAGAGGGGTTGTTTCAACTGTTTATTTATTAGGTTTGGAAATTTCACAAGTATCAGAGACGCTGCATAAATATGCCACAAAAGCTTGCAAAGAATTTCTTAGTGTGGAGGTTCAGAAGGACCCAGAAGTTTCTCCTGCAACATTTATCAGTTACATTCAGTTCAGTTTATTTCTATAGCACCAATTCACAACACATGTCATCTCAGGGCACTTTGTGGTTCACCTAGATCATCCAGTCAGATTGATTCTAAGTTTTCTCTCTAATGAAAACCAGTTAATTGCGTTGATTTATTGACTCTTCAGCAATCCCTCACACTAAGCAAGCTTGTAGCAACAGTGGAGAGGAAAAACTCCTTTTTAACAGGAAGAAACCTCCAGCTGAACCAGGCTCAGTGTGAGCGGCCATCTGCTGAGGCTGACTGGGGTTCAAGGAGACAGAAGCAGACATAGAAAAAGAAGCATAGATACAAAAGGCAACTGTCAACCAGCTCCACAGGCGGCCCCGTCCAGGAAACACACAGCCAGGCAGACGAGCTCCGAGCCAGCTCCCATGTCAGAGGATGAAGAGAGCACATCCAGTTAGTCACAGTCAGAGAAACAGGACTACACTGGAAAACAGGCCGAGCTCCAACATCTAGAAACAAAGGTGTTGATGGCAGTAGCACAGCTGATATTTCTCTCCAGGATGGAGTCACAGCCAAACAGGAACAGACCAGATGAAGCTACTATGAGAAAAAGCAGAGAGAGCAGAACGTTAGAGATTGAACTAACAGATTCTGCAGAGTGGGAGAATAGAGATAGAATGAAGCAGAATGATGAAAAAGGGGTCCCTATGTCCTCCAGCAGTCTAAGCCTATAGCAGCTTAACTATAGAGATAGCTCAGGATAACCTGAGCCACTCTAACTATAAGCTTTATCAAAAAGGAAAGTTTTAAGCCTAGCCTTAAAAGTAGACAGGGTGTCTGCCTCACGGACTAAAACTGGTAGTTGGTTCCACAGGAGAGGAGCCTGAGAACTAAAAGATCTGCCTCCCTTTTACTTTTAGAAATTCTAGGAACCACTAGTAAACCTGCAGATTGAGAGCGAAGTGCTCTGTTAGGAACATAAGGAACAATCAGATCTCTGATATCAGATGGAGCTTGGCCATTTAAGGCTTTATATGTGAGAAGGAGGATTTTAAATTCTATTCTGGATTTAACAGGAAGCCAATGAAGAGAAGCCAGGATAGGAGAGATATGAAATGTTTTCAGTACTGTTTTTTCTCAGCCAAACTGTGCTGGTTTAGAGAGCGTAGCAGCAAACTACGTTAAGGCTGATATGTTCTTGTGTGAAGAGGCTCAGGTCCCAGAGACTTAGACACTGGAAGTCTGGAATCTTCTCCTTTGTAAAAAGATCCATGGAATAAACACATCAGCAAATAAAATAGAAATAAGTTGGAACCCTCAGACGCAGAGCTCTCATGACGTCCTCTTAAAGGTTTGTGAGTCTGCAGATCGATGTGAGCTGATCACTCTGAGGTTCTGCAGCCCGATTGATCTTTTTCTGGCTCTTAGACTCATTGTAACAGAAATCTCAGGAGGCTGTGTGTGGAGCCTGAAGGTCATCTTACAACTGTTAAGAAGCAGCTGCTGAATGCACCCTGCATGCAAGGATCTCCTAAATATGGATGAATTCTGTTCCGTTATTCCTGCTGACAAAAACACTTTTTGTGGTTGGATATTTTTAAAAAGAAAATCCAGAAATTACACTTTAAAAAATTTACATATTCTTTTCAGTTGCTATTTTTTTCTTCAAGATTGATTTTTACGAATTGCTTTTTTTAATTCATTTTGTTTTATAGATCACATTCTCTTCCCTTCAAGCTCAATCCGACATCTCTTAAAGAGGAAGAGGATGTGATCTGGAAAACTAAAATCGTTTAACTCAGAAGACTCTAAGAAATGAATGTGAATTTTTTTTTTGATTAAGAACTTTTTTCTTTTCTGGCTTGTATTTTTTTTTCTAAATTTCTAATTTAAGTTTATAAAACTTCTATCTTACTTCTGTCTCCTTAAACCCCAGTCGGCCTCAGCAGATGTCCGCTCACACTGAGGTTTCTTCCCTGTTAAAGAAGTTTTCCTCTCCACTGTAGCTACAAACATGCTTGGTTTGAGGGATTGCTGAAGAGTCAATGTGTTTGATTTCAGAGGCTGCGTCCTCCAAGGACACGGTCCAGGTAGATCGGGTCTTTGGAGGTCTGTGAAAATAATGCTGAAAGTGTTTTAGCCCATACGCTCTGTCGCTTAGCAACCGTGACAGTTGACTCACAAAGCACACAAAGACTGGATACCAAACTTCTGACTTCTGTTTGGGATGTTAAATTTATTGTTGAGGAGCTTCAGCAGCAGTACCGTCGTTTTATAGTCCCCACACTGCAGATATATTGGAATCTGAGCTGAAATGTCAGCCAAAACCATTTACACAGGGACAGATAAAACCTTTCAATAAACCAAACATTACTGCCACATTTCTAACTCAAGAACCATTAAAACAACTTTTTTCATTAATTTCAGATGGAACTATTCAAATACTTGTATTATATTAAATTGCACTTCCAATAATCACCACTGTTTGGCGACATTTCCCTGTTTCTTCTAGAGAAACGTGGGATTCCCGTGGGATGGGAGTCAGTATTAGTAACGATCACATGATTGGGACGGTACAGGATTAAACATTAACGGGAGCAGACAGGAGCGGGAGCAAACCGATAGTAACTAAAAAAAAACTAGGATCAATACCAAAAAATAAAATAAAATAGAAAGAAAAAAATCCAGTACTGGCGCCGCCATTTTGTAGTTTTTTTCCTTGAAGCCTACACTATAATGCGAGTCAAAAAAACTACACGACCCAAAAACCAACAGTGCTTCCGCTCTGAGTTTTTCACCTGCGGTCAAAAACAACAGGAATGGGAGTGGTGCGGGAGCGGGAGTCATTCTGAATGGAGCGGGAGTAATTTCACCAGGAGTGGGACGGGACAGGATTTAGATTTATACTCTGGCCCGGGATCGGGATGGGACACAATTTTTTTCTGTGGGAGTGGGACGGGACAGGAGTGAAAATCCACTCCCGTGTCAGTCTCTAGTTTCTTCTGAGCACAAAGCAACGGGTTGCTAGGACTCGCAATGAATCATGGTATACCCAAGGCTACTGAGGATACAGAAGATCTGTCCTTCAAAACGGACAAAAAGAAGGCTGCATTTGACGGCCGCATAACGAGGAGTCTTTCAATCCCAACCGACCTCTATGAAGTAATCGAAAGATGAATCTGGACTTTAGAGGACACAGCCGCTGAATTGAAACTCAGCAAATGAGTCGATGCAATCACCTGGTTTTCCTTAAATAGAAAACTTTGAACCCATCTGACTGGATGACCTGGTTGAATTGTTTCTGTAAAGTGCATTGAAATGACATGAGGTGAATTGCTGCTATATAAATAAAGGATAAGGATAAGATAGACTTTATTGATCTCACAGTGGAGATATTCTCTTGTCACATCGGCTCAATAGTCAAAATAAAGGTGCCAAAAGGAGGAAAAGGTGCATGCGGTATATGCAGTATATACAGTGTGTCCACATATATAACAGCTGAAGTCTCTTATTTAAAGGTACACTATGCAACCGGTGTTGATTTTCCAGCGAGGCTCCCCCCAGAGGGCGAAAGTAAAAGTGCACTGTCGTAAATATGCACAGCTGTTCTCCTGGTTTCTCAGTCAAGTCAGGCGCGGTTGTTTTGAGCTTAGCAGACAGGCGAACGCAACGAACACAGTGAAAGTATGAACATGCACACAGAGAGAGAGAAACCATTCCAATGTTACTTACAATCGCATCAGCAGAAACGCGAGGTCCGCGTCAGCCTTGCAGCCTTCTTTTTATTTTAGCTCTCGCCATTCGGAAAAAGCTTGCCCGATGTTCACCCGTGTACGACTCCTCTCTCTGTCCGGAGCCCTTTTCCTCTTTCTTGCCTGCTCCGACATGGGCTTTCGCTGTTTTCACGCTGGTTCCGCCATGATAACTGCACAAATATCGCCACTGTGCTAGCAACAAGCATGCTTTTAACTGGGGGCGTGTAGCAGTTCTAGCCATAAAGCAAGGCCGACTCTCGCGAGACTTCTGAGCCTGTGGGTGCGGGCCGAGGGCTCCTGCAATTGCAAGTGCGGTATTTCCCCTACAGACCACCAGGGCGGCCGAGAAAACCTTTGCTCAACCTGAAATGACTCATTTCATCATCCAAAACGTTATGGAACACATTAATTAACTGAAAAAGGTTGCATAGTGTGCCTTTAACAGGATTATTACACGGGGTATTAAATGGGTATTTATAGAAATACGTATTTATTAAATATTGTTATTGTACAGGGTATTAAATATCGATTGCACATTCTTTTTGCAGTTACAGTGCTGCATTGTTGAGTCTGGTTGCAGCAGGGATGAATGACCTGCGGTAGCTCTCCTTTTTACTAACAGGGTGTAAAAGTCTTTCACTAAAGGAGCTGCTCAGCTCCTCTACAGACTGCTGCAGAGGGTGGAAGGTGGTGTCCATGATGGATGTGTCATGGTTTTATCAAGAGCTCAGACCCACATGCAGAGAAACCAAAACAGAGAGACCAGGGAAAAAGTTTAACAGGTTTATTGAGAAGCTTGTGGAGATTCCATGTTGCCCTGAACACTGCTCAACCGGAACTGAAAGGTGAGGGGAAGACACTGCGGTTAGTTGAGGTTCAGTGGGAAAATTGATTTTCAAATTTGAAGAGGAGAAATGGTTTGCAGACTCACGTTTCCAGAAAAATGGTTGACTCTTAGACTCCTGTCGGTGTAGGGTGTTCCAGTGTTTGTCTCTTTTGGTGGAGGGCGGACAGGGTTACCCAGAATGTGGTTGTTTGTAGGAGAATGGAGAAACTGACTGCCACTCAGTTTTCCTGCGGTACTTGAACGGACTGTGGTGCAGATGAATCCCTTGCTCAGTGTGAAACTCAAATTCCTTGCAGAAAAGTGGATCCAAACCTCCAGTTTGAATCCCCAGATCAGTTTGAGGCTCAGTTGATCCTTCAAGGGAGAGAAGGTCAGAAACGGCCAGTTTGCAGGATGACTTTCTGCCGAGAGGCAAAGACAAAAATAGCAAGATTAAAACTTGACAAGGTTGACAAAAACTCAGTTTGACTCGGCAAAACTCATCTTGGCCAGAGTACCCAAAACTGGCAAACACTCTGGCGTCGAGGTAGTGGCAGTCAGCAGCTTAAGAACGCTCCGTTAACGAGGTAACCCTTAGCAGGTGTGTGAGGAGGTGAATCAGGACCAGGCGCCGCCTGGTGGAGGAAGGAAGACAAACACACAAACCACACAGACAGGAGTCCTAACAGGATGTAAGCATGGAGAGCACCCTCCTCTCAGCCACTTCCTCCACCGAGTCCAGAGTGCAGCCTAGGACAGAATTGTCCTTTCTCACCAATTTGTTCAGTCTCTTTCTGTTGTGTTATTTGCAACAATTGAACAAATGGAACAAAATCAACTCCATACATTACATGCTGCAGCTAGTAAGCACAGCTTCTACATGGAATAGCTCCAGAGCCTGACCTTGTTGTCTCCAGGTGCAACCACTACCCCATCATCCCCGAACGGCACCTCTGGAGCGGAGCTCTAACGTCTGATCACCTTCTTCTTTACGACCACGTGACGATAACGGGGAAAAAAAGCGAAAAAGTCCTATCTTTGCTGCGTCTTTCCAACAACCTTTAACATCCTTTGTTTTTTTATCTGCAGGATGGAAGGAAGACCCTGGAGAACCAAGTGAAAAGGCTGGAGATTGTTGAGCGCCGGGAGACGAAGCTGAAAGACGAGCTTCAGAGCAAATCGCAGCAGATTCAGCAGATGGCAGAAAAGATTCTGGTAAGTCCTTCTTTTCTGCGCTTTGAGGAGAGCCAGAAAGAGCAGGAGGAAAATAAACTTCTCGTTAATTAAGATTCGTTAATAATCATTAGAGTAAATATAACGTTTCGGATATATATAAAGATTTTTGTTTTCCTGTAATGGAATTTTTTTTTTTTTAAACAACTCACTAAACAAGTCAAGGAAGTAATATTATAAAACATGGCTTTTGTAAATAGAAAAGAGATAAAAGGACAACAAAAACAGTTAAAATCCAGACATCAAGGAATAATCCATCCATCCATACATTTTCTTACACACTTATCCCGAGTGGGATCGCGAGGGGTACTGGTACCTATCTCAAGCAGTCAATGGGCAAGAGGCGCCAGTCCATCGCAGGGCAACACATAACAACCCTTCACACACTCACACAATTTACAAAAGCCAATCAACCTAACAGTCATGTTTTTGGACTGTGGGAGCAAGCCGGAGTACCCGGAGAGAACCCACTCAGACTCAGGGAGAACATGCAAACTCCATGCAGAAAGACCCTGGGCCGGGAATCAAACCCAGAACCTTCTTGCTGCAAGGCAGCAGTGCTACCCACTGCGCCACTTATACCTAAAACTAATACGTTTGCGGTTATTTAATGAATTTAGCGTTAATCAGTAAAAAAAAAATAAAAAATAACAATTTTCACTGAGTCTAGGAACGGCCATTTTTGTCCAAATATAGTAACCCCAATGGGAACTACTAGACACATCTGCAATCAACAACAATTATTGAAGATTTCCAGAGGACTTCACCACTGAAATTCACCAGAGCTATAGTGAAACTGACAATGCCCACGTGCATAGCAGCTGGATGCTGGAATACATCGGGGAAAAGTGAAAAAAAGAGTTATTCCACCTTTCTGATTCCTGATCCTCCACGGACGGGTTGGTCGTTGGATCGCCAACTTGAAGAGGGAGGATTTGCCATCGAACTTCTGGCCAGAGAAAAAACCCGTAATATGTAGCCAACATTTGGAAGAAGAATGTTTTCAAGATGACTTGGATAATAGCGCGTTGTGACAAACACCAGATACAGCACTGGGACTTGATCAACAGCCGATACCGCACCGTGACAATGTCACTAACCAGTAGGTGGCAGTAGTGTTCTTTGACAAACATGGATGCCTCCAGTAAAGCACATTCACATGAAAATTACTCTGAATTAAAAACACTTATAATTTATTGAACAGGATGGAATAATTTCATATTTAAAGTACTTTCAGAAGTTTGAATTCTGAATATCACTGGACTTTAACTGTGGCTACATTTAATCACTCCTGAAAACATGAATATAATGATCTATACATTATGGTTTATGGTTTTTCTCGACATCCTAAAGCTCTTTAACTGAGTCATTTTAATCAGACAGTTTCAAGTTTTCCATGTAAGGAAACCCAGCAGATTGCATCCAGTCATTGACTGCAGCAATCCCTCATACAGATCATGCATGTGGCGAGTGTTGAGAGAAAAAAAACTTAACTGGAAGAAACCTCCTGAAGAACCAGAACCAGGCTCAGTGTGAGTGTCAATTCTCCTTTAAACCAGAGAGAATTTTACCTTTTTTAGGCAAATTATGGCATTTTTCTTATTTATTTTAAAGGTTTACTTGAAATATTTCACAAAATAAATCACAAAGACAGAAAATGAAATTTTTTATTTACATTTATGAACTGATTTACTCAAAATAATGAAGAGATTCTTGACATCAGAGATATCAAATTTTCCATGAAATAAAGGAAGTCTTTAGATGTGGAAAAAAGGTTTTGTCCTGAATATCAGGTGGACGGCTACAGATCAGCTGAACTGCTGCTTCCAAAAGACACACGGAGTCAAATTCAAACCGTGTGTCAGGAATCACCCACAGGGAGTAAACAGAAGCTCATTTTCCAGCTGGATTCCTTTATTTTAGTGGAATTATTTATTTCATATATGAAAGATAATGACTTCTTTTTGAAGGCTTGAAAAAGGTGTTGTCTAAAATTGGCATTAAACTGAGAAGAATATTTCTGTTTGAAGTCCACAGTGACCAATTCTTATCACATCAGCTGTCAATGATGACAGATGTGTTGATTAAAGGTAAAAAGTTAGTAAACCTAGTTAACAATTATATTTAGATTTATAAACTAGAAAATGTCAGTGCCAGTATCAGCATTAATGCCTCTAGGGTTATGCTGTATCAAAACAATGTGTTTCTTTCACTCTGAATGTTTTTTCATGAATTTCTTATAGAAGCACTTTTATTATTTTTCTTAATATATTCGGGTAAGTTGGCATTTCTTGTTATTACATTGACATTACTTTTTTACCATCAAAATATCCTTTTTTTTTTTTTTTACAGTGTCCTGTCTGGCAATGCGGCAATAAGAATAATTGTCTTGATGCCAAAAAGAGCCCAACAGATTTTACTTTCACAAGTGGAGCAGTACGGCTATCACCATAGTGTTCTGCTTGTTTCATGCATGTAAATTGATTTATTATAATTATTCAGGGAGTTTTACAGTTTATATGGACAGTGCAATGTGAATAGAACAGGAAAAACAGAAAAAAAGGAGAAAAGATGAAAGTAAGAGGAGATGAAAGGGACATAATGATAAAACATTTTCAGTCTGCTTGAGATGTAAAAAGAACAGCTCAACCAACAAACATGGTACCAGACATACAATAAAGTAACACTTAGATACTATCGCTGAAGTAGTATTATTTAATCTGACAAGTACTCTGTGTTACCTGAAGATAAGAATATGGGCTTTCTGTATGGAAGTTAATCTCTGAGTACCTGGAACCAAGCACCTGTTGTTGTTTGTGAAAGTGCATCTGTGGATGTAAAATTTATATAAAGGAAAAATTCTCAATAGTGGTAGTGAAGAGCCAAAGAGGCGCCCCCCCGAAATGTACTGAGTCCAGCACCGGGAGACACAAATCCCCAGACACCCAAAGGGACCCCAAGAGCGAAGGCACCAAGGAGGGGCCATCCCAGGAAATCCGACCCCCACCAAGGGAGGGGGAGAGACAGCCCCGAAAAAATATCCATATTTTTCAAATGTTACAAAGGTAATACTTAGACTTAGACAGATTTATTTTTGAAATTTCGTTTAAAACAGCTCTAGACAATTTCATTTTTTGAAGTGCAGCCTTGAACACAGTAATACATTTAAAAAAAAGTAATATAAACATATGACTGTATATTTAAAGTTCTAACATTAATCAATATATTTATTTATTTTTTATAAATCAAATAACCAATTTTACACAACATAATAAGGTCTAGTCTTGGATTCCAATGACACTATTGGCTTGAAATTTAGATATTTTTTTTTAAAGTATTATACTGAGTGCCCTATAAAGATGAATTGATTGATACCAACGTTGTTTGATTTGAAGAAGGTGGGGGGGTCTGGTTGAA